>NC_133345.1:25477932-25811266 GCF_030506205.2 Paramisgurnus dabryanus | reverse complement strand
TTCCTTAGGATCCAAACAGGGAGGAATTTAGAAGCCACCAATCACTTCCACGTTTTCCCTATTTAAAGACTGTTACATGAGTAAGTGTGGTGGCACAAAATAAAACTTTTGTTTGGAGCCATAGGAATGAATGGGGCTAGGCTAAATGCTAACAGATTCAAGAAGTGCTGTATAAAGATTAAAAAGACATGCATTGAAAACAGACAAGCATGTATTAATTCATCTAAGTTGAGGTAAGAACATAGGAAAATATTGAAAAATGGTGGTGTTTTCCTTTAATTGTGTTGGTCTAAAATGGAGTCTGTTGAGAAGGAAGGAAACAGATAAAAGAAAATATATGGGACCAGATAATCCCTTTGAGAATTATGCGACCTGGTTATTTTGTACATTATATTTTAAATGCTTTTCAAGGGGACTCTAAATATAGTGGGCATTAGTGGATCTTCTCAAATGTTTAGTCAACAAATTTGTTGAAGCCCACTGAGATATGAAGATGACATAAAAGTGGAGATCTTTGTTTTTATGACCCTCTCCTATGACCTTTCTGCAGGTCAGGCATAACTTGTCCGAGGTCCTTCTCGCCACAATGAACATTATGTTCACACAATACAAGCGTCTGAAGGGGGCAGCAGCAGGGACACCAGGAAGACCACAACGTACACTAGAGGACAGAGACACAGTAAGAAGATATTTATGATTATTCAAATGTGAATCCAATCCAAAGCTTTCTAATAATCTCAGCAATGGTTTATTATTCAATGGCCATGTTAATCCTTCAACTCTGTTGTATTCCAATCACCTGCAGTTTGTCATGCAGTTGTATTTGTTTACTTTGTCTACAGCTGCTGCGCAGTCAAGCCCGAGCACTTATCACATTTGCGGGGATGATTCCATACCGGATGGCCGGAGACACCAATGCCAGACTGGTTCAGATGGAGGTCTTAATGAACTGAGATGCTTTGCCTCACTTTGTCCAATCCTCTCCTGCAGCTCCCTGTCATTGTCTTTATTCCATCATTATTTGGTGTCAGTTTATGTTTGTATTTTTTTCATTATGTGAAATAAAAAAAATAAGTTCAGTTTTGCAGTTTCCTTTCTTTTAAACCCACTTTTACAAACGTTGTTTTTCATTTTAAGTTTCATCATTTGTCCTGCCATTTCTTGTTTAGTTGAATGTATTTAACTTGCATGCATCATTAACATAATGGTGTTTGAAGTTTATTTGTAACTACTAACATTTATACTTCATGATAACAATCTCAAACAATCAATTTGCAGATCTCACTGATATTATTTTATGGCATTACAAACAGTGAAATAAGTCACAGAAGATTAGGCAGCAACCAATAATCTGCCTTCAGGGCGCCCATGTTTTTATTTTAAGGGAAATAAAAATGCATTTTCTAAAAAGTCATGGACAATTTTATATGGTATAATATACATTTTTTTATGCTTGATCACAAGTCAAAGTGAAAAGATTTTAGTCAGTTTACTTTTTATAAATGTGACTCTGGACCACAAAATCAGTCATAAGTAGCATGGGTATATTTGTAGCAAAAACCAACAATACATTGTATGGGTCAAAATTATAGATCATTTTTAATGCTCAAAAAAATTCGGATATTAACTAAAAATTATGTTCCATGAAGATGTTTTGTAAATTTTCTCCCGTAAATATATAAAAATATATTTATCATTAGTAATATGTGTTGCTAAAGACTTTATTTTGACAACTTTTAAGGCGATGTTCTCAATATTTATCTTGACCAAATATTGTCCTAACAAACCATATATCAATGGAAAGCTTATTTATTCAACTTTTCTATGACTGGTTTTGTTGTCCAATTTCACCATTAATTTGTACCACCTTACAAATTGATTCTGAACCTCAGTGAGTTTGCATTAATAACTAATAGCATTGTTTGAAAATATGGGAAGCTTGTAAATTTGTTTGCATTTGCTTTTGGTTATCAAATCTAGATCCTGAAACACTAACAAGTGTGCTGTAACGGAGACCAGGAATGTGTCTATGTGTGACATTGATTATCTCAGCAGATGGTGGGTTATGATAAAAACGCCCGAAGAGCACACAGATGGACATGTTTGTTTTGTCTCACCCGACTGGAGTATCTGCTTTAGTTTCTTCTAAGCTGTGTTGCATTTAAACTGTTATCATCTGGAGGAATGACTGTAAAATGCAAGGTGCAGGGGTCAGCTTGACTGACCGTTTATGTTAGGAATAATTGATAACGGGCCGTTGAATTATTTCAAAATAATGCACACCCAAAGTGGTAATCTTTATGCCGTGGGTGTGCATTATTTTCAAACAATCAAAGGACCGGAGTCAATTATTCCTCTTATACGACGGTTACTACAAACATTGCATTCAACAGGCCCGTGGTATAATAATGCTTAATCTATAGTTGTCCCTTAAAAAAAAGCCCTGACAAGTCTGTTTCTTAATTTGTGAGTCTTCTGTTGTTGGTATATCAGTCATGCATGTTTTCTATTCTGTTCTTGGAGAAGACCTGGAGGACGGATCCATCTTCATGCCGCATGGATCTGTGTGTGAGGTGTGCGTGCTGCAGCTGGTGTTGTGAATCAGGCCGATGTCACACGTCCGCGATAACCCGGCTATTTCACAACACCAGGGTGGCACCACACCACTGCCAACGGCCTTACAGAAAGAAGCTTAACCCCAGAGGATTCATTCATTCACACTGTTCTCTTCATCTGTCCCTCTTTTAATGCTTATGTACAGTAATAAAGATCAAGTTTCTTTTCTTGCAGAAAATATTGTTTAATTTATATATTTATTTGCTATAAACTAAAAAAGTATGTGATCAATAAATCATATCCGTAAACACTGTTGGTTCCTGTCACTGGGGCAGCACCCTTTCCTAAAGTACACCTTTGCACCTCAGAGGTGTTGGTACCAAAGCGTGCATATTAGTACCTCAGAGGTATCAATTGATAGCATATCTGTACCTAAATTATATACCTTTATAAACGGTACTGTTTACGACGCCAGCTTGGAACAATTTTTGACCATTTGGTCTGACAGTGTATTTTACTCTTTACACTATAGCACTATTACACTATTTACACTACACTGTGAAAAGCGAGTCAACTTATAAAATAATTACTTCATTGCTAACTCCTAAAAAAGTAAGAAAATTTAAGTTGTAAGAAAAAAAATTTTTGTTACCAATTAAAGTTTTTTTTTTTTAAGTTGATCCAACTTTTCACTTTTTACAGTGATGTCAAAACTTAAAATGGTATGACTTGCAGATGTAGCCGATGGTTAGAGAGTCTGGCTTGTAACCAAGAGTTGCCAGTACACTGTAAGTAAAACCTAAAAGTTAACTCAACTCAAACCATTTAAGTAAACCGGTTGCATTAGTTTTAAAACACATACATTTGAGTACTGTAAACTTAAAAAAATTTAATCATATGCAGTTCACACTACTTAAATATAAGTGCATAATTGCACATGACTCAAGTTCAGAGTACTTAAATGTATGTGTTTTAAAACTTAAATGGTCTAATGCAATTTTACAGTGTAGTGTTGTAGTACTCGAGAACGGTCTTGGTCTCGAGACCACTTTTTAAAGGTCTTGGCCTCGTCTCGGAATCGACCGCATTTTTTACTCGGCCTCAGACGAAGAGGTCTCTGAATTTTATTTCAAGATCGATCAAGGCCACAACTGATGGCATATCACAAAATTATTTTTTATCATTAGCCTAATTATTAAATAATAATTATACTTATTATAATTTTTTATTAAAAGTTTTACGGTGCCAATATATGTATTTATTTTTTATTACTTTATAAACTTCTCTCATGGCATACACACGAAAAGTGCCTAATCATATGGATATTCCACATTTCATCATAAGTGTTTTAATGCAGTGACTTGCACTGGTCTTGGTCTTGACTTGGTCTCGGCCTGTCTTGGTCTTGACGTGGTCTCAACACTTCAAAGTCTTGGTCTTGTCTCGGTCTCGACCTTGGTCTTGGTCATGACTTGGTCTGGGTTTAGGTGGTCTTGACTACAACACTAGTTGCCGGTTTGGGTCTCATTTGCCGGCAGGTTGTTATCTGAGACTCCCTTGAGCAAGGCCCTTTAATTGCTCCCCAGGCGCTGCAGTAATACGGCCCAATGCCCCGGGTGTGTGTGTGTGTTCACTATTCACTGAATGGGTTAAATGCAGAGGTCACATTCCAAGTTTGGCTTACCATACAATGGCAAATACATAACTTTTAGCCAATTTGATTAAACAAAACATTTAAGGCAGATATTCTTACGCAGTAAACCTGTTGTCTTTACTTAAAAAATCAGGTAAACACCACTTAAAACTATGTTGGACCTATATTTAAAAAATCTTATCTTAAGTTTTGATCTACAAAATCCATTCATTTAAAACATTGAAGTTTAACTTCAAATTACACAAAAAGTAAAGTTGGCACACCAAAGCTCCAAAAATATAAAAAACTACTACCGGTAGTATTACTTAAAAGACTTATAAATGATGTGTGATAAAAAGCATGCATGCTCGAAACATCACGCTATTCAAAGTCTTTTGATTAATAAATTTTTTATATTTTTGGAGCTTTGCCGACTTTACTTATACTTTTATGAACTTAAAATCAGGGCTGGGAAAAGATAAATCGTGATTAATCGCATACAAAATAAAAGTGATTTTTGGCATAATATAATTGTGTGCTGTGTGTAATTATTATGCACATATAAATACACACACATTCATGTATGTATTTAAGAAACATTTACATGTGTATATATATTTATTTATATTTGAATATATTCTATATTATATATAAATTAAAAAAATTATATATTAATAAAAAAATCTGACATGAATATCTGTATGTGTGTGTGGTTAAACACAATAATTACACACAGTACACACACATATATTATGCAAAAAAATTACTTTTATTTTGTATGGGATTAATCGCAATTAATCTTTTCCCAGCCTTAAAATAATTAATACAATATGGTGTGAGAAATAACCATAAGCCCTTGCCCCTTAATATTTTGATGAAAACTGCGGGGAATTTAAATAGTTGTTATTACAATCATAGAGGTTTAATATTTGATAATACAAATTATTTAAAAATAAGTTTTTAACTTGCACTGAAATTTAAATAAATGTTGGAAGGGCTTAAAGGTTAAGTTAAATTCACTTAAATTTTCAATGCATTACTTATTTTTTAAATATTTTAACTTATAATTAAGTTTATAATTGATTAAAAAAAACGTATAATAATAATTTCTTTTTCATATTGTATTAGGTTACCCCTGCAGTTCTCAGAAATGACAAGTTTGATAATGTTTTCTTTAATAATCTACATTATGGTTTAATTATGAATTGATGTAGTTTAATACTCAGTAGAGTATATGACATAGTGGAAACCTTTAAAATTTCAATTCCAATTCCTCTTACCCTTTTTGTTATGACATGTCCCCTCAGGCAACCTTAAAGATTTCAAAATGACTGTTTAGCAGTTGGTTTTCTGCTTAAGCTCTCTGTGTCTATTAATAGAAGTTTAATCAAACCCCTGCTTCAAAGCAGAGCACCTGTGGGTACATTTGCTGGATCTGCGCTATAATTACGTTGAAAAGACTCCACCTTTGGGGCCTCCAGACCAATTTCTGCAGAAATCATGACTGAAGCCGGAGCTGCTCCCTGGGTCACATGGATCGGCGGACATTAGTCTGTTAGTTAATGAGGAACTGCCATTGCAATGATCAATCATCGCTCAAGGCAAAAGTCTTTCAGCTGGAACCCCACGCTTATGATGGTAAAGCAACTACATGAAGGTCACTACTCTCTGATCAAGACCATTTGTTGTATCAATACTTTTATCTGTGCATACATACACAATCAAATAATTAAAATGTAATATTTATTAAAATGATCATATACTCACAGTGATTTACCTTGAATGCAAGTCAATAAAAGTGCCACTTTAGTATTTACTAGTAAATTAGTTTACTATAGTATCATAGTAATTACTACACTATGTTAATTTATGTATATATATTTTTATTTTTTTTCTCATTTATATATGAAAATAAACTGTCTTGAATAAACTGCAGTAAACACAATAGTATATTTAATATTTGATATGATTAAAAAAAACTACAGAATACTTAAAAAATAGACAAAAAATCGTCGCTAGCTGTCACTGGGACAGTAAAAACTACACATTTGCCCCTAAAGAGTTCATATTACTATCTCATGTATACACCTCTGTAATTAAACGGTAAATATTAACCTTTTTAAACATTACGAAATATTTGGGAAGTATTTATTGATGTTCTCTATTGATGTTTTTACCAGGTTTTATGATACTTTTATGACATTCACTGTAGCACTTTGAGATTTGCCATAAATGTAAAGTGCATTACAAATAAAATCTATTATTATTATTATTATTATTAAGACCTCTTTAAAATGTCCTATCCAAATGACAGCTTCGGACATTTTCTGACATTTTACTACAGTAAACTTCATTACTATAGAAATTGGTGATATATATTGTTTCTTATTTTTAATGTATGACAAATCAGTTGTCCTTGAAACCTGTGTCAAGGATATCTAACCAAAGATCTTAGTCATTACATGTTCTTATAATGTTTACAATCCCCAGTACAAGCTAAAGGCCCTGCAGCAACACTTAAAAATTAATGATCGGTAAAAACGGTCCAGAATATGTTTTCAGACTACTTAAACATTCAAAAGTGGTTCCTTCCGGCTCAGGTATAATAAAATCCTTTGTAGCACCTGCTTGTTATACTCAGTTCATTTAGTTATGGTGAAGCTACCACAGGTCAATGTAGGGATGAATCTGACAACCAGCAAAAGCCAATTTCCAATGTCTTCACTCAACAATGGAGACGACCGTAAATTCAGCTTGGGAGGATGTAGCAGTTATGATACTGACAGCGTGGCCTCACGAAGCTCCGTGGTCTTCTCTGGATATGACACGTTGGATATGCCACCAAGTTATGACTTCTATTCGAATACTGAAGTTTTTGGAAGAACAAAGAAGTCAAGACCTTCTCTCTTTCAACTTCACACCAACCCTCAGGTATAGGAAGACAGACTGTTAAATATATTTATATATATTTTTTGCATTTGGCAAACGCTTTAATCCAAAGCGACTTACATAGTGCATCAATTCAGTATGTGTTGAGCTTAACTCATGATCTTTCTCATTAAAAGAAACTATTGATAAGCTTCATAAAGATATCTGTTAAAGAATCCACATGTTTTGCTCCTGAGCTTATTTAAGTTTTCTTTCAGGATGACCCCTCTCCACCTCCTCTGTATGAGAACAGCGTGGACAAAACGAGTCCTGAGGAAGAGGAACCAACAGAACCACCACCAGAACCGACTCGGTTTGGGTGGGCTCAGGGTGTCATGGTAAAATGATTGACACTTTAAAGTGTGTATTCTTATAACACTATATGCATACAATTGAATCAAGCCAAACACAAAACACTTTGAATGTTTTGAATGCAGTCTTTTCAAAAAGAGTACTGACATTTTTTAATCCTTTTAGATCCGTTGTATGCTGAATATCTGGGGAGTTATTCTGTACCTGAGGCTTCCTTGGATCACAGCTCAGGCAGGGATTGGTATGTCAATCTTTGCTATTATCTGTCTTGATGTTAATGTTTCTATTTAGATTTTGTGGAAACCCTCAGGGATCATCATGTATTGCTGTGATAAACTGGTGTGTTCGTGTTTCTTCATGTGTTCTTATTAAAGTGAACGTTTTCTCATCCTAAAGGTCTGACGTGGGTTATAATCTTGCTGTCCTCATCTATAACGGGCATCACAGGACTGTCTACATCAGCTATTGCCACAAATGGCAAAGTTAAAGGAGGTACTGGAGTAGATTTGACTAATAATGTACTGTTAAAAGAAAATAATCTTCATGGTATTATTGTTTTTATATATACATTTTTTATTTATTACTGGAGAAAAAACTACAAAGGCTCAGAGTCTCAGACTGGTGCTGAAAGTTTGAATTTATAAAGCATCACTATAGCACCAGATATGGTTCTGTATAGCACAATATGGTTCTACACAGGTGTTACATTGGTGCTACATGGCACTTAAAATGGTTCCCCTATGATTATGAGCCAGTAAACCACTTTTAGTATTATTTGGCACCGAGTGTATTTTATTTTTTAAAATATACAAAAAATATATTTGCTGAAATATATTTTGAAATATGTTTACAAAAATTTATTTTTTTCCCATACATTTGTATGGCCATTTTTGTATATTTTAAAAATAAATTTGTTTTAATGCATTTATATTCACATTGCATTAAAAAGGTAAAACAAGGTTCAAATTAAACATATTTTCAAATCCAAAAATTTACTTTATAAAATATTAGATTGTATACATAGTTTTAAAGTTTAAAAATATTTTGTAAAAATTAAAAATATATTTAATTAAGATTAACTTTTTACAAAATGTATTTAGCATATATTTAAAACATATTTTTGGTCGGTTCTTTGCCGTATGTCCCTCTGAATTACTTGTGACAAAGTGTGAAGTTTGACAAAAATTACCTGACATGAAAACATCAACCATGATGTGAAAGACAAAGTAATAAAAACATTTGGGACCACGGAAGCCCACAACTAGTGCTCGCCACTATGTTATTTAGTCACTAGTCAATATCACTCCATTTATCTTTTATGTTATTTAGTACCTATCAGATTAGTATCAAGTTTACATTCTTTACATTTATTTTTTCCAGGAGGAACATATTTCCTGATCTCTCGTAGCTTGGGCCCAGAGTTGGGCGGCTCAATCGGGCTTATATTTGCATTTGCTAATGCAGTGGCTGTGGCAATGCACACCGTGGGTTTTGCTGAAACCGTGCAGGCTCTCATGCAGGTGGGTTTATGGCCTTGCATATACATGTTTCGTTCTCTTTTAAAACTTCTGAAGCGATCAGTTATATTTTATTTAACATCTCTTGCTGACTGACCACAGCTTGTCATAAGTAGGCTGGATCTCCTCTGAAGCTCTAAAGGAAACACATGTAAAATTCCTTGAATCTTTCTCAGTAAAAAATGTATGTTTAAAAAGGTCTCCATTTGATGTCAGTTGAATGCCAGTGCTATCTAGGAACTAAAATACTTCTGATCTTTCCTATGGGAGAGTACACTGCATGTTAATTGTTCATATTGTGTGGCACACTGAAATTCTATTCTTTTTGATCCTCATATAAGGATACTGGGGTTAGCATGGTAGACCGGCTGAATGATATCCGCATCATTGGAGTGATTACTGTCACCTGTCTGCTGGCCATCTCAATGGCTGGAATGGAATGGGAATCCAAGGTTTGTCTTTAACAATTATGTGCAAATAAGTCGTATGACATTGACATTTATGCATAAGTGGCAGATGCTTTTATACAAAATGACTTTTATGTGTGTTCCCTAGGAATCGAACCTATAAGCTTTGCACTGCTAGAACAATGCCCTACTAACTGAGCTACATGATCACAAATCTAAATGACAGGTTTTGTTTCTGTTTAGGCCCAGGTATTGTTCTTCTTGGTCATTATGATCTCCTTTGCCAGTTACATTGTGGGTACCATCATGCCATCAACTGAAGATAAGCAAGCCAAAGGATTTTTTAGCTACAAAGGTCAGAGAACAATGTTGTCAGTGTCTTTCACCCTATTCTTGTCAATGCTTGTGACATTACACAACCATACGTGTCTCAATTTGTGTCCTATAGCTGATATATTTGCGACAAACTTTGTGCCCGGCTGGCGTGGTCCGGAGGGGAGTTTTTTTGGCATGTTTTCCATCTTCTTCCCCTCAGCTACAGGCATCCTTGCGGGGGCCAACATCTCTGGAGATCTTAAGGCAAATTCAGCTCTGAATCTTCTAATGTTTCTTTCAATAAAACATTTTTTAAAGCTTGTGTGACCCAGCTAAAGTCTTTTTTGTGATTTACAGTTTTCTAAATAATGTGAAGAATATGTTCATATGTGAAAATATAACCTTAATGTCTTTAATATTGATTGACTGAGTAAAGGCCATGTCAAAGTTTGAAATCATAGTAAAAATCAATTACTTTAGCTTGGATTTCACAGGCAGGGTCACATATTTTTTCATGGGAAATCAGACTTGTTAATAGCTGTATTTCTGTTTGTTTAAACTTATAGGATCCTAATATTGCTATACCCCGTGGTACAATGCTGGCTATTTTTTGGACCACTATATCCTACCTCATTATCTCAGCTACTATTGGTGAGTGTCATAATTGTTTACGAGTATCATTTTACTACAGCCCGTATTAAGGCCTATGGTTTAATTATTCATTCCTAAAATGTGCAGTGCATTTTATTTGTATTTCTTACTTCATTATGTAATACATAATCCTGTTTTTCTCATTTGCTCTTAATTGCACCTCAGGCTCTTGTGTAGTCCGTGATGCCTCTGGTTTGAATGAGTCCTTTATCTCAACTATGTCTCACGGGGACTGTGTGGGAGTTGCCTGCAACTATAACTGGGACTTTAGTGAATGCTTTAACAACAAGACTTGCCCTTATGGACTTATCAATAATTATCAGGTAATCATCTTGACCCTTTGTGTTGTTGGGGATGTTTTCATCCACTAGGCAGTGCTTTGAAATTTTTCAAAAATTCAACAATACACTGTGGACAAATTTACTACCCTTTCATGTTGTTTGTGGATGAAACATCCACTAAATTAAACAAATGTATCAGATAATTTTTTTTTTTTTTTTTTATAAATCTGTTAACCAATCTCAGTACTCATCAAAACTACCAAATGTTAAAAAAATCCATTTAACTCCTTAATTCCCAAGTTCATAAGTGTCACTGATTTGGGGAGAAACACACACAAAATAACTTATTTTTTATTAGTTAGTCTTGGGCATGTGAAAGATAAGTAAAAACATTGGCTTTGATGAATTTTTAGTTTTTTGTCTAGCATCAGATTTTATTATTTTCTTCCTCATTTATTGTTAATGGCAGTTTTCTGCCCCATTGACTTCCATTATAACGACATTTTTATTGCAAGTCATGGTTGCTTAAACAGCAAATAGTGCAAGTAAATCAAAAGTAATACGTTTAAATAACTTTAACAAGATACAGGAAATTCATAATAGAAATGTTTCATTAAATTAAGTTTATACTACTTAATATATTTAATTACATTAAGCAATGAAACATATTAATTGAAAAATTGTTTAGAAACCATTTTTAGAAAATATAAAAAACTGAAATTAAAAATAAATGAAACAATACGTTTCTTTTTTCTATGACAGACTATGAGCTTGGTGTCTGCATGTGCACCTCTCATCAGCGCTGGCATTTTTGGAGCCACACTTTCTTCAGCTCTGGCTTGTCTGGTGTCCGCCCCTAAAGTTTTCCAGGTAATCAGCCCTTAAATATCATTCGACTATAATGAGTTTATATCGTAACATGTGTGGTTGTTTATTAGAATGATTATATATATCTAACGTTAAAATGTTTTTCTCCATCTCTTGTCTCTCCACAGTGCCTTTGCAAGGACAACCTGTATCCAGGCATTGGATTTTTCGGCAAAGGCTATGGAAAGAATAATGAACCGTTGAGAAGCTACTTGCTAGCATATATCATTGCTATATGCTTCATTCTTATTGGTAGGTTTTCCCCTGTTGCTTCCCCCTCACATTAGAAGTACTAGAAACCATGGTTCCCTATAGAATCACTCCCACCATCTGTACTGTAGCTATGGCAACAGCTTCCACATCCAAGTTTTAAAAGATGTTTATCATACATTAGAGAAATTTACCTAAAGACAAGTGCCCTTGTATGTGTATTTCAGCTGAGCTGAACACCATCGCTCCCATCATCTCCAACTTTTTTCTCTGCTCCTACGCCCTCATCAACTTTAGTTGCTTCCACGCCTCCATTACTAACTCACCAGGTGAGCACTTTTATGAACCCATCAAAGTAAAATGGATTAAGCTAACAGTTTATAATGCAATATTTACTCATAATAGTTTTACTCTTATATTAAACACATACATTTCAAGTGATCCTTGTTTCTCTATATTTGCACAGGTTGGCGTCCAACGTTTCGATTCTACAGCAAGTGGTTGTCTTTGCTAGGAGCAGTGGTGTCTGTGATTATCATGTTTCTGTTAACCTGGTGGGCTGCTCTTATAGCCATTGGCATTATCATCTTCCTGCTGGGATATGTGCTGTATAAAAAGCCCAGTAAGACACTATCACTTTTTGTAGCTCCAACATATTCCTTGTTCCGAGCTAAGATATGTAAAATATAACAAAGCTGTCATCATGTCCAAGACAATTTAGCAAAAACTTTTGATTTTGGTGTTTTTACATTTCAGATGTCAACTGGGGTTCGTCTGTACAAGCCAGCTCGTATAATATGGCACTATCTCACTGTGTAGGTCTTAACCAAGTTGAAGAACATATAAAAAATTACAGGTAAATAACTTTGTAGGTTCACCAATCACGTATCTTCCTTTCGTGTTTGTTTTTCCATTTAGGCTTTGTTAAAAAATGTACTTTATCTGCTCTCTCTACTTTTACTCTTGCTTATTCTTCCTTGACATTTCTTTCTCTGTCCTACTTTTTCTCCATCTGTTCTTTCTCTCAGGCCACAGTGTCTGGTTCTAAGTGGGCTGCCTTGCATGCGTCCTGCCATTGTGGATTTTATCAGCACCTTCACCAAAAACCAGAGTCTGATGATATGTGCAAACGTTATTACAGTGAGTAAAAAAATCATTTTTTACATTTTTTCTATGCTTGGAAATGAATAAAATAAGTAATGTAAATAATAGACTTTAACATATTTAATTGGCTACAAATTACTCTTTGCAAGGTCAACTTTTATATAGGGATGCGGATGCACCAATACAAAATTTCTGTACCGATACCCAGCATTGGGTCAAAATTGGGTTAAATTAACCCAGAAAATATATTTAACTCAACAATGGGTTAAAACAACCCAGCTTTTTGGGTAGAAACCACCCAGGCAGCATGGTTAAATTACAACCGAAGGGGCTGGTTTTATTGCTTTTTAACCTAACGCTAGGTTAAAAATATCCCAGCAGTGTATAGTCTGTCCTGATTTTGGTTGTTTGTCCGATGTCCGATAGTGGGGGGGATCACTTTTATCTGCTGCTACCGACTATATGCTGATATATCGGTGTATCTCTAATTATAATAATTGCAGTAATGATACACTCTTAAAAATGCTGGATTATTTTTAACCTTCAATTGGGTCAAAAAGGGATAAACCCAACTGTTGTGTTGTTAACCTTAGAAGATGTCTATTTTTATAATAATAGAAGTTTGCAAGAAGGTGCAAAGTTGGCAATGGGGCGGCACCTTTCAAAAAGTACACTTTTGTACCTATAAGGTGCATATACCTCAAAAGTACACATTGGTACCCTTAGAGGTACACATTGGTACCTCAAAGATACATGTCTGGGATGTACATATTGGGATCTTTATAAAACTTATCGTCCAAAAGATAACTTTTGTACCTTTTATGCTGAGAGTGTGGGAGTTCTGCATTAGTATTCTCAGGAAAATGGCATGAATGCACGTTGGCACATTTTTTTATCTGTAGGGATATGCCTTTGACATGTTAAAGACATCAATTTCAAAAGCTCCATAGATAAATTTGCTTACTTCAATGAACATTAAATTCTGTAATGATAGCTCTTGGCCCTGCACTACGCATGTTTAAAGGGGACAGAGAATGAAAAACCATTTTTACCTTGTCTTTGTTGAATAATTGTAGTCTACCCGCATTCACAAACATACAAAAAGTGCTAGACATGCTAAACATCTCAGTCTCATAGAAATTCCTCTTTTAGAAAAGTCAGCCAGAAAACGGCCCAATCTGAAAAATTGATGCTTATGACAACACAGGCATCTCCCTGCCCCTCCACTTTAAAATAATTGGCTACATTTTTAGAGTGGCAGCAAATTCACCCAATCAGTAATGAGATTGCAAGTTAAGCCAGTAGGGGGAGCCAAATAGGTGCGAAACCACTTGTTTAAAATCCCCCACCCTAATAGAGCTATCTGAGAGAGGTTTTTAGGAAGCTTCTAAGGCATTACAGACCCACACAAAAACATTTTTGTCTACATGTCACATCACAGAACAAGGATAAATACCCCGTTCAATCATTCTATGTCACCTTTAAGATGAATCACCACCAGTGTTGGGGGTAATGCATTACAAGTAGAGTGCATTACGTAATAATATTACTTTACTGAAGTAACAATTAAAGTAAAGCATTACTTTTTAAATGTACATATTTATATTTGAGTTACTTTTTTAAAAAAGTAATGCAAGTTACTTTTTTAGTTTAATTAATTTGACTAAAAAAATATGTACTGAATTAAGCTAAACATAGTCACATTATGCACTCTATGCGAACCCGCCTGTGTGGGAACAGTTTGAGTCAGAAACTGAGATGGCAGGCCAGAGCTCGACATTTTTGCGATGTAATATGCAAATTTCTAGGTTTCATTCATAAAAAACACCTGCAAGGCCTGAAAGAGATCAAGCCTCAGCCAAGAAAAAGTAACGCAAAAGTAACTAAAAAGTAACGTAAGCATTACTTTCCATGAAAAGTAACTAAGTAACGCAATTCATTACTTTTTTGGAAGTAACTTAATATTGTAATGCATTACTTTTAAAAGTAACTTTCCCCAACACTGATCACCACTTTTTTCACCAAAAGCATTTACTTTTTATCTACCGCTATCTGTTTTTTACAGTCTTGATCTTATTGACAGGGTGGACCCTCACCAGGTGCGGTGGAATCGGGCAACAGCACCACTCAATTAAACTGGCTAAACAAGCGGGGCTTAAAGACGTTCTACCACACTGTAGTTGCCGATGACCTTCGCACTGGTGTGAAAATGATGCTGCAGGTCAGCCAAAAACTGTGCTTTACATTACACTACATAATAAGCTCAGAACAAACATAGTTTATTTCACTTTCTGCAAACTGGTAATTTCTTTTTGTGGTTTCTCTGTTTCAGAGTACGGGTTTGGGTCGGATGAAACCTAATGTTTTAGTTGTAGGATTTAAGAAGAACTGGCGTAAAGGTCAACCAAGCAACATGGATAACTATATTGGGATTTTACAGTATGTATATCACATATTTCAGTATTTCATGCCATATTTATATATTTTAAGGTATGTGACAGTTTTATGCATGTGTTTTAGTGACGCATTTGACCTTCAGTATGGTGTATGTGTACTTCGGATGAAGGAAGGTCTTGACATTAGTCGAACAATGCAGGCGCATGGTAAGGACTGTTTTAAAATCCCCATTGCATTAATGACGAACCCCCTTAAAACACCTTTTTTTTGTAGTGAATCTGGGGTTCGAGACATCTGGAGAGCAAGGAATTGGCACGAAAAGCCCTGCTGATACTACTACTACAACAACCACAATTGATACATCATGTATGTTTCTAAACCCAAATATTAGTACTGTTAGGCCAGATGTAATGTGAATGCTATGCTCTTTGACAAAATATTTGCCTTTTGCTATCCCAGGTGTTGCAGTGGATCCTGTTACACTAATGTCCATGTCACAGCCCACCACTGTGTTTCAGTCAAGGCAGGGAAAGAAGAACATTGATGTTTATTGGTTTTCTGATGATGGGGGTGAGTTACTGTATACTGATATTTTATGGATGCATATAAAACATGACATAGTAACATACAATAAGTTTACTGTCAGGTCTGACTCTACTTGTGCCTTATCTCCTGACCCGTAAGAAGCGCTGGGCCAGATGCAAAGTAAGGTTGTTTGTGGGTGGTGACGTCCAAGAGATTGAGGAACGGAAACAAGAGTATGCAAACAACACTATTACTTAAGAATTACTGTATTTATACAATCACTACACATATAAGTTGAAAGTGTGTGATACAACCACAATAATAAAAGCATGATGTATGTTTATATACAGCGGGGGAAATAAGTATTTGACACATCAGCATTTTTATCAGTAAGGGGATTTCTAAGTGGGCTATTGACACACAATTTCCACCAGATGTAGCCATCAAGCCAAATATTGAATTCTTACAAAGATTTCAGAACATTTAAGTATACAAGTTGAGTCATAATAAATAAAGTGAAATGACACAGGGAATAAGTATTGAACACACTTTATTTAATACTTTGTAGAAAAGCCTTTGTTGGTGATTACAGCTTCTCGATGCCTCTTGTATGGAGAGACCAGTCGTCTGCATTCCTCAGGAGTGATTCTGGCCCATTCTTCCACACAAATGGTCTTTAAATCTTGAAGGTTCCTTTGGCCTCTTTTATGAACTTTGATCTTCAGTTTTCTCCATAGATTTTCTATGGGATTTAGGTCAGGTGATTGACTGTCCACTTCATTGTTTCCTTGGTCTTGAAATGTCCACCCTTTAAATTTTCAGCTTTCTGGTAGATGTCAATTTTATTCAGAATGTCCAAGGAAAATTTCTCCATTCATCCTGCCTTCAATAATATGAAGTCTGCCAGTACCCCTTGCTGAAAAGCAGCCCCAAACCATGATGCTTCCACCCCCAAACTTAACTGTTGGTATGGTGTTCTTGGGGTTTTCTTTGAAACAACAGTGCCTGCTGATGAAATACTCTCCTGATTATTCTTTGGACCCCTCGGACAGGGATCTTACGTGGAGCACCTGATTGTGGCCGGTTTATGGTGAAGTGATGCCCTTTTTTTTCATTTCCAAGTAATGGCCTCCACAGTGCTCACAGGAACATTCTGCATTCTGGAAATGCGCCTTTAACCATTCCCATCAAAATGCTATTCAACGATAAGATTACGAAAATCTTGAGAGAGTCCTTTGCTTTAACCATCATGAAGTCTTTCCTGTGTGCCTCCTGGGTAATGAGAAGTCTTTATAGGCCATCAATTAGGACTAAAGCAGCTGATATCAATTAGTACTGATAGGGGGCAGGGTTTCTCTCTCAATACTGACAGATTTCAGGTGATCTCCTGGCTTTCTATGCCATTTTGTACCTTGTTTCTTCATGTGTTCAATACTTATTCCCTGTGTCATTTCTCTTTATTTATTATGACTCAACTTGTGTACTTAAATGTTCTGATTTCTTTATATGAATTCAATATTTGGCTTGATGGCTACATCGGGTGGAAATTTTGTGTCTATAGCCCACTTAGAAATGCCCTTACTGATAAAAATGCTGATGTGTCAAATACTCCCCCCCCCCCCCCCGCTGTATATATATTTATATAGCCTAATCTAAAGTAAAAGATTTACAACATAGTCTTAAGTGTGTATTTTCACCAAGATCTACCATTAAGCTCAGAAACAGAAGCTTTTTAGCAATGCCATGTCTTTTCCTCAGCACAGACATTAAATGAAGTATGTGTGTGTGTCAATGACAGGCTCAAAGGTCTGATCGGCAGGTTTCGTTTGGGTTTCCGGGATATCCAAGTCCTTCCAGACATCAATGGCAAACCACAGTCTGAACAGTAAAGTGTTTCTTGGTCTTCTTGCTTTCCATTCACAATACAACTTTTTGACTTAATCAACTGATGACATTTCCAGATATTCTTCTGAAATAGTCTTCTAAATTTTCTTTGTGAATTGCTGTTAAATTTACATAAACCTAAAATGATTGTATGTCTGCCCCCCTATTATTGAAACAGCATAAAGAGATTTGAAGATCTTATAGCTCCGTATAGAGTAAGCACGATCCAAAAGAATGATCAAGAAGCTTATGAGACAACAAATGGCTATCCCTGGATGGTGTCTGATGATGATATGGAAAAGTTCAAAGCTAAGGTAATATATTTAGTATTTTATAAGAACATCTGATAGTCCATGTTGTATACTCTAATATTTTGTTTCCTGTGTTCGTAAAGTCCCTTCGACAGATACGACTGAATGAAGTTATTCAAGACTACTCCAGAGATGCGGCGTTGATTGTTGTGTAAGTGTTAAACAAACAGGATGTGTTGCCACGATGCATCATTATGATGCAAATCTGCAGCAAGTGTTTGATTGTTTAACTATTAGGTGAGTAAATATCTGACATCACCTGTCGTCTGTGTCTTTTGTTTGGCAGAACCATGCCTGTGGGGAAAAGAGGGGCTTGTCCTAGTGCCCTTTACATGGCATGGCTAGAAATTGTGTCACGTGACCTTCGACCTCCGGTTCTTCTTGTCAGAGGCAATCAAGAGAATGTCCTTACGATGTACTGCCAATAAACAACACATTTTCCTGACAGAACTGTTGACATAAATACATCCAGTGGAAAGAAAATCAACTCTTTGTTAATGGGTTTCAGATTTGTATTCATTTGTATTGTGTTTAATGCCCATGATGTTGTTTATAAGGTTTTTTGTCCATATTGGAAACCTGTTAATTTGCTATATAAAATGTTATATATATATATATATATACAGTATATAGGCAGTTCTTGCTGCTTTTGATCTTATGCACTTTCTCCAGAAGCAATAATGTTTAGTCATGTAGTTTCTTTTTCAGGTGTAATAATTAATTTACAAGTCTTTCTGTTAACTCAAATGATCTCAATTTAAAATCTAAACAATTTTCTTACAAAAGAATGTTTTATCAATAATCTCAATAATGCAAACATGTACATGTTGCTCACATATATGTTGCATAATTAATAATGAAAACAGTATAATCTTGAGCAATTAAATGTTATGAGCAGCTGTAATAAACACAGAAGATTAAATATTACTGAATATATTTAATAAATTACCACCTGTATATTAAACACATTAAGTTACCAACTATAAGACTGTTATTTTAATATTCATCCCATTTTAAACACAGTGAACATCAGACAATGATATAACATCTGATGCAATCATTACACGGCTGCTGCTGCTGCTGCTGCTGCTAATAAACGAGTGTGAATATCCGCCCCAACGCGCATGCGCAGTACGTGGGGCTTTAGGACAGGCTCCACGTCTGAATACGAGCGAGTAACAGCCAATCACATGCGGCCACAGTGTGTTTGGAAACAACACCCAAAATACTTGACGGCTTATGAGGGACGACAAGAAACTTCGTGAATCGGGAACCTCTTCCGTGTACATTGAAGGGTTGTACAGCTGATCGAGTCTTCAAAGCGTTGAATGTTTTAGTAGCTTTATTTCGGTTTGGGTTTGGTTTTGGTTAAGAAGTAAAGATGGAACATTCTGGAGTCTCGGATAAAGAGACAATCGCGCTGGTTATTAAATCGCCTAACCAGTTTCACGACGATCAACTGATCGACGGAGTGCGCACGGACTGGACGGTGAAGGATCTCAAATGTCATCTCTCTAAAGTTTATCCCAACAACCCGGTAGGTTTAGTTTTGTTGTCTTAGCCTACATTTCGGTTTACCGGGCCGTCAGCATTCCTCCGCAGATTAAATATGTGTTCGACTTAATGCAACTCTGCGCAGACCGGTTGGCTTTTGACATCGAAGTACCGCGAGAGCAATACAAAGGCTGGGATTTTGAAGCGCTCTCGCGGTATTTCCGTATTGGCAGCCGATCGGTCTGCACAGCGCTGAATTAAGTCGATTACGCCTAAACATAGCTAGCATGGCTGCTTACTGCTCCAGTAACGCAAAATATAGCAACGCAAGCTTGTATTTTAACTTTATATGCACAGTCAATCTATATTTACGTGCTGACAAACTATTTAAGAATATGTTATTTTACCCCTCTTAACATGCAGTTAACGTTATTTATGTCATAAGGAAACACTCTCAGTTGTGTATGTTGAAATCTGTACCCCTGCTTAAAATAACAATACAAATTCTAATGGTTTACTAATTAAAGCCATTATAATATTGCTTTTATGGTGTTTTGGCCATTTTTCCAAGTAGAAACCAACCCATTACTAGTAAAGGCCCACAGATGCCATTGTAGTTAAAACCAGCCACAGTTATTAAATCTATTGGAAATTCTGTGATGGTTTCTATTGTTTTCCAGAATCCTCTTTTTGCCACAAATTAATCTCCTTGCGATGTATTTGACAGCTTGCAAGCATCTATAGGTTTGTAAAAAAAAACGTATTAAATATTGTTTGTGCTCATTTTCTAACAGGCTGAAAAAGACCAAAGGCTCATTTACTCGGGCAAGCTGCTTTTGGATGGCCTGCTAATAAGAGATGTTTTCTCCAAGGCAAGTGTGCACACATGGACAGATGTTTATTTTTGGATTGACAAGTGACTTCAAAAACAGCTCTTGCATGGTGTGATTATGGCATCACATCATTGACACTGAAGCAAGTTAATAACACGATCCAACTACTTATTAATTCAGCTAAAGTAGCAGAAAAGAGATGTGGGTGTGACAGCAATTACAAAACTTCTGATTTTATCATTGTTTGTGTCAGAAACAAAATACCAGAAGGTTGTATAGTGTTAAACACTAGGAAGAAGGGTACATATGACATTAAAAACAAAGAAAAATACATACACAGGGTTAGAACGGCTTCATCCCTGTTTTTGTTTCTACTACTTTGTGTACTATTTACAAGATCAGATTACTGATAACAAAAGCTTGGCTGTAAGCAGAGCAGTTGGACCCACATACATCAACATTTGTTCTGTATCTTCAGGCTGATCTTCTTACCATGTCCTGTAGTCAGTCAGAATAATAACAGCCTGCAAAATGTGTATTTATAAACTGGAGAAACTCAGGTTGTCATCTTTGAAACATCTGTAGATTGATAAAACAATACAGCAGTGATCATGACATAATCTGAGTTTTCTTTTACACAAAATAAGTTGTTCCCATAGTGAGCAATTGCTAGATGTTTCTTTCAAAGGTTAAGGTTTGCCAAATGTTTATCTGGCTGACTAAACTTTTTTTATCTTCTGTAAATAGGTAGCTTCAGATACCAAACCCACTCTTCACCTGGTGTGCGCTTTCAGACCCCAAGCTGCTACACAACCCGGAGCAAGACCCAAAGTATGTTTTTCATCTGTTTGCATTTTTAAAACATTTAAAGCATCAACAAATAAGTCACAAAAAAAACATATTTTATTGTTTTGAGCTGTCACCTGTGAAATGAGATGAGTTTCACATCTTCATTTTAGTTAATTTAAAGGCAGTTTATTTGATCAGTTCTTGTTACCGTTAGTGAAACTGAAATGTGTCAGCCTGCTATTTCTCATGGGAAGGCATTGCTGTTTCAGTCGGTTGGAGATAACACCACGCAGCTGCTTTCTTCCTCTTCCTGTAGCAATGTTTAGTTGAGGTTTCAGATGAGAAATTGTACTGTATTCACATGCACCTGTTCTTGTCTTTTTTTGTTCAGTAGTCTAATTTGTTTTTCTTCTGTGGTGCAGGTCACATCAACACAGCAGTCTTCTCCATTAACTGCTAGCCAAAGCACAGAGTCTGTTTCTCCAAGATCACCCGTATCTCCTGTTCCCTCTATGGATGGGCTTAGACAGAGAGGTCACGCCGTTTCGGCAACACCTAATGGCACTGGTGCAAACACATCCATGTGAGTTCCTCTTGAGAGTAGGAGTATTAAAGTTTGATTTACATCATAGATTTCAGATTGTTTTTAATCATGACCTTTCTCAGTCAATGTTAAAGATACCACAGGTATATTTTCACAGAATTTATTCAGCTGGGTTTTTACAGGCAGGGTCACATTTTGTACTTAAAGTAAATGAAATGTTTGATTTATTTTGCAGGCCTGTAACAGCAGCCATAAACCACCCAGCCTTCCCCACTTACTCCCTCTACAGCCCTCAACAGCTTCTGTGGCTACAGCAGATGTATGCCCGTCAGTACTACATGCAATAGTGAGTAATTAATGTTTTAACACTTCCTATCTATGCGTAACCTCCCATTAAATGCAGGACACTTTGGTTTGAAATTTTGACTAACCTTGGTTTAAATGGTCTGGTCTTTCAGTCACGCTGCCATGGCAGCCGCCACTTCAGCTCCAATGGCCGCCCCTGTCACCGCGTCTTCACTTCCTGTTGCCCCTCATCAAGCAGCTTTAGCCAATCAGGGCCCCATTAATGATTTGCCAGCCAATCAGAATGCCCCAGGCCCTGCCTTCATTAACCCAGATGGTGCCAATCAGAATCTTCGTATGAATGCTCAGGGTGGACCGGTGATGGAAGATGAGGAGGACATGAACCGTGATTGGCTAGATTGGGTGTACACTGCGTCCCGACTGGCTGTCTTCCTGAGCATTTTATATTTCTACTCCAGTTTGAGCCGCTTTATCCTGGTGATGAGCAGCCTTCTGATTATGTACCTGTAAGTTTTGCATTGTGTAAACGCAATATTTAGTTTGTGACATTGTTTTGAGTGTTGCATAACTTTACATAGGGTTCTCTCTGATCCAACAACACATCTGTTTGTATGGCACTGTAATTGCAGTCTGTTTTGTTTTGGGGTTGGGTGCAGTCTGGCATTTATTCCTCCAATCACATAGTGTTAGTACTGGGAGTGTGTTTTAGTTGAAAGACTTATAAAAAGATTTAATATTTTATTACATTTTCGCTTCTCTGCTCTATAGACTAATGTGTGGTACTCCAGCAGTCATTTACTTGTTTTGAGGGTGTTCAGTGTAATCATGACCTTTGTGGAACCGGGGGTTGTTGAGTTTCTGAACATGTTTTGGCTGCTGTTCTGACTCTATTATTTCCTTTAGGCACACAGCAGGCTGGTTTCCCTTTAGACAAAGACCTCAAGCAAGACATAACCAGCCAGCACCAGAAGTCATTCAAAACCAACAAAACCAGAATGAGGACAGACAGCCAGAACCAGTAAGTGATCAATTTGGGTACCTGTTATTAGATTTAAAGGGACATTCCACTTTTTTTGAAAATATGTAGTGATATTACGCACTGCCTGAGAAAGTCCCCTTGGTTACTTTCAATAGCAGGGGACTATTTTCAGGTGCTGCGTAATATCCTTGCGCCTGCTGCAGCCATGTTACAGCAGCAAAGTCCTTGATTATTACGCCGGAATAAGAGTATAGTTCCTAGCCATACCTGCCTAGAAAATCGCAACTTTTAATTTTCCGTTGGTCTTAGTACACGATGAAACTACAGAAGAGTCAAGTTTTAAATAGGAAAAGATATTGCCATCTGCTGGCCTGGCACACACAATATTATGGTTTTAGTTATTTTTGACAGCGTAGTCGTGTGTATGTGACATTTTTTTTAAAACACAAAGGAAAAACTTCTTTGGTTTAAAACATAGCCTTATTTTATTCTTATTTTGTCTGAAAGGTGCAGCCCCCTGCTGGAGTGGAGGGCGCAGATGCAGCTCCAGAGGAAATTGCTCAACCCGCCATGACAGCCGTGCCTGTTTCCCCTGTTAGACCACCCGTCCTCTGGACTGCCTGGGTTTTCTTTAAAGCCTTTTTTGCTTCTCTGATACCGGAGATTCCACAAGGTGTGGCAAACTGATGAAGTTCAAGCGCCAGAAAGACTTAAAGTAACAGGAGTCAAAATAAGACTATAAAGCCCATGGCTTGACCATTTGGATTTTATTAATAAAGACTGTAAGTCCTCGATTGTTTTCGCTCAGTTAAAAGGAGCACTTTCCAGTCATTTGGCTTTATGACCAACGCACCTGAGCCATATCGCCTCATTTTTCAGAGTGGTTGCACTTTCTGTACAAAGACTTTTTGAGACATGGAAATATTTCTGGACAGTTTTTGCAAGCACTTTAGATCCTCATTAACTGACATCAATGATATCAGTGTCTTGATCTTATCTTTTTCAAGGATCCTATCGCCAGGGCCTCATTTTCTTAAAGTGCTTTACGATGAGTGATCTTTGGATTAAACTCATGGGCTTATATAATGAAGGCCCAAGTATAATGGACAATGAAGGCCATACATTGATGGATGTTGTTAGGGGGAGAGCTGTTGTGACACTCTATTTCTGTTTCTGCAAAGAAAAAATGCTTAGCTATATATATATAAATTGTAAATTGAGTAATGTTAATATTCAGAAAGAAAGTTTGGTATATGTAAGTATTATAAAGAGCAGACGAATTTACAATTAAATGAATGCAAAAGATTTGCTTAACCTTTAAATAAAGCTAAACAAGGCAAATTTTAATTCTCTGTCTGCACATAAAGAAACTACATGTTGGTAACTGAAAGGCAAAGGAGAGAAACTGAAAGACAACTAGAATGAGAGGAAAAAAGCGCAATTTTTAATCAACATTGTAGCATTGCTATCATTTCATTTTATGTACTGTATAAAATAAGCTTTGTTATTAACATAAACCTCTCTTTGTACACAAAAATTAAATAATAAATCATTTGTTTGATTCATTTGAAAAGTCTTAGATAATGCATTACAATATGTTGCATCATGTTTGGGTGATGGGTAGCACACTTTAAAAAGTTAAAGGTTGGATCAACTTAAAAAATTACTTCAATTGGGAACACCTAAAAAATAGTTTATTCAACTTAAAAAACAAACATACTTTTTTAGGTGTTACCAATTGAAGTAATTTTTTTAGGTTGATCTAATTTTTCACTTTGAACAGTGCATGCTTTATTCCTGTTTTTACTTTTTTATCTCATAACGTTTTTAACTTTAAGCAGGTTTTAGCCACAAGTTGTCATGTCATTGATTGCTTAGTTACCAGCTGGTAAACATCAGAACTTGTTTATATGCTTTGTTACTTTCTAAAGTCACTTTCTGTCCATGCTAGTGATGACGTCCACGTTTCTGGCATCAGTAGAAGTAAGGGTGATGTTACTACAGGGTGTATGCTATTCACTTTTTACACTTTCACACAAAAAGTACACATTACACTGAAATCTTGAGTTCATATTAGTTTCTCAAATGTATACATTTCTGTATCTAAAGCTAAGCTTTTTAAGAGCATGCCTCCCCAGCTTGGGACCATTTATTTTGACTCTGTATGAACTTCATGCCACTGTCCTCTCCATGGACTTTGACCTGCCCCAATTCACTCAGTCCTATAACCGTATCTTATTTGTTTTCTACAGGAGAATGTCCAGAATGTACTGTTTTCTGCCCTCTAAAACCCTTGAACAACATACGCTAGTCGACCTCAGGGGTATTTCTGTGTTCTCGATTATTCTTCAAAAGAGGAACATTTGAAAGTCAGATGTCATGGGCCCGGTCCACCCCCACATCTCAATCTGTCCCTCCTCCTCAAACACCGGTTCAATGAAAACGAAGGTCTCTCAGAGGCCCTACTATCAGTTACGCCATATAGACAGAGGCTCATCTGTATTCAATCACATTTTGTTGAGATGGAGAGAAGTGTAGCACTGCTCCTGTTTTTCGGTCTGGTCAGTGTAAGTTGTTCTTGTGTCCGTCCTCCCGAGGCTTATAAGTTTGCAGGAGCTGTGTGCAGGCTTACCTACCCTGCTGCTGCCGTCTGTAAGTATTTAACTCTGTTTGGTTTCTGTTTCTTTGCAGTCAGTGCTTTAAAAATGGAAAACTGCTATATTATGCATGCAAATATAAAGCAAATGCAAATAGTAACCAACAAGGCCTAGGGTTTTAGTGAAGAGCAAGCTTGAGATCAATAGAAATGTGTTATTATGTAACTTTCACATAATTAAAATTTTTAGTTTTATGCACAAATAACGTCCCACATGCTTCAGTATTTACAATAGCAAAAGTTGTATATTGTGGTATAATATAGTAATTACAACACTTTGTTAATGTGCACTATATTATCTGAATTTAGAAAATAAAATGCTAAAAAAGCTGTTTCTGGGACAGTATACGTTATAATGGTCCTTATTTGTACTATTTAAGTATACAAATACATTTAGTACCAGTATGTACCTTTGAGGAACTAATATGGATTATTTAGGTACAAAGGTCTTCTTTTTGAAAATCCCAATGACAACCCTGTATTTTTGAGATTGTAGTATTAACTATAGTGAATTCATAAACTGTAGTAAATAATATTGAATATACGCTAATATGTACACAATTAGATAGTATCTAGGCATTTTTCTACAGTTTAGTATATAATAAAATACCACAGTATTTCTTATGTGAGGTACCTTAACTTAAATTTTATATATTAAATTACTTGACATATTGTAAAAAGCTACTATAAATTTAATAGTTTAATGCCGTGCTGTGGGTTTTGACTAGAAGAAATACAGCAAACGCCGAAATCTCGCGAGATGTTGGGTTTAGGGTTAGGTTTGTGTGTAGGATTAGCATGGAAACAGCGGTCCTGGCTAAATGGGATACAGATACGATCTAAATCCCGTACAATGTTGGGTTTAGGGTTAGATTTGGATGTATGTTGATTAGGATAAAAACAGCGCACACCCGGCGAGATTTCGGTGTTTTTTATCCCTTCTAGCCACAACTCTTGAGGCGTGTTATTACCATAGATATGTATATAAAGGCTAGATGGCTCGTCCGCGCTGATGGCCAATTGAGTGGAACGTCCGCATTTTGGCGGCCATCTTAGGACAGGGCGCTCGCTCACTCGTAGCATTGAGTTTTAATGATGCAGGTACTTTTAAATGACCATAACTTGCTTAATTTTTTACCGATTTTCAAACGGATTGGTTTGTTATAAACGTCAAAGATGTACCTATGACACTGAATACGTATACTAAAAATAAATAAAAAATTCATGAAACATGTTTAAGCATCCATAATTATAGCCACGTTAATAACGTTTGTAAAAAACCAAACCGTTTGTAAATCCGTCAAGAATTCAGCAAGTTACGAGCATTTTAGTTGGCGTATGTCACTCACCTTCCGTTCACAGCTGCAGGGAGCAGCACTATGGCAGCACTGACCTAAGATGGCCGCCAAGTGACGACACAGCTGACTCCGCCTTGAGCCATCTAGCCTTTATATACATATCTATGGTTATTACAGTAACTGACCACCAGAACAAATTTAGTGGAAAGCTATGACAGTCACTACAACAATAGCGCCACTTAGAGGACAAAAAATGAATAGGATTTTCAAATTCCAAAACAAAACATTTCAAATTTACTTTGCAACTTACTTTGGATGCATTTTCATTATCTTATAGTGAGAGACTACACTGACTGGTAACCACATGTTTTCTTACTGAAATGACTAAGTGAACTGTGAACTCTAACCCCATCTTAAAAACTAAAATGGTGATTAAAATATTTTAAGAAAATGGTGATCAATTAAAGCAACTAAACAACATTCATGAAATTTGTTTTTGATTTAAATAAATATCTCTTGATTGACTCCTCAGTGAATGAGAAGACTACAAAAGTGATAGAGGCCGCCTTTCAGCATGCCAAATATCCCAGCATAGAGGGAGTGAAGTCAATGGGCTTCATGGGTAAAGTCGAATATAAATTTCACAAGTAAGTGAACTAAGAGGACATCTGCATCTGTTTAAATGTTACTGCATCCTGTGTCTTATGATACTTATCTCCATGTTTAGTTTAGAGATCCATAACCTTTCAATTGGCAAGAGTGAGTTTGAGCTGAAAGAGAATGTAGGAATAGGGCTGATCATTTCAAACGTGTCTGCTGTATTCAAGGGAACCATCAACTATGGATATGGGAGCTGGCTGTGAGTGTTTCTATTTATTCCCACTAAGCTTTCTGGAATAGCTGGGGTTTAATTCTGTGCTTTGCATATGCTTTTGTTAAATTATTGTGTTTGTTTATGCAGTATCCCTGGTGAAAGAAAGTACACTTCCATAATGTACTTAAAGGGAACCTACTATTTTTACAAGATTTAATTGAAGTTTTAGCTCAAATTACCCCACAGATAATTTATTATAACATGTCCACAATACCCCTAGTTGGGTGGAAGCAAAAATGTGCTGTACCTTTAAATGAAAATGAGCTACAGCTCCTTACTTCCTTACAATCAGACAGTGTATTCTTTCAGTTAAAATATATCTGATTAATACTATCTGAGACAATAGCATCTAGTGGACAGATTAAAACTCGCATAAGAACTGCCAACAAACATTATGTCCAAACACCTTGTTAAAATTGGATTTTGCATAATAGGTGCCCTTTAAAGTGCTTTATTTTCACACACTAACTTTGTTCTTAATATACTAAAAATTATTCTTTAATACTTCTTAAAATAATCTTAAGAAAATATAAGTGCACTTATCTGCTATTTTGAGACACCATATGAACTAAAAAAATGTATTGTTTAATGTGTAGTACATTTTTTAATACACAGTACATTTTAGTTCATATTCATTGTGTCTCAAAATAGAAGATAAGTACACTTTGATGTTCTTAAGAATATTTTAAGAAGTACTAAAGAATAATTTTTATTATATTACGTAAAAAATTATTGCATGAAAAAAGAGCACTTTAAGTTCATTGTGAAAGTATATGTAGGGAAGATGTAATGTGTTCTCCCTGCCATGGGGGGAGCTGTTTTTGTGTGTCATTGGGGAAGTTGCGTCTCTCCGACTCCTTCAGTTTTATTTCCTTTACTGATATGGATGGCTAATATTATCAAAGATTAAACAGATAAAAATAACAGTACAATAACAGTGATAGCCTTCCTTACCTTTTCATAAAGGACATAAAACTGAAGCGGTCAGAAAGAGGCAACTTCCCCAATGAGAAACAAAAAAAACAGCTCCCCCCATGGCAGGGAGAACACATTACATCTTCTCTACATATACTTCTTTTTCACCTAGGATAGCCTGCAATACAGAAAATATATATTTGAGCCAGTTGTAAGTTATTGCTGCTTTTTTGCAATGGTAAAAATATTTTTTCTTCATTGTATAAACCATAATGTGGCATTATTGTAACATTGCCATGTTCTTTCTCATACAGACTAAGTTTGAAACAGTCAGTTGATTTTGAAATTCAGTCTCAGATTGACCTCGGCATCAATCCAAAACTATGTGAGTCCCTTTATACTACTCTGTTAGTGTTCAGATCAACCATGTTCTTGTTCTTGTAACTTGTTCTGTAATTTGCATGTGTTTAAGGAAGTGTTTCTATAAAAGGGTGTAGCCTATCAGATAAACATGATGACCTGATTATGATGAATGATGTCATTAGGTTCATGGTTTTAAATATTTAAAGTCATATACAGAAAGCCCACATAATGAAAAGTCAAACTATAAACATAGAGAACAACATTCAAGCTTAGTTGGCACAAAGGTCATGGGTTAGATTTTTTAGGAAACACACATACAGATAAAATGTACAGTATACCTTGCACTGTAAGTCAGCCTGGATACAATTCTCTGGCAAATGCATAAATGTATTATTATAGATAATAGAAGTTAGTGACAGCACCCAAGGACAAAAAAAGCAAAAATACATTCCAAAATAGTATCACCTTATGTGAATTGTAATCACAGAAAACTAGTTATGTGAGACATGAAAATGCATAGCAGGTATGATCAGTACAGGCTTTTCTAGTTATTATCTCAATAGAAAATGTGTATGTGTTTATGCAACAGACTGCGGAAAGGGCAAAGTGGCTGCAGACACTTCAGACTGTTACCTCACCTTTCACAAACTGAAACTACTCCTGCAGGGAGATCGAGAGTGGGTGAACATTTCTCATATCTGAATTTCACATATAGTACAAGAGCAGTTTAAATACATTTTTACAATTCTGTCAAATGAGTTAATGGCATAATGCATTGCACATTTGCCATGTATAGTAAATGACACACTCTCATTTCGACTGTGCACAGACCCGGCTGGCTGAAAAGAATGTTTACAGATATTGTGACGTTCACTGTGAAGTTAGTTGTAAAGTCACAGGTGAGTGTTTTACTCTATACATAAAATGTTGTGTTAATCACATTTCTTATTGATCTGAGTTTCTTTCCTCACTAACAGATCTGTAAAGAAATAAACAATGTGGCCAACATACTAGCAGACTTCATACAAGAGCAAGCAGGTGAAAGTTAATTTAGATATCCTATTTAAACAATTTGGTTCCTCAAAGAACCATTCAGTCAAAGAAGAACCATTTCTTTCATACTTCTTTATAAAGGTTCTTCATGGAACCGTTAAGCTAAAAATGGTTCTTCTGTGGCATCTTGAAGCACCTTAATTTTTAAGAGTGCATGTGGATATATAAGTGTGCTATAACCTGATGTGTCCTTATGTGACATCCTATCTTTCCAAACAGAGCAATTTATAAGTGATGGTGACATTAATGTGGACATCTCTGTGATCTCTCCACCCATCATCAAGTCTAACTATATAGAGTCATACCATAAGGTCTGATCGTATTGATGTTATTAAAATTGTGGTCAAACAAACAGATATCTTGATAATGATGCCTTACGATTTATTATTGATGAGCTTACTGTTGTTATCTCTGTCATAACCAGGGTCTGGTTAAATACAATGATGAAACATCGGTCCTAAATACTTCAGTGTTCAACCCCTCCCAACTGTCTGAGAACCGCATGCTATACTTCTGGATCTCGGATGGGCTTTTAGACCCACTTATGAGTTCCGCATACCACGATGGACGGTTTAAACGCAACATCTCAGGGACAGAACTCACGGTGTGACATAACACTTTCTATAAATAGCATTGCTCCTGTATAGCTCAGCGGTAAAGCATTGCATTAGCACTGTAAAAGGCAATGGGTTCGAACCCAGGGAATAAGCAAGCTGTTAAAAAAAATGTATACTTTGTAATGCACTGTAAGTCGCTTTGGATGCGTTATTGAAACTGAATCTGTATGTGCTTATAGCTGTGTGATAAACATTTATCTCATGTAATGTAACACCGTTAATTTTACTTCCCGCATTACAGTGTCTGCCATGTTTAGAAGGTGACAAAATGGAGACAGCATTGCATGAGATAAAGCTCATTACAGTCAATGCAAGAAAAACATTACAGCTGTCACGTAATCGATGATAAGCAACTCAGTATGAAACTGTAAAGTATTTTGTGACACATTCACTTCTCTTTCTGTTTTAACAGGATTTGCTTCAGACAAACATGTTCCTAGCCAGACCTGAATTGTTAAGCAAGGTATTTAAAACATATGCAAACATGGACGTGACTCACACTTGTTACTGCTATTTTAGTAACATGCAAATTAAGGTTTTCTAATAGAAGTCTTTGGAAATGAAAGCAGTGTATTTATGTGACTGTGCATACTTTTACAATGTCATTAGTGGCTGTCCTCCGAGGGTCCGGTGTTAAAGGCAAGAAGCGTGTCAGTTCCTCACCTGTGGACCACCACACAGGGCACATTTGTCAGAGCTGTTGCTGGAGTTGAGCTTTCTCTGGCCAATCAGACTGAACCAACACTTTATTTTGAGACTGTAAGTCAACAACCCAACAATAGCCATGCACTTTAAGTCGTGCATAAATACACTACACTCCTAAAAATAAAGGTTCTTAACAAGGTCTGTTAATAAGGAACCTAAATGGGGAACCAAAATGTAAAGAACACCTGTAGCTTCTCATGAAAGCATAAAACAAGCATAGATACACATAACATTGAGGGTTTTTACTTGTTTGTGTGCTTGCAGGATGTAACCGTTGTTGTACGAGCCTCATATGCAGAAAAGAAACTAATTTTGATGGCCACCGCAGAGCTGTGAGTTGGTGGTATTATGTAATAGTTGAGAAGTTTAATTCTAAATATATGTCAGTTCCGTTTGTGTGGCCATGATAAAGTTTCTCTTTGTGCCCCTAATAGTATTAATATAACAAAAGTCTCAACACCAGAAGGAGTCACTGAGGTAAGAAAATGAAATATTAAAATGTTTTGTTGAATATTTTTTACATCTATGTGTATATTTACATACCCTATATATTGTATGACTGTTCTCAAAGGTGGATGAAAGCTTGCGAACGTATCTACAGGAGGCTGTGAAGAAGATGGGCATCCCCAAAGTCATATCATGTAAGTGGGACCACTAACAGTGCAAGTGCTGTAGTGTTCTTGTAAATATTTATCCCCCTCTTTATTACTATAAATGTTCTTTCATTTCAGACCTTGAGCCAGATTTAACCGCTTTGATGGACGAACAGGGACTTTACCTCTTTGACATCATCAATCCTGAGGTTTTACCCCAGGACGTGAGTATAATATTTTGACTTATATGTTTTGGATATAGTGTAACAATCTGTAATCTGAAATGATCTATATCATTTTCCCATTTCTTATTTCCGCATGTGCAGGGGTATGTGATAGTGCAGCTAGATTTTGGTTTTCCTCATCATCTGCTGGTGGAATTCCTTAAAAGGACATTGGACTGACAATCCTTCAATCTCTCTTTCACTATCAAACACAAACACACGTTTTTTTTGTCGGGACTTTCCATTGACTTCTATTGTTTTCATATTGGGCTGATGATGTTTATCCACACACCCAAACATGTTTACATTTAAATAGGGACATTACACAGTCTACTGTTTTAATAAACAGCAACTTACAAGGATGTCTCCAAACTGAGGTTTTGCTCAATTTTTGGTACAAATATAATGAAGTAGGTATACTCCAACACAGACACAACTGTGTGTATCAAATACAACTGACTGTTTTGACTTTATTGCTTATGTAAAGAAGTTTGATATGTCATACTGTATGTTTTCAGACCTTTGTATATATTGATGTACGCATCACAACCATGATTTATTCAGATGTATTAGTGTTTTAGTAATATGATCCCATGTTACCCAAATTAAACAATCCATTGTGACATTCATGTTTGTGTCAGGTTTTTCCGGTTATTCTGTGTGGCAGTGTTTGCATTTTCTGTCTTTTCCAACCTTGAGGCAGGATGCATTTTTATTTTATTAAATATGTACTTGAAATATATTAAATATATAATTATATAATCGTTGTATTTTTAAACTAATAGAGAAAACATTTAAATTAATTACGATACGACGTTTGGAGTTTCTTCCTTTCACCACTGTGTGGTGCGTGTGCAGACGACGAACACGTGCATTATGGCCGTTTCTCAACCTGGGAGGCTGCAGCCTTTGAAGGTCGCATATGCAGGTTGCATACGTCATCAATCCTGGTTTATTTAAGTAAACTGAGCATTACATTTGCAAGTATATTACAACAATTTACGATTAACTAAGAATAATAGTCAACTATATAATTGCTACTATTCTGAAAGACAGTCTGTGTGACGTATGCATCCTACAAATGCGACCTCCGGAAGCTGTAGCCTTTGAATTGGCCGTTAATAGAGCTCGTGTCCTCGCGTGACCCTAACAAACATATCTGAAAGAAAAGGTAATTTGGAGTTCAGAGCAATTCGTCATAACATGTAGACCTTTACTGTCTTGGTTATCGAGCCAGTGTAGTTCAGATGGTATGTTACGAACATTATAAATCTTCAATATATAACGTAATGTCTATTAAATTTTAAATTGCTAATGTTTGCTTAATTTAGAAAAAGCTATAAATGCAGTTAAAACAACAAGCATCGCAGTTTCTTTAAAAACAATTCATGACCAGAAATGATGCAGTTCACTATTTTCTTTATTTACCTAAGTTAACGTTAGCTATTTATTTGAAAATCGAAAAGAGAAGCTGTTTTTGTTTATATGTAAGTCGGTTTGTCCGAAAATCAATCAAATAAGGGTAAACTCATACGCAACAATAGCGGCACGACGCGTGAGCTCTAATCGTAAAAGTTATATTTTTTTATATTAAAGTCAAATGTTTAATGTTACCGAATAAAAATATTGGCGGGTTGTTTAAGACGTACCGCGTCAGAGCTGCGCAGTAATGTTTCTCTAAATAATTAATATAAGAGAAATCGAAACCAAAGAGGCATGGTTAGTTTCATTTTCTTCAATGCTGCACCGATGCGTTATACCACCCTCGGTGAGTGCTTCCAAAATTACATTCATTTATGTTTAAAACATACTGAATATAACTTTATAACTGCAAAGCCGCTTAGAGTAATTGATATAATATCGCATACTTGTCTTTACAACAAAGCTCGTGTCCAGGGCTACAGTCAGAAAGGCACTGTAAGGCTTTAGTAATTGCATATTTAAACATAGCTATATAAACAGTGTTACTTCAGCATAAGGATAATAACAGTGACCTTATCACAACCCCAAAACTTCAGATAAGTAGGCTACTTTATCATGTCTAGTCTTTGGCATACACTATAACCTGCTCTTGACAATTTCACAACAAATTCAAATATGAAGAACAATCTATTATTTTAGTATTTGAAGAATTAAGGACTTTTGATAGTATCACTTGAGTTTGTATTAAATCAGTAACACTAATGTAGTGATAATAAGACACATGCACATGGCTGTAGTGGACCTCCCTTTTTTGTTGGCATTGCCAAACAAAGCTCGTGCACTTTGGCTACATGCACCATTTTGATACACTGTACTATGCTGTGGGTTTATAGATGTACGAATACAGAAGTTTCGTATACATAGAAATTGATAAATGAATCATCTTTCCCCTCAGCTAATGGATAAGGATGGAGGATGGACTGGGTCGGGAGCATTCTGGCAGTGGTGGCACAGGAGGCTAGTGCTTTAGTGGAGTTACTCCGTGATCAAAACAGCAATGTTCTGGATCGGATTTTGGCTTTAGTGGATCTCAGGACACAAGACCAGTTACGCTCACTCGATACTAGAGATCGAGTAACAGCAATTGTAGATTACTTCAAAACTTCAGATTCTTCTGTATGTAGATGTTTTCTTCAGATTGTATTGGACTACTGTGTAAACATTCCATTTTATCTTGAAACCACACTAGTGTCTGTGGCAGAAAATGCATCTGGTAAGTCATGTTCTGTACTTGTTTTATAAACCTACAGGTTGTATCTTGTTTATGCGTACTAAATACTGTTAAAATATGCAGTTAATATCAAAGCTATGGTCAATTCCTGATTGTAAAATTTTTGTGAGCATGTCACTTGTTTAGAGTTTATTCTAGCTCGTAATTTAAAAGTGAAAGTGAAAGTATAGATTTTTAAATGTTTGCATTTTTTAATGGAAGGCAGCTTTTTAAAATTGCACGAATGTTACAGAATTTTAAGTTTTGATTATTTAAAAAAATCTTTTTTCACTTTTATGCTTTGAAGGACCAAACTTCAATACAAGTGACACTGATAAATCTTCACCATCACATAATGTGAAACGTCAACGGCTAGGTAGGTATCACTTAAAAGGGACACACCCATCTTTTTTGAATCATTTTATACCTCATAGCAAACCCATGGTCAAATTACTTAATCTTAAATAATATCTCCAATTATTGTATTTAATTTCTTTCTTTTTTAAAGATGCAATGTAGGGCTGTCACGTTTATGAAATTTGGCTGACGGTTAATTGACTGATAAATTGTGACAATTATGACGATTAATTTCCTGTTTTAAGGCTTTGGCGTTTAATTCTCATAGATTTTTTTGTTTGTTCATGAAATAATTTTCACACATTTTGTGATTATTTTAATTAAATATTTTGCAAGGTTTACCTGACAGTAAATATGAATACACATAAAACATATTTAAAAGTAATTATTAATCTTTCAAAACTAGAAAATTAGTAAGAAACAGGCTTTAAATAGTAGCCAATCCTACTAAGGTCATATTAGTATTGGACCACACGTCTGTAGTGCCTGCAAAAAAATCAGATCCTTAAGAATAGCATCTTTCACTTCCCTAAATTTGAAATTTCTGTTATGGAAATGTATGTTTTATTTGGTAATTTATACAGCTTATCAAAGTTTTCCCATTGTACTAAATGGCTTTACAATGTATCGCAATACACTGTCAGTCAAGGAGCACCTTCTGAAACTGTCTCATTTATACAGGCGCTGCAGCTCCCCCTTGTGTTTTTTAGAGAGCTATGCAATCATTGTGGTGATCTGAAGTCATTGCGATGACGTCAAACAATCGCGATTAGATGATTATTTAATAATTGTGACAGCCCTTGTGCAATGTGAGACTTTTAAAAGGATCTCTTGACAGAAATGCAATATGTTGAGTCGGGAATGATCTATTTATTAAACTGAGTTATTTTATATTTCAAATTCTCTATTAAAACAACTTCAAAACGATGTATGAATTGTTGGAATCTGACAAAAATGACAGAGCTACACCTGTTTAAGTTGACAAAGTCATCAAAGTCAATTTTCAGAAAAGTTTTTGTAGGTTCAAAAACAAAATCACTGCACCCATACCTTAAAATCACTGGTAAAACTAATAGATTTGGCACACACACAAAGTAAAAAACAATATCTATATGAAAATATTTCTTACACTTTTTTCTTTCTTTGAATGTTTGATTGACATTGAGACAGATAGCTACTGTGATGCAAGAATCTAAAATAAGGTTGCACATCAGATTTTTTACAGAGGGTTGTAAGGTTGAACAGTTAACCAAACTTTCGCTTAATACATAATAGATAATCTGCGTGAATTCTTGTCAAAACAGATATTTTTAAAACTATAATTCTGTGTCTATATGTATATATCGGGCTTGCTTTTGAGTCTTGTCACTCTTAATTACTTTTTTTAACATCAATCTGGTCCCAAATTTTATCTCTCTTTAAACATCATGCAAGTCTTGCACTTTATTTTCTAATTCCTGCATGTTTTAAAATAGAAAACCAAAATGTTAGATGCGCATATGGATTCACGCATTTTTGCATTATTAACTCTTTCCCAGACAGTAAAAAAGTTGCGAGCCAGCGCCAACATTTTTTGATTTTTACAAAAGTTTAATGCCTTCCAGAAATTTTTCCTCTTTTACTATGTAAACATACAATATATCAAATGGAAGAACAGACCCTCTTCTTTAAAAAAAAAGTTTCATCCTATCTTCATTTGTTCTCTTTTTATCACCTTTCAAATTTGGTTAGGTTTCTTAAGAAATACAAAATTTTGAGCAAAAAGCTGAGATTATTTTTGTAAAACATACACAGAGATTTAACTGTTTTAAGTTGATGCTTCTTTGTTTTATAAGTTGTATAAGAGCGCTACCTGGTGGATAATAGTGAAAATACGGATTGCCGTAAAAACTCGTCATTGGCAGGGAAGCATTTTCACTTAACTTGTCAATGGCAGAGAAAGAGTTAAGCATTTATGATGGTACATGTCAGAAAACATACAAATAAAGATCATTTTAGATGTGTAATGACTATACAGGCACTGGGATCACTTTACTCGCCACCATGTTTCTACAGTAGCCCCAAACTCTTCATCAGGACGCATTTCGTCCTCACATTGTCACAATGAAGTGTTTGTGTGGCGGCTACCGTAGCTTCTCTTTGCTAAATGCCGCTAAAAAGACACTAGACCTTTAAAAAAAATAATTCAATATATTCAATTACATTAATTGCAATGTTTTGCTTTTCTTACTTAGATCATTTAGAGAGTTACACAGAGGCCCTGAAATCCATGCTGCTGCAGAAACATGAGACTGTGACGCAAACTGTGGTAAAGGACATCCGTCTGGACGACACATGGGTCTATTTAAGGCACAGAAACCCTCTACGGACAAAAGACAGGACCACTCAAGACCACCAGGATGGAGATGAGGCTTTATCGGAAAATAAAGTGTCGGTTGAGTCGCTCTTACAAACCTATGGCAGAGTTGTTGTGCTGTTGGGCCAGGCTGGATCCGGTAAGACCTTGTTGGTTCATTGCCTCGGTCAAAGCTGGGCCAACGGCTTCTTCCCGTCCATTCATTTACTCTTCCTGCTGGAATTCCGTCAGCTTAACCTCATGTCACGGGATTTGTCCCTGAAAGAACTGCTGTTTCTTTTCTACCCTCCACGTAATGAGGAGCAGGGTGAAGCTGTGTTTGCATTTATCTTCTCCAATCCTGAAAAAGTCTGCTTCATATTTGACGGTTATGATGAGTTTCGTGCCAAGTTTACTAATCCAGAAAAGCTTCATAGTCCTATTGATTCAAACAACCCCTTGCCAATGCCAGATCTCCTCTCTGGATTGTGCAATCGTAAAATCCTTACAAATTGTACCGTGTTGGTCACCTGTAGGCCACGGGATGTGACGGACATGTTCGGGAGTCCTGGTTTTACAACATGCGAGCTGTTGGGGTTTGACCGGTTGGGTGTGAAAGAGTACGCTGAGCAGTACTTCCACAAAAAGGGAGATGAACTTAAACAGAAGGCTGTAAACCTGTTAATGGACAATCGTCATCTTCTTTCAATGTCTTATGTTCCTGGACTCTGTCATATCTGCTGTGTATGTATGGATTATCTGTTCTCAAACAATGGAGCTCATGGTAATCTACAGCTACCTGTGTCCTTAACCCAAATTTACATTCAGATCTTGTCTGCCTTCCTTAGTCGCATCAGTAAGGGGGAGATGTCTGGCACACCTTTGCTCCAGAGGTACAAAACTAAAATTATTGAGATGAGCCAGCTCGCTCTTAACGGACTGGAGAAAAGCAGCATAGTTTTCATGGCAACAGAAGTGTCTTCTGACCTCCAGGAGTTTGGTGTCAGAACTGGGATTTTGTCCCGTGTGAAGCTTACATGTGAAGATGGATCCTCAGGTTATGGTTTTACGTTCATGCACCTCACTATGCAGGAGTTTCTTGCCGCCCTTCATCTCATGACCAGTCAAAGCATCACAGATGGTCAACTTAAAAAGAAACTTAACTTGAAAACACGCTGGACCACCAAGACTGATCCAAAATCAGTCTTCACCGATTCTCTTCATCTTTACGTGTGCGGTCTTGCAGCTGAGGCCTGTACCGCCAGTCTGGTCCAGCTGAAAGGGACGGAAGGTGCCAAGGCTTGGGTAACAAAGCGCCAAGGTGTTGTACGAGGCATTTTACGGACTTTAGCCGGAAGCGCAAGTCAAACGGGTCCCAAAATTGTTGAGCTCTGTCGATGTGCTCACGAGACACAAGATGTTGCATTGGCGAGAGCTGTCGGGTCAAGACCCCAGTTCGAACTGCGAAATATCAGACTCAACGCTGTTGACATGGAGGCCCTGGCATTTGTGACTGCTGCTGCAGATCATACTGTTTGTTTGGATTTTGGTGGCTGTTCTATTGACCTTGATTGTTTGGAAATCCTTCCCAGTTTTGAAAATGTGGATCACCTCATGTGAGTATTTTTAACTTTTTTTGGAAGAGTGACGCTGAAGCAGATCATGCAGATGTATTTATTTGAAAAAAATTTGTATTTCCTATAAAGTTTCCGGAGTCGGAAATATGATGACAAGTTTGCGGAGGCTTTGTGTGGTATCCTGTCAAAACTCCATTCCTTGAGGCGATTAGAGTGAGTTTATGTAGTTTTCATAGGATTTTACCTTATCTTGACTTTTGGGTCCTTTATGCATTCTGTCACAATATTATCTTTGTATTGACTGTGATTTACAGTTTTATCAGTGGAGGCCTCACTGACACTGGAGCCACTAAACTTGCCAGGACTTTGCAGGACTGTCCACATATCACACATTTAAAGTAATACAATTTTTACAATGTGATTTATAGACTGAAATTTCATATTTAGCATGACGCTTTCCACTCTTTTTCTGATATATGGGTTTGCTTTTTATTGAGACTGGCAAGGACTGTCGTCTTTCCAGAACAGATTTTATCGGTGGTCTATATCAGTGGTTATCGTTCAATTTTATTAAACTTTTTTTTAAATAATATGCTAACAATGCCGAGATAATGTAGTTAAAATATTCTCTTGTGTAAAATAATTATTTCAATTTCGCTTGTTCCATCTCAACGTAATGACAAATTAATGGAAAGATTAATGTAAAGGGATGGAGGGGGTCCGATTGACGTATATATGTCAGTCATGAGATGCATCATTCATCTTCCTTTTGTCAATAAGTGTTTTGTTTATCTGTCAGTGTCAGTGATAATTCCTTGAGAGATGATGGTATAAGAGAGATCGCAGAAACACTATCCGTACTACCCAACATCTCTTCTATTGTGTAAGATATTATTATTTTTACACACAGTATAATGAATATTATGTATGCAAGAAAACATAGCAATCTGGGATTAATACGTTTAAACATTTTTTTTTATCTATACTGTATCTCAATACTTATTTAGATGACTGAATTTGTGTCATTTTTGCCAGAATGGGGAAAAACAGCATCTCTACAAAAGGAGTTCTCATGCTTACTGAAAAGATGTCCGCCTGTCCCTCTGTACAGGAACTCCATGTTGAGTACGTTGGATGTTTTTTACTTGACAATTACATGTTAATAAAAATATAATCGAACATTGAACATTATTTTTTTTTAAATCCTTATATATTTATTGAATGAGTTGATTGTCTGTCGCAGAATGTTTTCACAATTGTTTGATATTCTCGATTGTTTTTAGAGGAAATAAGGAGATCAACATTTTCTTCTCACAAAATCGTAACACAATTTGGTGAGTACTGACTGCTAGGAGACCGCAAGTGCAGTTACTAACAACACAACAGTCACTGTGATTGCAAACTAGTTTGTAAAGATGGATTAACTTTAAAGATCATTTATGTATTCTGTTTCCTGTTACACATTTCTTGTGGTTTCATTGTCTGCAATGCATATTTGGCCAGTCACTGCAGTGCTTTGCAGTATAACCCTAAAAGGATTGATCAAGAGATTAAATGAGTGCTGTGCAGGGATGACGTATTTTTGTAGGCCAAACCGAAAGTAAGAGGGACACATGGTTCCCTCGCCAAAAAGCCTATTTATTTTTTCCATAGACTTTGGATTATCGCAAAAAATATGTATAATATTAATAATAATAATATAATATAAAATGATATAGTGCATCAAGATAAACTTTAAAGATGAATGCAACTTTTATCAGGGCTCCAGACTGCTACCAAATGGTCGCATTTTGCCACCAAAATTTGAGAGTGTGCCACTGAATTTTACATCCAGTCGCACATGTGCGACCAGTAAATTTGACCTTTTTTTGTGATGCGACACTGAATTTAAAACAGCACATTGTACTTTCTGCATCTATTATCAAAGTATTTATTAGTAATACAGTGTATTACTTAGTAGAAATTTGAATATTTGGTTAGCATGTTGATTTACGGTATGTGCCCCTACATTTTCTGGTTGCGCCCCTAAAATTTTCTGGGGGCCACTGTGCTCCTAGTGAAAAAAGTTAGTCTGGAGCCCTGTTTAAGAATTTTGAAGTCTAAATGCATTTACTAGAAATAAAAAGTTAACCTTAGGCTACAAGCAAACTACACCACGGTCTCTTCATATGAACGTCATCACCACGTCCATACAGCTCTTTTAAACACAATATTCATACTTTATTAAACACATTTAAAAACATGTTTCCTAATAAGGAAATACTCTGTGGATGAATCTTTGTTTTGTGGAATTGTGCCCATGTTGCATTGTTCTTCATGCATGATGACGTTTAAAGTCCCCAACAATGTCTGTAGTCTCATGTAGCAACTTAGGTTAGCAACTGCCCTCTTAAAGACATGGTCTGCATCCGAAATCGCATATTGTAGGAAATTATATGAAGTACCAACTCATTAACAGTTAAAACAGTACATGAATATGGATAGTTTGAATGAATTTGGGCGTATTACATTCACCACGTTGAAACATGTTTTATATATGTATTTATGTTTGAATAGAGCGGCGTTACCGTTTTTAGACATTTTTGAATAAACATTAGACATTTTTCTTCTTCTTCATTGGATAACTTCTCTCCCGGGGACTCACGGGATAGCAAAGTGTCCATCGAATGAACACTTCAGGATCTTGACGGAAGTCGTAGGTCATTCGGGTACTTTTCACCTACTGTTTTTGGAGTACTATGAATTTGGACATACTACTCATCTCACCTTCTGCTTTTCGCCTACTGTATAGTACGGAAGTAGGCGGTTTCGGACGCAGCCCTAGTAAAGTTTTAAAAATCACATGTGGGGTATAACTGGTGTGGTTTATGTCAGAGAATAAACCGTGAAAATAACTTGGGATTGTGCTAACCCAAGATTTTATCTAAGGAGTTTAACCAAAACCCCATAAAAAATGTGATTTTGGGACGATGGAACTGCATTTGCTAAAATGCGAACTCACTGCCTAAGTCATCCCTGCAGTACTCTATTGCGTACATGGGAACTTTTATATGGTGGTTAACCGGCATCAATTTATGTTTAGGGTACAATAACTTTAGTTTTATGGTTGTCAATTATATACCAAAAATATATCAAATAAAAAACATTTATTACATGATTATATTATATTATTGATAAGAACTATATTTCACTTTATTGCAAGGTGCTACACTTTACAACCAATGGTCTTTAATATAATGAATGTTTTCAATGCTTCAATTTCTTTATCTTTTTAGTGAACGTGTGGACCTGAGTCAAACGAAAAAGAGCATAACGTAAGTGATGCCTCCTTTAATATTTCATTGCAGTTTTTTTCTTTTTTTAGATATTGTAAAACAAACCTAAACTCTGAGATCTAAAGTCTAGGATTTAGACTTTATAAAGAGTACATACATTTTTAAAACATTGGAGTAGACTGTCAGAATCATCACATATTAGATCATGTGATTAGACATTGCATAAGTTGAAAACATCATTTTAGGTCACAGACTGAGGCTTTGTGGTTGACGTTTTGTCATACTCTTGCACAGTCACATACATTTGTGGCCTAGTGCACTGAAAACTACTAAAAGGCAAATGTTATAATGTTATGTTTTTGAAAAATACCCATTATGCACCTGCCATCACTGAGATGTTAACTTTGGATATCAGAGATTTAACTTTACACTCATTTAGACCAATGAGGTCAATAAGCATAACATTACGATGTGCACTTACACTGTCTCTGACTTAAACATGTGCTTTTTTTACAAATTAAATTGAAATTGACGCTCCCTGCCAGTGTTTTGAAGGATAATATTTTCTAAACCATCAGTTTCTCTGATTACTTTGACTACAACACCAAATACATCTGGTTTATCATTTCATTTTAGATTGAAACAGTGTAACATCACCTGTGCTCATGTGGCCAGCCTGTGTACAAAACTCAAAGGCTTCTTAACCATTTTAGAGTAAGTATCAAAATGCACAATAAATCAGACTTCTTGAGTCTCAGTCAACAAGAGCACATAAGATTTAGTTGATACACGCATAATTCTTTATACAGATAAGAATAATAATTCACATAATTTATATTCTTTCTCTCAGTTTGTCCAATAACTCTCTGGGTAACAAGGGTTTAAAGAAACTTCTAGACCTTCTGCCTAAACTTGGACTGATTCAGGAGATCAAGTAAGTTTCCATGTTCCTCTGCAGCTCATTGAGCTTATAGTTTTTGTTTGTTGTATTTGTAATATTGCATTTTTTTCATGTACAAAAAGCTTCCTCTAAAATTGCTTTCTCATTTTCTTTTTCTTTACAAAACTGTCACAGTGTCAGCAAAAATGGGGTAGATATGGACGGGCTGGTGTCACTTGTTTCTGCTCTCTGTACGCAGAAGAGCCTGAGAAAAGTGGATGCAAGGTAACTCTTTTTTTGTCAAAAGTAAATGTTGAGTTGTTTGGCCATTTAGCTGCCAGTTGCCCTAAAATATACTAACAGCATGTTTCTCAATAGTGAAAATGCAAAGGAAAAATTGGTTCTTTGGTTTGACACCAGTCGAAGGTACTAAAACAGCAGAATGCTTGCATTCATTTTTGGTAAATGTGACTTTGATGTACAGTATAATATTACTAATGTACTTTATTAACACAGACATGCTTCAAAACAACTGGCCCTAAATGATCCTGGGCCACATCTGCATAAAACATTCAGGTACTAAATTTCTATTAGTAACACTTTGCAATATTTGTTAACATTAGTTAACGCCTTAGCTAACATGAACTAGCTCAGAAATTCATCACTATCCTAATATATTCGTTAAAAATCTTTTTACGAGATAAAAATACACCTTGACGTGCCCCCGGTGTCGTTCATCCAGTTAAAAATTGCCGTTATGTATAACAGATTCTGTTAAATTTTTTTTATTTTTTAATAGCCTGAGGTTTTAAAGCCAAAGTATTTAATGACAATATAATATGCGGCGAGAGTATTTCGTTAATATCACATCAAATCTCATTTTTGACGAAGATGGCGCTTAGCAGCTTTTGCATATGAGGTTTTCATTTGTTAATATACACAATAAACTAACGTGAACGATTCTATTGGCATTAACTAAAGATAATGCATTTATTAATGTTAATAAATACAACATAGTTGTAAAGTTTTACCATTTGATTTAATAATATAATAATTTAATTATGATCATTGTATACATTGAGTGTTTCCATTTTTTTATTCAGTTTAACCCATAGTGACATCCAACCTACCTACATGACCAGACTGTGTAAGCAACTGGTTAAGTGTAAAGACTTGTTGGATATCGAGTAAGTGGCTCTTCGTTTCTGGTAAACTTTACTGTAGAGAAGAGATGTATGGAAATTTGTATTATATATCTATGTTTTGCTCTTCTTTACTGTTTATTTGCATTATTTAGGTTCTCCCATCTAAAATTGTCAAATGAATCTGTTGAGAAGTTGCTGTCGATCCTTCCCGAAATGTCTTCTCTTCAACTACTGAAGTATGTGCTTATTGCTTCCTTTAAAGGGGACATTTCACAAAACTTTTTTTAAGATGTAAAATAAATCTCTGGTGTCCCCAGAGTACGAATGTGAAGTTTTAGCTCAAAATACCATATAGATAATTTATTATAGCATGTTAAAATGGCCACTTTGTAGGTGTGAGCAAAATGTGCTGTTTTTGGGTGTGTCCTTTAAAATGCAAATGAGCTGATATGTGCACTAAATTGCAGTGCCGTGGTGGGATAGTGCTGATTAATGCGCGGTATTATCCCCTTCTGACATCACAAGTAGAGCCGAATTTTAATGACATGTTTTTTCACATGCTTGCAGAGAATTGTTTACCAAAACTAAGTTACTGGGTTGATCTTTATCACATTTTCTAGGTTGATAGAAGCATTGGGGACCCAATTATAGCTCTTAAACGTGGAAAAAATCAGATTTTCATAATATGTCCCCTTTAATCCAGCTGTGGTTTCTCCTTCATAAATGACCTGATATTCATTTAAGATGATTTTGTCCTCCAGCTTAAATCATGTTGACATGTCTACGAATGGGGCTTTGTCATTGGTCAGATCTCTTGTTAACTGTCAGCGTGTCACAGCTGTTGAACTCAGGTAGTTTTTTTACTATATTTTTCTGTCCTACCATGCTTTTACTTATAATGTGTATGTTATAATATATAAAGTTGTTTCTAACATGATTCTCAGGCATCAGGCAGAAGCATTCATCAAGTTCGTTCCTGTCAAGGCAGAGGCAGCAGTTTGCAAGTGAGTACCGTCACGCTATCACACCACAATAACATTGACGTTGTGAATACCTTTAGTATCGACTGATCATTTTGGCCCATCCTGTGTGATGTTATCAGGCTTGTGGAGTATGAGCTAAACAAAACCAATGTTGAAAAGCTCTCAAGGATACTGGAGGACTGTCCTCACCTAGCAGAACTTGAGTAAGAGTTATTCTCATCTTCATACTTCATTTTCTAATTGTTGATAGAAGTCATATTACTTTTTATTTATTGTGCTTTAGTTTGTCCAACAACTTTCTTCGGGACGAGGGGGTGAAGTGTTTTGTGGATTGTTTGCCAAAACTAAAGATCTCCAGCTCAGTGAGGTAAGAAAAGAGTTTCTTGGACTTAATACATTTTATATGAAGAGTTTTGTTCCAAAACACAATAAATCCATTTTGACTAATTTGGGTAAAAATGTGTTTTCTATACCAAGAAAGTGACAAGATGAAAACCACTCTTTTCTGTTACAAACTTTCACATAGCATCTTTAGGTTATAATAACATTAAAAATTCAAATAATAATTAGATTTTCAAAGATTTATTATAAGAACTTTGCAAAATGCTATAAATCTATTGAATCAATATATAAATGTGCATTCTTCTTGGCCATGTTACATTAATTTAGTTGACTAGTGGTATACACTGATTTAAAAAAATAAACATGAATGGCATTAATCAAAACACTTACTTTGTCATATTAAGAACACTTTCATTGCTGCTGTCATCCCTGGAACGTCATCGCTGAACTTTTTTGACAACGATCAGATGCTCGATTTTTGTTGACTTTGCGTAAAATAATGGAAAGTTTTTCATAAGATCCCCTGGGGGTCAATGTGTTAGCAGACAGATGCTTGATGCAGTACTGTGAGGCATTTTTCCTTCGCATGAGTGCCCGAGTGACCTACGTTTTTTCCCCGCCACAGAAAACCATCACAGGTTTATCAATGCCATCAAATTATTATTTTGTTTTTGTTTGTTTGTTGATTCCGAAGTACAAAGTAGATGAGGAAAACTAGGATTCCGTGTGTTTCCAAAGCACCGCCATTATTGTTTACAATGCGTGAAAGGGTGCGCTGTGATTGGAAGCGAATTTATTGCATTCTGCAGAGAAGGACGACTGGCGTTTATCGCATTTGGTAAAAAAGGTAGAAAAGATGACAGAATAACACAGCGGATACCGGATTTTGTGTAAAATTAAGAATGTACTTTTTAATATTAACCTGATACAATACTGATTTTGGTGGTAACATTTTTTTTAAAATGGCGTTTATCGCGTTTTGGAACCAAACTCTTCATATAGATTTGCTTGTAATTGACAATATGGATTTGTTTACTTGTGGTGGTCCGATCACAGCCTCAATGGCAACAGAATGACGCAGGTGGGGGCACTGCATCTGGTCAACTCAATGAACACCTGTGAAAAAGTGGTTGCTGTTGAAGTCAGGTAATAGCTTTTGCACAGTTTTTAAATTAAAAATGTTACCAGTGAACGTACCTCTTAAAGGGATAGTTCACCCATAAATGACATTTCTGTCATCATTTACTCACCCTCATGTTGTTAAAAACCTGTATAAATGTCTTTGTTCTGATGAAATGTTTGTAACCAAACTGTTCCTGAGCCACATTTACTTTCATAGTATTCTTTTTTCTACTATGGAAGTGAATGGGGCTCATGATTGGTTACCCTTTAAAGCAGGGGTCTTCAACTACTTTTCTTCGGGGGCCAGATTTTAAAATTGTAAATATGACGCGGGCCAAACTTTTACCCCTATTTTTACTTTTGATATATTTTTTACTTTTACCATATATATATGTGTGTGTTGTTGTCGTTTTTGTTACTTTTGTTGTAGTATATTTGAAAAAAAAAACATATTAAAAACATGCATTTTCAAAAAAAAAAAAAATTTGAAATTTAAAAGCCTTTTAATTACTGAAAACTCATATTTTCTTTATTAATATTTAAAACAATTGCAGTTTAACATGTAAGAGCCAAATGTTAATAGTAAAAGTGTAAAAGATCAACACTCCTAAACATATTTTGTTTATAACTGTTTAACTTTCATTAATTGTTACATGTCAACTACTCACAACATATAGTCTTCTCCTAATGACTAAAATTGAACTACATGTTTTCTTTTTTAATATTTTATAGATATATAGGCTAAACAGCCTTTCCATTGTACATTACATACAGATATAACTGTCGGGAGTACGCCCCCTTGTTGACTAGCCCTGCTTTAAAGCGATAGTTCATCCCAAAATGAAAATTCTTTCATTATTTATGTTGTTTTAAACCTGTATGAGGTTTTTTTTTGTTGAACACAAAAGAAGACATTTTTATCAATGATGGTAAGCACACAGTTGATGGTACCCATTAACTTCCATAGTATTTGATTTCCTACTATGGAAGTCAGTGAGTGCCGTCAACTGTGTGCTTACCATCATTTACTGTATCAAAATCTCTTCTTTTGCTTTTAACATAATAAAGAAACTCGTTTTGCGGTGAACTATCCCTTAAAGTTTTCCTTACAGAAATAATCGGACCTATTTTTAGCTATCATTGTTAATTATGGGTTTCATATCCTGTAGGTTTTCGTCTGATTAACTTTACTCAAACAGTCTTTTTTGCTTTTTAGTCTCGGAGTTGAAGATCAGTCTCTCATTCAGTTTATGCAAGAACATGTCAACGGCAAGACTCTCAGGTAATTTCCAAAATGTAGATGCGGTGTCACAACATAAAACCACAATAAAAATTGTCACGTGACTTATTCTAAGTCAAAAGTGAAAGCATTGAAAAGACTTCCTCTCTCTATTGTCTTCGCTGCAGACTAAGGGAATGCAGTTTTGAGGTCAACCACTTAAAGACGCTTGTGGAAATACTGAAGAGATGCCCAAGACTGCTTACCTTAGAGTGGGTTGGGTATTTTTTATTATGGTTATAGTTATTATAGCACTATGTAGACAGTTATTTCTTAAACAGAATAGTACAAAAGTACCTTACAAACACATAACACTCTTACTAGACAGATTCATATTTTATTTTCTGATTTTGACTGCTTATTGTTTCTATGTAATTCAGATTGTCATCCAATTCACTTAACAATCAAGGCCTGTTTTCTTTAATGGACTGTCTGGCCAAGCTATCCACAATCCAAACTATCAAGTAAGAATCCCCTTAAATTGTTTAACAGAGTTTTTTTATGAACCAGTCTGTGAAACCCAAGCTACTGTAAAGTCATTTTATTGTGTTTATTTACTGTTTTCTACATAAAATTATCATACGTAATATAAAGACCATTCTGTGTAGATAATATAACCTTGATATGTCACAACCGGGTCACATATGAGTCCATTGCACAAAGTGCTTGTTGTTTTTCATTCACAATGTTTTATTGACATTTTTCTGTTTCTATCAGGTTAAGAAATAACGGTCTGAGTTTCGAGCAGACTGAGTATTTCGTGAAGCAGCTCAGCTGTCATCGCCAACACAAAGACATCAGGTCAGAACATCTAATTTTTTATAAAGAGAGGCAAAGTAAATCTTGAATTGTATGCACTATGCAGACATGCCCAGTATATGGTTTATATGGTGAGAATAGTGACATGTTTTGATTATGAATTTATTAGGATTGAAGAGCCGTGGATGACGGGAAGTGCTGTTGTCAGTCTAGTTGGTAACTGCTTGAATCTGGAATCATACATCGGAGAGATCAGGTACGGTATTTTACAATCCACAAAACAATAATGTGCAACGGGATGAATCATTTAACAGAAAACTACAAGTGTACCATTTCATTTATCTATAAATTGTTGCATGACTTTGTAGAACGTGGCAGATATGTATAGAGTTCCTTTGCAGTATAATCCACTGAATCCTTTGAATGTATAGAAAAGTGTTAACTGTGGGTTAGGCAATTAACCACAAAGGTTTCCTGTGTGGTTGCATTGCCCTCGTTTCATTTGAAAAATCTGCACCCGCACTCACATTTACTGGCTGTGAAAATTTGAAATTTGTTGTCAGCTATCCTAGCTAAATCATTTATTTCTAAATGGTTGTGAGGGCGGCACAGTGGCTCAGTGGGTAGCACGGTTGCCTAACAGGAATTAGTTCACCGGCGGCGGCTGGTTCAGGAGGCCTTTATTGGTTAACTCCGGGTACTCTGGTTTCCTACCACAGCCCAAAAACATGCTGGTTATGTCATTTGGAGATGTCAAATTGCCCTTCCCCAATGTGTGTATAAATCAACTTTTCTATATATTAACTGGTTCTTTCTATGAACATAGGCAAAGATGCTAGAATGGCATTAATAATGCATAAATAAATGATAAAAGAGACAAGTAAATTATTTATTTTTGAAAAGTTCCCTGATGAGATTAAACCATGTTTCAATTCTACATTAACAGGGTCAAGCGTGCATCCATTAATCTTATTATAGAGGCCGATTCCAGTCTTCATTCTGCTTCTGTGTAAGTCTCAGAACTTGCAAAAATATTTTTTTAGTATGTTTGCACAGTCAATATATTACTATTTAAGATAAGTTACAGGTCATTATGTTTCTTTTCTTTCTTACAGAAATGAAAACAAAGATTTTGCACTACGTACTCTGAGATCCATCAGGTTGTGTTTTTGTACTACTGTTTGTGTGGTCTGTTTGTTTGTAATGTTTAAAATAATGTTGTGTGTATTTGTTTGTCTTGTTATTTAGCTTTGATGACTGTGACACAGAAGGTCACCATCTCAGTCCGTTAATACTTCCAATGCAGAAATGTCATGGCTTGCAGAATTTAAAGTAAGTCACGAGTACAGTAAGCTATATGGTGTTTTTTGTATATAAATAAATTTTATTTAAATTGGTGGAAATGAATGTGTTTTCTTATGTCCAGATTTTCTCTGCTGAAAATGGACAGAAAAGGTGCTGAGTTTTTTTCTGTAGTCATTCCGTCTTTAGTGAGTCTCAGGAACCTCATGTAAGTAACTCATGATGACTTATCATGCACATTTATTATATATACTGTAGCCACAGAAAAAACTGTACGCTGTAAATGATCTTAACAACCAAAATATCTCAAACAAATCTTTACAGTGTTGATTTGAAAGGAGCAGCTGAAGATGAGGTGGCAATACTTGTGGAAGCATTACCAAAAGCACAAACATTTGAGAGTCTGAGGTGTGTGTGCAAAAGTTGAAATCGGTACAGGTTGGATAGGATAATTTATTTTTGACACATATTTGTCTTGTTTTGATCATCTAGTTTGTCTCAGCTTGTTGTGGATGACAATGGGGCTACAGTATTCGGCAGGGCTCTTCAAAATCTGCCACATCTCAAGTCCCTCAAGTAAGATTTTTTTTTTAATGCTGCCAATATCTCTTTAAAAACAGTACTTGTCTCCTTGTGTGCTTTCGTAAAGATCTACATAGATGTTTTGCCATTTACATTCTAAAAAATGCTGGGTTTTTACAACTCAATATGCTATTATCTATTGTTGGATAAAAAATTAAGAGTTAATTTAACCCCAAGGCTGGGTTTGTCCCTTTTTTGACCAAGCGCTGGGTTTTATATATAAAAATGGCTGGGTCAAATGTTGACATTTTCTAGGTAAGTTAAACTTAACGCGTGGGTCTATTCATATTTTACCCAACCATGGCTTAAAACAACCCAGAATTTTTTTTAAAAGCAGCTATGTCGAAAATCATGCTTAAATGTTATAACACCACAACCCAAGATGTGTAGATAGCAGAGGGAAAAAGAGGACCCACACACTCTTAAAAATAAAGGTGCTTCACGATTCCATTAAATAACCCTTTTACGGCTGAATGTTTCCATAAAGAACGTTTAACTTCCAAAGAGCCTTTACCTGTATGTTACACAAATTCCTTGTAGTGAGAAAAGGTTCTTTATACTATAGAAAGGTATTAAATAAATTTGGTCCAAAAATGGTTCTTCTGTGGCATCACTGTGAAGCGATCCTTTAAACCACCATCATTTTTTAAAGTTTATCCTATAGGAATACAATATATTTATAATAAGAAAAATAATATGTTTAATTGATATAGCGCCTTTCCCAAGCTCAAGGACGCTTTACAAGGTACAGCAGTTTAAGACAAATGAAATACAGTGTAACAGAATACAAATGCATATTCATCAGACATTTGCCCCAGGATGAAGAATCACATAGAGACAGAGCGCAGCGTGTCATCATAACCTGAAAACCACGCCCACCGTGGGGAAAACAATCCAACCATCTCCATTGACTTTGTATTGCGAGAGGTTGCCTCCTTGTCATTTCTGGCTTATAACAAAGAACAGAATAATGCCTAAAAGCTGCTGTGTGACAATGTGTACAGCTAACAAGCCAAAAAAAACCAGAAATACGTTTTTATAAGCTGTCGAGCCATAAAACCCAGCCTTTAAGGAGAAAAAAGTGGATCGCCGACTATGTTTCCCTCTAGTGGGCGCAGTTTTACTAATAGTTGTACTAAAAAAAGTTGCCTGTTTCCACTTTTGTGTCTTTAAATGCTCGTTTTTGGGGTCGACAGCTTGCAACTTATTTCTGTGTTTGTTAGCATTACACCCTGTCACACAGCAGCTTTTAGGCATTATTCAGTTTTTTGTTATAAGCAAGAAATGACAAGAAGGTGGCCTCTTGCAATACAAAGTCAATGGAGACGGATGGATTGATTTCCCCCCCCGGTGGGCATGGTTTTAAGGTTATGACGCATTGTGCTCTATCTCTATACATATAACACACAACATACAGTACAAAAGATACATAGTACACGATACAGTACATACACCACATTCCAGAACGTCATTCCAGAAATTTGCATATGCCAGATGTTTATGGAACGGTGACGATCACTTCATCAAAGCATTTTTACCCCCAAAACACCCACTTCTTCAGCAGACTGCTTTATTTTATGCTTTATCATTGGTGGTGAGAGAACATTGAATAAACGCTCTGTATTATTTTGTCCAGTCTCTCTCAGGTCTCCTGTTGGACAGCAGCTCGAGGATGTGACTTGGTCAGAGGTCTGGTGCAATGTGTTTCTCTGTCAGAAATCAGGTAACAGCACTCATAGTTATATAATGTCGCCATCAATATATGACCCTTTTTTCTGTGAAAACCAAGCTAAAGTCTTTTTGTGATTATGGGGTGGTTTCCCGGACAGGGATTAGCTTAAACCAGGACTAGGCCTTAGTTTAATTAAGAAATATAACTAGTTTTAACAAACATGCCTCAGTAAAAACATTACTTGTGTCCATTTTAAGGCAAAACAAAGGGTACTGATGTATTTTAAGTATTTATCAGTGCAAGTTGTTTTCAGTTTGGACAGCTCTTCCTTTTTTTAATACTGTACTTTTTTACATAAATCATCCCATACATAATTTAAAGAACGTTCTGACCTTGTAAAATCTAACCTTGATGTCTTGAATATTGACTGAGCAAGGCCACGTCAAGGATTGAAATCATAGTAAAATGACTTTGAATTCAAACTTTGATGCTTATAATCTCAATTAATTATAGGGCAGTTTCCGGACAGGGCTTAAGTTTAGTCCAAGACTAATGCATTTTTAAGATGTTTACTGTGTTTACGTAGTCCTGGCTTAATCTAAACCCTGTCCGGGAAACAGCCCGTAAGAGACTTTAGCATTTCAAATCAGACAGGGTAACATATTTTAAAATGTTGTGTAGTCCTTCTGTATGGCATTCAAATGATCTTAAGACATTAACACTTGATTTTTAGGCTGGACTCATTGGTACTGAATGAAGAGGGCATTAAGATTTTGGCAGGAGGCTTCTACAGTATGTCCTCACTTAGGAAGCTCAGGTAAATAACTAATTTTATTTAACAAATAGGCATAAAGGACATTTCTGATACTGGTATGCTCAACCATGACTATACATGTATTTTGTTGTTTTGTTTATGGTTTCGTTTTGCTCAGCTTAAACAACATAAGTGTGGAAACATCTGAGACATTCGTAAATGGCACTGGTATACTCTGTCTCCTGGCTTCCTTTCAGGGATTTAAACAGATGGAAGAGATTGAGTAAGTGTTGCATGCAGTCCCTCCCTATATGGGACCCAGGATATGAAAACCAATCATAAAAATCATCAAAATGTAAAAAGCATTCTGTGGAATATATTACTTTGAAATCCTTAATATTGACTTAGTAAGGTCATTTTAAAGATTAAAATTGAAGTGAAATCAAACTTTGATGCTCCTAATCTTATAATTAGACTATGAGATTTAATCCTGAATTTCACAGACAGCGTCACATACATTACACACACTTTTTTGCATCTGCAGGTTGGAGAGCTGGCGAATGGGAGATAGTGGAGCTCACGAGCTTGTGAAGCATATTTCTTCGTGGACCGAACTGAGGATATTAAAGTGAGATGCGAACCATTGCCTGACATTTGCTAAATCTTGTGATAGATTGCCATCTAGTGGAAACAGTTAGATAATACACAAACATTCACCTGTTCTTCTTTCTATTCTGCCTTTTATTCTTTCATCACAAAAACCTTATTGCAGTGTTGTTCATTTTGTGTTTTTGCAGTCTGTCAAACAATAGTGTGAGCGACCAGGCTGGAGAAAGACTGATAGAGGCTTTATCACATTGCAGAGCTCTTCAGAAACTACAGTAAATATATTTACATTCATTTTCGTCGAGAACTACCATGCGATACAAGTGGCAGAATAAGTCAGTCAACATTTTCATTGTGTATTTTACAGGCTCTCCAAAAACCAACTGGGTCAAGCCTGCGCTGCTAAACTAGCACAAGTCCTTCCATTACTGTCTCAGATCTCAGACCTGAAGTAAGTCATCTGATTATGTAGTCTTGCTTGGCTTAGATGAAGCTAGTGACTGTAAATATTGTAATTTACTACCATTATCTTTATTTCTAGTTTGTCAGAGAATCAGTTTGGTCCTAAAGTATCCTTGGCACTTTGTGAGGGTCTGGTCAGCATGAAGGCACTGAAAAGACTACAGTAAGATACTGAATACATGAAATAACGTCTTAATACAAACAGAACCACATACAATAAAAAATTTATAATATTTTAGTACATTCTGTACCGCTGTATGCTGAAATTAAGTGTAATACTTGTTTGTTTAGCTTGACCTCAATTGGCTGTTCAGATTTGGTTGGTGTGGCATTGTCCCTCAAACATTGTCCATCCATAGAGGATGTCAGGTATGTATCACTATGAAGAGGGGGGCACTAAAGTCTTCTTTCTTGATTTGTTTATGCATTTCAAACATGAAAAGAGAACAAATAATGCCAATAACAAAGATGTAAATAGGAAGCAAACCATGCACAAAAATAAAGAAAAAACTAAGGGCCTCTATTCTACAACCTACTTAATATGCTTGGGAACAAATGGTCCACACATTAAACTGTACTATGCAGTCTGAATTTAAGCAATGGGTGTGACTGCACCTCGTGGGTTTTTTAAAGATGCCTCTGGTTTATAAAGTTCATCTCATTTTCAGCTTGTCATGGAACGAATGTGGTGATATGCTGGCACAAAAACTGGCTGAGATTTTGCCTCTGTGTACAATGTTGAAGAGACTTGAGTAAGTACCTGGATGCGGGATGAAAAGATTTGGCAATATTTTTGTATGTACAGCATGCTCATGTTGTTAAATTTCTGCTTTACAGCCTGGAGGCCAATAAAATAACCAAAACAGGAGCCACAGAGATTGCCAAATGCCTCCCGTCATGTCCTTCCATTGAAGTAATAAGGTATTAGTAGCATATATACTGTTGATCTAACAGTTTTAGCTTTAAGCTATTGTAGTTTAACTAGCTGATATATAAACATCAAGCTAAGCTTGTTTGCATTTCATTTTATTTTACCCAGGCTCTGGAGGAACCCAATTGCCAAAGATGATGAGAATCTCAGAGATCTCAGGCTGAACTTCGCATCTGTTTAGTCATATTTTATGATGTTCTTTCGTGTAGAAAAAAAATCATATTTATTATTTTGGATTTAATAGGAGAACACATTACCTCATTAGAGCAACTCATAACCCAAAAAAACACAGTTTACAAATTGTTAGTAGACAATTGTTCAGGGAATGTTTTGGATATGCCCATCTAATGGAAGATATTTTGCTTAGAATCTCATTTAAGTGTAACTTGTCATTTCAAGTGTAAGATCAAGAAACAGCTTACTTGCCTGAATAATGTTTTTCTGCAAAATAATTTTAAATAGGCTTTATTTGGTTGTATTTGGCATAGTGAAGCAGGCTGCCCTATTTTAAAATTGATCAAATATATGCTTTGTTGATATTGAAGTGAGATTATTTAGTGCTCCATTATAGGCATTCCTTCATTGAACTACCTGGACATCAACACGTTGTGTTCTCCTTTAAAGCACGTATTTATTTATGTGTGATCACTGTAAGGTTTTTATTGCTCGATAGTTGCACTGATGAATTGTCAAACTTTTGAATAAATACAAACTATTTTATCATTTTAAACATACGTCTGTTTTTTTACTTACGTATTTGAAACACACAACACAAATATAAATGCATATTGAATTATGTCATATAAGTCAATAACAGGACAGAAAAGGAACACAGTTGTCACCGGACAGCTAACACAGTTTCCCAACCTGGGAGACAGGTCCAATTATGGGGTCCTCAAAAGACTTCCAAATGGGCATTCAAATTAAATTATTTAAAATATGACAAGACATTTAAATAGCTAAAAGTAAAAATAATTTGTTTATTTTATAACAAATATATATTTTTTGTGTGTATTATACTGACACAAGTATATTTGTAGTTTGTTTGCATTACCACTAGGTGGCAGTAAAATGATGACGTGTAAATATAGTAAGGCTTTTTGGACCACTGTTTTCAGGTATAAATGTTTACTTATATTAACTTGCACACAGACATACAATATATAAATTCAATCAATACATGTTACTATACCAGAAATATGCAGGTTTTAAATACAAATATCCACCAATATCGGTAACTGACACAAATTAATTACTTTAAAGTGATATTTGAATAGCCTTTAAAAAAACAATTTATTATATTATTTGATTATATATATGCTATATTTAGTTTCCTTCCAATACAAGATCTGTCATACGTTGTGCAGAACAGCACGAGCTATGCGCGCGCTTCTGCAAACACGTCAATATGACGGTATCAAATGTAGGCAAAATCGTGTGTTATTTCCCTCAAACGTAACGTTTCTTTAAGACAACCTTTTAAAGCTATTTCAGATACAGCATTGAGGAGATATAGTTGATTGTTATAACAGTCACAGATGTGTGGACACGGGCGGAGTTGTCAGAGCTGTGAAAACTACACAACTGTTGGGTTTATTGAGCGCGCGCGCCACTCTCGAGTCTAAACGCGCTAGAAGCAGCGACGCGCTTTCTTCTTTAACGGGGTTTATCTTTTCACGCATCATACATTGGCATCGTCTTCGTTTGGCTGGATAATGCGATCAACCCAAAATCATTTTGAAACGCTGAGCTGGTGCCACCAATAGACTTCACAATAGAAAAAGACGCTCGAGTGAAGTAGGACGCATATACAGTACCGAGGGGTGAGTTACACAGTGACTTCATGAAGTAGGCTAATCATTACCATTCATAAACAAACCTGTTGTGTAACAGTTTAACATTGAAAGGAAGACATTAAGAGTTGCGGTTAACACGAATAAACAACAACAACAAGCCTGTTTAGTCTATACAAAACACATACATCTTAAGACACCCACCAAATTACATTAATGTCAAATTACATTATGAGCATACAATGAATGCGCGCTTTTTTCTTTCTTTCTTGCAGTTGGAGAATGTTTGATAGTATTGCACGTAATTGTTCAGGAATTTGTGATTTTTGTGAATATATATTAACTTACCTGTTGTCCAAGTTTCCGGTTTGACAGCCGCAACATTCATTCATTTAGTACTCAGTGATCCATTATAAACTTTTCTCTGCATTGATGGCTCATTATTCAGTAAACAGGATGTCGCGCTTTTAATGCTTTACTGTAGATGTGGTTTGACAGCAGAGCAAAAGGTGATGCTTAACAACATGATGCTTGAGTAATATACAGTATGCATGGTCTTTGGACGGAGCATTCTGTTTTGGAACAGTTACAGTGTTTTCTGTGATCTCACACGTTTATTAACATGTTTTGACATCATTTAACAAATTTACATCATTTTTTTGCTCGGGCAAATGCTCAAAGCAAACTTACATCTCATCTGGGAGTATTTATGCTTGCTTTTACATCTGGTAGTGAATTAACAGCTGATACTTTTTTTATAATGCTAATATTTTATAAAAAATAAATAAACAGCCCCACATTAGGATTAATTGGAAAACATTTAAAAATAAATGGTTATTATAAGGAAGTTGCACTTGTTGTAATTGTTTGACCTCAGAGTTCCTTAAATGGAAAATGTCCTGATGTAGGAAGTTAGATTCAGTAATAAATTACATTAATGTAATTTAAAGGTACAGTTCTCCAAAAACTTTTACTTTGTAAAACAAAACAAGAAATTTTAAGCAATCTCTGTATGGTTTTGTGTCAATAGGCACATACAGAATGTTGTTTGGGTAATGTTACTTAAAATATAATTTAGGTGAACTATCCCTTTAAGCTTTCTGTTACTAAATAAATTGTACTTATTCTTTATGTGCTAACACTTATGATGAACACTTATGGAACAAGACAGAAATATTTTTGTTAAAGGAAGTGTATTCACTTTGCCACCCAAAACAAGATTATAGTTGAATTGTTATTTTAGTGGTGGAATTGTTGTTTTAAGTGGATGCAGGGTTGTAAACACTGAGAGGTGTTTTATATGATGATAAGTGGAAAAACATGACAACTTGTCTGGCACTACTTGCAGATAAATGCTGAAGTAGAGATAAGAGTTGATACAGTGTTTATGGTCTCATATAAAAACACTCATCTATATAGGCTATTGGGATAAAAGACACAGAATAGTTTAATAAACACTGTTCCTTGCAAAATGCTAAAATGTCAACACGGTTAGTTAATGGGTTACTAACTGATGCAATGGTTGATATGGTTCACCGCACAGACTAAACTCTAATCTTGGCATTTTACTGCAATTGACTTTGAGTATTCAGGAAGTTCAAACTGCTGTGTCTGTGTATCCGGTTTTCCATTACATCACCTTCCTGGGGATCATGTCATTACTCATTATTTTGAGAATGGTTACCTACAGTGTGTATATAATGGGTGTTTGATCGCAGTCGAGTTCATTTAGAAACTGAACAACCTTTGACGTTTAACACTTTATTGCAAGATGCCGTTTTGGGATGGAATCCCAGGTGAGTTTTCCTTGCTTTCCCGAACTGATCAGAAAGATGTTTTTGATGTTAACAGGGCAGTACAAAAATATTTTAAACTGTTAGTTCACTGAGAATCCTGGTGTCATTTACTAACTCTCTTGTTGTCACCTTTCTTCTGTGGCATTATTTTTTAAAATGTTGATGTCACTTGTTCCATACGATGACATTCCGGCTAAAATCTCCTTTTAAGAAAATGATATGGAGAGCTAACAATATAATTTTTGGATGAACGTTTTTCCTTTTTGAATTACACTGCTATATAAGATTATGGCAGCACATCTTTTTGTTTTTTTACCATCTGTGTTTGCTCTCCCACTTTTGCTATCTTTATGTGATATTATTGTGTGCCTAACCACACCTGGTAGACAAGTCGATCGATCTGTTCCCTAACCACAAGTTATTCTTTACCACCATGTATAAGTATTTATTTCCAAATCAGTATCATTGCTAAACAATGGACAATAATTAATCAAATTAACTAATTTTAGTTCCTGTTGTTAACATCATAACTTGGATAATATCCCTTGGAGGTGATGTAAGTGATTCTGTGTGACGTGTTTTTGGCCCAAGTCGCTTTTAGTCGAATTCTTTGTCAATGGTGGTCACAGCCTAATTGTGGTTTGTGACATTAACACAGAAAGAGACGGTGGTACATCAGTATCTAAGCAACAAGAGCCCTCGCTGTATTCCTCATTTCTTGGTGTGACGCTCATGTTCTGTGTGTGCGTGGGGAAATCATAATAGTGTTTTCATGTTTGGTATTTATTTGAGGAGTTGTTTTTCACTTGGCCGTGAACCCATACTGCACACGCCTGTCTCGTAGAGATGTGGCCAAGTCGTTTCTGTGAAAAAAGGTCAAATGGCGCTGTGTAATTTATTTCTATTCAAAGGCTCCAGTTCACTGTCCTACATTTGTTGTCTTAATAGACTGATAGTGAGAGACTTTCTATTTTGCAACTTATAAGCCTTGTAATGCAGTGTGATTGTATAGTTTTGGTGCTGTTCAAATTAATGTGCTAAAAGGGTTCTTCGCCGCAGTGATGCCATAGAAGAACCATTTATGGTTCCCCAAACATTTCAGTAATTACTTATTACCTTTAATTACCTGTCTCAAAGATCATCCAGCATCGTGAAGTGCTTTAATGTGGACTCTTTCCTTTTCTGAGCATTCTTGATGTTTTACCATTTTGGACAGGAGTGAAAAATGTCAAATTGAATTAGCGTTTTACACCCAAATTTGAGCCGACACAATTAAGTCTTCTCAGAAATCAGAAATTAATAAAGGGTAACATCCAACTTATTTTCTATAAAAGACTCCAAGTTAATAAATGTAATTCGGCATCTGAATAAAAAAATAATAATAAAGTGCTTTTATCTTTTTTCTTTCTTATAAAACAGTAAATTAGGAAATTCATGGATAGCAATAATATTAAAGCATTAGAAATAATGCTGTGACTAAAGAGCTGACATATGGTCGATTATCCATTACAGAAACATTTACAATCATAAATACTGTTAGTTTAGGGCAGCTGTGGTAAAAACATTACATTGGGTGATGGTCTAATAAATTATTATATATTATAAATCATTGCATACAGTGATGGCTCGTGACTGCTCATCTGAGGGGCGCAAATTCAAAATATGTGTTTTGAGTGTCATGTGTGTTGCTTGCGTTTTCAAAATATGTGTTTGTTGCGTCATGTGAACCATGTGCATCACGTGTTTTGTCAAAATAAGTGCCTGCTGCACACGCGTCAAAACCGTTTATGATAAAAGAAACGCTCACGTTCACAAAATACACGCAAGACACTCCCTTAACAGTAAACTCTGATTATGCATGAGATTATGCGAGTATCTTTAGATGTGTCAAAATTAGCACGTGATGCACACAGGACCTCTCGACGAGCAAAACACATATTTTGAAATTAGGAACCACACACATGACGGGCTACATACATGTTGTGACGAACTTCGCATCGAGCGCCACTGATTGCATATATGAATTTTACATGACAGATGCACAAAGAACAGATGTTAACTGATGTACAGTTAATTGGGGGTTAACTTTTTTACTGAATAAATGATAAATGACTACACAAGGTTGTATACGGAAAAGTTAAACAACCTTTTGTTGCCCCCAGGGTGTGGGAGAGGAGGTACTCCCATCTCTATGGCCTATACTCTGGGCTCGGGGCCCGACGTGGCTCCTGTCATTGGGTCCCAGCACTGCATCACAAAGGTTGAGCTCTCTGTTTGTGGCTCCAATCTGCTAGACCGTGACGTGGCATCAAAGTCAGACCCCTTCTGTGTCCTTTTCCAAGAGGTGGATAGCAACTGGGTGGAGGTAAGACGCAATAAAAAGTGTTTCCAACTTACCTTTCAAAATTAGTAATTGTGGTATCAGGACGTGTTTATACAAGCTGGTGACCATATGCTGGGAGCATATAAAGAGCTGTAATCAAAGTCAAATAAATAATATGGTGGGAGCACATGAGGGTATGTCTGTGAGGTCTCTATGGGACTGTGTCCTGAGCAGTCCAATCATCACCACAAGCCCATGTGGATGGCCAGTAGGGCAAACCTGCACATGAAATCCCTCTTTCACGGCAAACTGTAACCATGGAAACACCATGGGAACAAAGGTATTTGTTTGTTGTGTGGAAATACAGAATCAAATGCATTTTAGAAGAAGACGTGTTTAAGAAAACCAACCGCTAAAGGGTTAACATCAATGTCAGTGCCCCGCAATCTGTGAAAACCCAACTACAGTAAATTTTTGTGATTTACTATCTACAAAAAAATCTTCTTACATAATCTAAAGAATGTTACGTGAAAATATAACCTTGATATTTTTAATACTGGATCATGAATGATGTAAAAAAAAGGTTTTCACACAATAACATAATAAATCCATACTGTACTGTATCTACACTATATCTATCTATTTATACTATACTATACTTGTACTGTAAATCTATACCGTCTATCACAGATCCAGAAGTCAATGTATATATCTTCTAAAGACAATATTGTGCTGAGCAAAGATGAATCGTGATTAATCGCATACAAAATAAAAGTGATTTTTGCATAATATGTGCGTGTACTGTTATAAATATTATGTATATTTAACCACACACACATACACATATTCATTTCAGAATTTTGTATTTCTTTATAATTTTTTTAAAGTATATATCATATAGAATATATAAGAATATAAATAAATATATAAACACATGTAAATGTTTCTTAAATACATACATGAATGTGTGTGTATTTATATATTCATAATAATTACACACAGCACACACTCATATATTATGCAAAAAAAATCACTTTTAGTTTGTATGCGATTAATCTCAATTAATATTTGCCCAGCACTTGTTTCAAACCGTTCTTACACAAAAACATTTAAAACAATTATGCTGGCATGACAATTATGCACCCCTGCCCAAATTCATATGGACTCTGTTTGCATGTCCCATCAGCTTGCTCGAACGGAAACTGCCGTGAACAACCTGAATCCAGTATTTGGTGTGAAATTTCAAGTGGACTATCACTTTGAGGAAGTACAGAAGCTCAAGTTTGCCATGTTTGATGAGGACAAATGCAGCACGCAACTTTACGAACATGACTTTCTGGGCGAGTTTACCTGCACACTGGGAGTGGTACGGTAGCATTTGGTTGTTTCACCTGATCTATTACTGTAATAAGATTAGCATTAGTAATTAAGACTTTTATGGTCTTATTTATATAAATATAAAGCCTCTACTTATCTGTTTAATGGGCCATCTTCTCTGTTTCAGATTGTATCAAATAAGAAGCTACATCGACCATTGATTTTAGCAAACGGCAAGCCTGCAGGAAAGGGGGCCATCACAGTAAGAAACTAAATACAATATAATAACATGTATATTGATGAAGTTTTAATTGAGCTTCAATATATGCTTTGTTCAATTATTTAGATAACAGCCCAGGAGTTATCAGACAACAGAATAATAACCCTGACCATGTGTGGGAAGAAGCTGGATAAAAAGGTGGGTGAAGAGGTTGTAATACATTTACATTTATAGACTTAGCAAATGCTTTTATCTAAAGCGACTCACAGTGCATTACAAGTTATACATTTTATCAGCCTGTCCGTTCCCTGGGATTAAACCCATGACCTTTTGCGCTGTTAATGCAATGCTCTAGCATGTTGAGCTATAAGAACACTATAATAACTCAATTAAGCACTTTTTAAAGCTCTCTACTGTACATGATGTTTGTATTGTAAATTTCAGGACTTTTTTGGAAAATCAGACCCCTATTTAGAATTCCACAAACAAGGGGATGATGGGAAATGGATGATGGTTCACAGAACAGAGGTAAAACTTTGACTAAATACTGTGTTTTACATCGTTTAGTGTTATTAAGTTTATAAGTTTATTTAAGATTTTTGTCGCATTTAGTTTTTCTCTAAAATCCTTTCCTCTGTAAACCATTTTCAGGTCATTAAAAACACTTTGGATCCTGTGTGGAAGCCTTTCACCGTTCCTCTCATCTCACTCTGTAATGGAGATGTGGACAGGAGCATCAAGGTATGCATTACAATGTATTCTTAAGTAAATACTATAAGACTTTTTAATAACAGTCATGCCTTTTGCCACAACTTAAAGTTACTGTGTGATGTTGCAGGTGCTGTGCTATGATTATGACAATGACGGAAGTCACGACTTCATCGGCGAGTTTCAGACCACCGTCAACAAGATGAGCGAAGCGCAGAACTCGGTGGAGGTAAATCTGGCCTAAATTTGATTTAAAGTGATACTCCAGCCAAATATTAAAATTACCCCATGATTTACTCACCCTCAAGCAGGCTGAGATACACATGTCCATCATCTTTCAGACGAACACATTTGGGGCCCTATTTTAACGATCTGAAACGCAAGTGCGAAGCGCAAAGCGCAAGTGACTTTGTGGGTGGATCTTGGGCGCTGTTGCTATTTTCCCGGCGTGAGAAATAACTCTTGCGCCAGGCGCAAATCAATAAGGGGTTGGTCTGAAGTAGGTTTATTATTCATAGGTGTGGTTTGGGCGTAACGTCAAATAAACCAATCAGAACGCTATCCAACATTCCCTTTAAACGCAAGGGCGCAAGTTCCATGGCGGGTTGCTATTATTATGACGGATTTACCAGGCGCACGCCAGAAGCGGTTCACAGCCGAGGAGACCGACATTCTTGTAAGAGCAGTCAAAGACAGAGAAGTTGTTTTGTATGGGGATGGGAGAAACCCGCCCAAATCAGCGTAGGTTAAACAGGCGTGAGAGGAAATAGCCACAATTGTCTCATCAGCTGGCATCCCCATCGTTGCGCCAAGCGCTACAATGATGTCAGGAGACGGGGGAATCCCAAGCTTGCCAGCATAAATCGGGCACGCCGTGTAAGGGGAGGTGGATCTGCCTCTACACATGACCTGACGCCAGCAGAGGACATTGCTGCGTCCACCCTCACCGGTGAAAGTGTTGAAGGCGGTTTGGGGGCTTTGAAATCGGACCCAAGAAACGCAAGGTCCCCAAAGTACACTTACAAATCAAGTTCATATACATTAAGGTTTCTTATGAAAACATTTTAATTATTATTTACATAAAATAAACGTAATACAGCCACACAACAAACTTATGAAAATATTTTAATCGTTATTTGCATGAGAATTTTTTTACGCAGCCACACAGTAAATAAAAAGTATCACCACAATGCTCACCACTATGATTTCCTTTATCTCATGTGTTAATATTTTTTATTGTAACAATTTATGATTTGCAAAAATAACTGTTGCATCTGTGTAGATTAGATAAGCAAAGTCTGTGCGCGTTGTGCACGCTATACATTATGGTCAAGCATGCACCCTTAAAATAGCATAATGAACCACGCGCAATGCGCCACTGACTTTAGACTATTTTTTTCTGGTTAGTGGTGCAATTGTTTTTTGAAACTGCAAAATAGCATCAGGGATGGTTTGCGCCGGAACACGCCTCCTTTTTTGCGTTGAACCGTTCATTCCCTAGTTTGCCAACGTGCGTCTGTGGAGGGTAAATTCCGTTGTGCGCTGGCGCAAAATACGAATGATACATACGTCACTGACAAAGTCAATTGCGCTGGGTGCAAGATAGGGCCCATGGAGTTATTTTAGTAATTTTTTTCAAACTTATAATGGAAGAAAACATGGATCAACTTCTGACTTTGAAGGCCAAAAATGTGCATGTGGTAACGGCAACGGCTGCAATGGGTTAATAAAGGTCTTTTTTGGGCAATGCATGCAATATTGTAAGAAAAATATCCATACTTTAAACTTTATAAACTATAATAACTTGCTTCCGGGAACAATGCCATTATGGACATATGCGATTCACGAGAGTCGCTGCGCAACATACCCATTGAAACGAGCACTCACTACTACGCTAAAACTCTTGCGTGAGTCCAAGATGCCGCCGTTACCGGAAGCTAGTTATGGATAATATGGATATTTTTCTTACAAAATTGCATCGATTACCCACAGAATATCTTTATTAACTCATTTGAGCCATGTGGATTACTTCTGTGAAGGGTGAATGTCTGTTGTTTCCAAAAGTTGTTTCCTTATCCCATTTTTTTACGATTATAAAGCTTGGAAGAGCAAGGACAAAATAACTAAAATAACTCCAAATGTGCTCGTCTGAAAGATGATGGACATATGTATCTCGGATTGCTTGAGGTTGAGTAAATAATGGGGTAATTTGGAAGTAGCAAATTTGGTAGATGTAACGCCAGTGACGGCTGGTGACTGCTCTTCCGAGGGGCGCAAATTCAAAATATATGTTCGGAGTGTCATGTGTGTTACTCGTGTTTTCAAAATATGTGCTTGTTGCATTATGTGAACCATGTGCATCATGTGATTTGTCAAAATAAGTGCACACGCGTCAAAACCGTTTATGATAAAAGAGACGCTCATGTTCACAAAATACAAGCAAGACACTCACTAAATAGTAAACTCTGATTACGCATGAGATATGCGAGTATCTGGCAAACGCAAGCGTCTCTTTTATCATAAACCCTTTAGACGCGTCTGCAGCAGGCACTTATTTTGACAAGACACATGATGCACATAGGTTCACTCAATGCCCTGAACACATATATTGAAATGACAACCACACACATAACGGGCTACATACATGTTGTGACAAACTTCACATCGTGCACCCTCGAAAAAGAAGTCACCGGCCGCCACTGTGTAATGCAGATTTTGAAAGCATAAATACAGACCGTTTTAGTAATTTAATGTTTTCTACATACTGTAAAGAACATTCAGTAAAAATATAACCTGGATATCTGAGTAAAGCCATGCCAAAAATTGTAAGCAATTAATCAAACATTATTACGGTATGTTGACACTGTAGATCAAACCCATAACCTTTGCATTGCTTGTACCATGCTTTACCAGTTGAGCTATAAGAACACGAACACAGGAACAATAACAGAGTAAAAATATTTAATTGTCCTAATGTGAGAAGAAAAACTTAGCTCACGTTAATGCATGCCAATGTTTTGCCAGAATACTACAGTATGTGAGTACTAGCTATGCCTCATTATCTGGCATAATGAAGCTGGGAATTATTGAGTGAGAGAGCGAAAGACAGAGGGTGATGGAGAGAGAGGAGGTGGGAGAGAGTAACTGGCTCTTTTGAGATGCAAATCACTTGTTGTACCGCTGGCTTGTTAATCAGAACGAGCATTGTGTCGCCAGTCACACTTAGACAGAAATTGCATGTAAAAATCTCCGGGAACAAGTGTTTCTGTTTTGTGCAGTTAAAAACACATTGACACTCTGCTGCAGAGCATTAGCAGAGATATGATGTATTTTGTAGCGTGTTGTAAATGAATTGAGCTCCTGCAGCGATCATCACCCCTCTGGCGTTCACACATCTCATATTGAAAAAGCTCAGCTAGAAGTCACAGATGATGCCGATACTGTTTTTTTTCTCAGATGAGATGATGTGTCAGTATGGCTCTTCTTTGCTGAAATACTAAATCGAAATGAACTGTAGTTACTGGAAAGTAGTATACTTTAAAAATACATAAATTGTTTAGTATCTTGGACTTCTATAAGTTCACCCTGCAAACTGGCATGTGCAAGTTGACTATAATTCATTGCTTTTTGTTCACAGGTTGAATTTGAATGCATTAATCCCAAAAAACAAAAGAAAAAGAACTACAAAAACTCTGGGGTCATAATTATTAAGTCATGCAAGGTAAAGAAATTCAACTATTAAGCAACCAAACATGACTTGTCTTACATAAGTCTCACGTTATACATGCATATACATGTTTTGTTTATTGCATGCCCAAAAATTATTTTGACTTATTTTTAGATCACAAGAGATTACTCCTTCCTGGACTATATTCTGGGTGGTTGTCAGCTCATGTTTACTGTGAGTATAATAACTTCACCATTGTCGAATGTCTCTGTATTTCATGGATTTGTGACAAATGCAATTTTTTTGATGCTCAATGTAACCGAATTTATACAGCACACAAATCGTTCTGGTTTCACATGCTGTCCAGTTGAACATGCTCTATGTACAGTATGTGTCTCATTTAAGTGACTCAATTGCCTTCACCAGTGTGATTGTTAAGCAGTGATACAGAAAGTGAGTGAAATTCATAGGTTGCTATAGTTACAGTGCACTGCAGTGTGGAGGTCCATGTCTCTCATTTAAAACTAAAGACAGAGAGACACATGGTGATGGAAAAGAGAGAGAGAGAGCTACATCAAGATAGAAAGAGAAGGAAAGTGATTTCTGTATCTTATGATGCACATTCCCATTTGTTGGTCTGTAGATTATGATAATCCCTCACGTCAAGATTGCTTCAATATAAATGTTGCTGTATAGATTATTTTACAAGTATAGCTCTAAATAATAAAACTGTTTCCAGAGGTATAAGAAAAAATCATATGTACTGTACTGCTTTTCTAAATTAAAGTCTTTGATGCATTCTGCCGGTATAGTATCTGAAATCTTCTCTACTACATCTGGGATTTTAGTGCTTAGGGCCTGTTTACACGAGAACGCTCGAGGTTCAAAACGTAAAAATATTTTATCGGATGTGCCTTTCGTTTACATGGCGACTGCGTTTTTGGGGCTTAAAAACACAAAAAAGTCGCATTCTCGTTTAAAGGACGTTTCACATGGTACGCGGAAAGCGGCAAAATCGCAGCATGGCTTCAGCATTTCTCTTGTATTGGAAGCGTTTTGTGCAGCATTTATTGCAAATATGTTTATCTTCAATGGCGTCTGCCATGAAGTGCCATGTTCGGAGAAGGGACAGGATTTTGGGTGCACCAGCAAGGCGTGTGGACAAACTCCGCTTCACCTCTGTAACCGCCACCGTTTTGCCGGTTTCTGCATGTCTCCTATTTAAGTAGAACTAAACACTTGTGGTTGCCAGGTACCGTGTGAAACGCCCTTCATACTGCATTCAGACCAGCCGCGTCACGCAAGCTGTTCGAGTTGCATATGTCCATCGTTTTTCAGACAAACACATTTTCGGATATTCTATAAAATGTTTTAGATCTTTCAGTTGATTAAATGTAATGTTACGTGGTCCACGACCTTCAAGTCCAAAAAAAGTGCGTCCATCCTTCACAAATTAAATCCAAACGGCTCCAGTATGACAAACAAAGGTCTTCTGAGGGTAATCCGCGCGGTGTTGTTGTAGAAATATCCATATTTAAAACTTTATTAACGAAAATAAATACCTTCCGGTAGCGCCGCCATCTTAGTCGCATTCAGGATGAGAGCTTACGCAGCCTATGGAGGCTACTCTGCTGCTGCTCTGTGCCCCCGCCCTCCGAATTTGTCATACGTCACTAAGAAAAGTGCGTACACTACGCTAATACTCTCTCCTGAATGCTGACGCGACTAAGATGGTGGCGCTACCGGAAGGTATTTATTTTCGTTAATAAAGTTTTAAATATGGATATTTCTACAACACCGCGCGGATTACCCTCAGAAGACCTTTGTTTATCATCCTGGAGCCTTTTGGATTTAATTTGTGAAGGATGGACGCACTTTTTTTGGACTTGAAGGTCGTGGACTATGGGTGGACCCCGTAACATTACATTTAATCAACTGAAAGATCTAAAACATTTTATAAAATATCCGAAAATGTGTTTGTCTGAAAAACGATGGACATATGCAACTCGGACAGCTTGGGGGTGAGTAAATCATGGGTTTAATATCATTTTTGGCAGAACTATCCCTTTAAGTCAATGTGAAGATGCATTGACGCGCGTCTGGAGGTCTCGCGGCACGATTCTGCCTCTAGATTTGTGCTTCTAGTTCACGCGAATGGCGGGATTTGAACGTTGCTGCAGGAAAATAAAAATCTAAAATTTGAAACGCACTGCGTTAACCAATCTGGAGCTTGCTCTAGTAGTGACGGGATTACAGAAAGCAAGCGGAGTCGCAGAAGCCCCTCCCATGACGCGAATTTCCGCATGAATGACTCAATGACTAGAATTTCACGTGCGGCTTTCACGCATGAATGAAGCGAGTAAACTCAAATTGTTCAAGCGGCAAACACTGTGCGGTAGACGCGAATTTGACGCCTCAAACGCTGCTGGTGTGAACCCATGGTAAAGGGTAAAAACGCAAAAGTCTGCTCACGGTGGCTCTCATCACGTACACATTTACGTCACAGGCATGCGCCAGTTCAGAAAAATAACAATAAACATGTCGGATTATTTCCATACGTCGGACCTTGAAGTTGCCATAGCAGCCTTGATAAATATACAAGAGTCTTTCCAAAATATTCACTGTTGATGCGCCAATTTGTCAGAGGCAAACCAGACGGCTTTGGACGAGACCTAGAAGAACAAGGAAGAAGGTTGTACACAGGCGGGCGGACTTGGTGGTGTTGTGTGTCAGTGCTTCACATTGCCACCTAGCTGCCTGGAGTGCATACTACATTGAATATCACACACTTTTGCGTCACCATATGCACGCAGATTTCCCCTCAAAATGCTTGTATAAATGCAGAATAAAAAGTGATCTATAGTGAATTACAAGGTATACGTTTTATCAGTATGTGTGTTCAAACCCACAACCGTTAACGCAATGCTCTACCATCAGTAAGATAGACTATTTGTAGAATGAATTTACATTTGTTGGTCATTTTAGTCTGGTTCATCTTTCATTAGCGTGATTTGAGTAAAAGAAACTAAATTTACAATGTTGTCATGTTTTATTGCAAGTGTATGTGGCTTCCTGCAAGACACTCTTTAAAAAAATGGAGGTGAATTTTACAGTAACAGTCACACTGGGGGAATAGAGATCAGCAGACATCACTACAGTTTATACTCATATGCCAGACTTCACAGCCTGGTCAGCCGGAGGCCATGACAGAAAATATGAGGCAGAAAACAGTAAAGGGCACCTCATTCTGTCACTTCCTATTGCCTCATCCTCTCATTTCCTTAACATTGCTTTTCCTTTTCCCTTATCCGTCTTGTTTTGGCTTTGGGAGTGGTGTTGGTACTGTATATTGGGTAGGTGCTCTGTATGTGAAGACACAGAGGCTTTCTGCTTTTAGTTAAATATGAGTCTTGCTGTAGGCCTGTTGTGTAGGAGCAGGTCTTAAGGTACATGACAGAGCTAGCAGATCTCAGATCTTCTGAGGTTAAACCGGGTGAGGACAACATCGCCTTTAGCTACTGGATGAGCTTTGATGCACCACTAACTGAGAAAAGTTCATGATATGCGGCATCGTACTAAAGCTGACTGTATTTATACAACAACCCAGTGGATTTGGATTATATGCATAGTTCATCTAAAAAACCTGTCACGTTATGTCATTCCTGCGGAATGTGTGTCTAAGTTTATGCTGTCTACAATTAATTTTTGAGTGAATTGTTTCTTTACTCACGTGTTTCTTCAGGTCGGCATTGACTTTACGGCTTCCAACGGAAACCCGCGGGACGCATCCTCTCTTCATTATATCAACCCGATGGGCAGCAACGAATATCTTTCCGCCATATGGGCCGTAGGCCAGATCATCCAAGACTATGATACGTAAGTATCGTCCTTATTAATAAAAATAAAAAATATTAAAAGTCACAAAAGCAGATTCAACACCTTTTTGTTCACACTTTATGTCCACAGAGACAAAATGTTTCCCGCACTTGGATTTGGGGCTCAACTCCCACCTGATTGGAAGGTGAGAAAAGAGTCTATAATAATTTGTTCGTCTATGTGGGTGTGATGTCCACGTGTGATCGGACTGAAAATGGTTGTGTTGATCTTTCTAGTTGTCCATTTAAAAAAATCAATTAATCACACTGTGTGTGAAGACCTGCTAAAATTTAAAAAAAGTGTGAAATGCAAACAAGAATTTAACGTGTAGAGAAGAGGGAGATAAAGAATATGAATAATACTCGCATATCCCATTGATTATGCAACTGTCATCCCATCTGTGTTGCCATGACACTGAAGTGAATACACCAAAGTCTGTGCACATAAATAAAGGCACTGGGATGGATAGACAGACACACAGACATATATATTTTATTTCTTGCTGTGAAAGGACAGACTTCAGTAAACAGAAATGCAGTAAGCATAAAATGCTAATTAATGGCTATAATTTGCAAACAAACTGTTAAAGGTTCAATGTGGGACTTTTAGAAGGATCTTTTGACAGAAGTGTAATATAATATACGTAACTATATTATCTATGGTGTATAAAGACCTTACATAATGAACTGTATTGTTTTTATTACCTTAGAATGAGCCGCTTTTATCTACAAACACTGCGCTACTTTCAAGTTGGCATTTTGCACCACCATGGGCCATATTTTAACGATCTGAAACGCAAGTGCGAAGCGCAAAACGCAAGTGACTTTGTGGGCGGATCTTGGGCGCTGTTGCTATTTTCCCGGCGGGAGAAATAACTCTTGCGCCAGGCGCAAATTAATAAGGGGTTTGTCTGAAGTAGGTTCATTATTCATAGGTGTGGTTTGGGCGTAACCTCAAATAAACCAATCAAAACGTCATCCAACATTCCTTTTAAACGCAAGTGCGCAAGTTCCATGGCGGGTTGCTATTATTATGACGGATTTACCAGGCGCACGCCAGAAGCGGTTCACAGCCGAGAAGACCGACGTTCTTGTAAGAGCAGTCAAACACAGAGAAGTTGTTTTGTGTGGGGATGGGAGAAACCCGCCCAAATCAGCGTAGGTTAAACAGGCGTGAGAGGAAATAGCCACAATTGTCTCATCAGCTGGCATCCCCATCGTTGCGCCAAGCGCTACAATGATGTCAGGAGACGGAGAAATCTGTGTAGATTAGATAAGCAAAGTGTGTGCGCATTGTGCACGCTATACATTATGGTCAAGCATGCGCCCTTAAAATAGCATAATGAACAACGCGCAACGCGCCACTGACTTTAGACTAGTTTTTTTTTGGTCAGTGGCGCAATTGTTTTTTGAAACTTGAAAATAGCATCAGGGATGGTTTGCGCCGGAACACGCCTCCTTTTTTGCGCTGAACCGCCCAGGGAGCGCAAGTTCATTCCCTAGTTTGCCGACGTGTGTCTGTGGAGGGAAAAACCCGCTGTGCGCCGGTGCAAAATACAAATGATACATGCGTCACTGACAAAGTCAATTGCGCTGGGTGCAAGATAGGGCCCCATGTTTCTACAGTAGCCATAAACAGACAAACTGTTCTACAGAGCGCGTTTCGCCCTATGTTCCTGTGGTGGCTACCGTAGCCTCTCATTGCGTTTCGAAAATTGAGGTTGGTTGCAATTTGCAATCTCACCATTAGATGCCGCTATAAACCTCACTCTGGACCATTAAACTATACAAATAAGCTAAATGTCTAAAACTTTTAAAAGCACAATATGTAAGATTTTTCTATTAAAATACCCCAAAACTGCTAGCACAGTGTTAGATATACTTTTATATATTTTTTTGCATTTAAATAAAAGTGCATCTGACATGTTATCCTGTAAATGAGCCTTTTTTCTGACTCAAACCTACCTTATTATCATTGTTCTTTTTTTTCTCATATTGCAGGTGTCCCATGAATTTGCAATCAACTTTAATCCCACCAACCCTTTCTGTTCGGGTAATGCTCTCTCACATATTGCTAAAATGTGTTTTTAATGTCTGTAGCGTCTGTGCAGAGGCCTTAGAGAAGAAGTTGTTATGTGTGTTAAGTGTGTTAAGCATCAGTACAAGTGTTTTATGTGCTTGCAGGTGTGGAGGGGATTGTACAGGCTTACTCCAACTGCCTGCCTCACATTCGTTTCTATGGACCCACCAATTTCGCCCCCATCATCAATCACGTGGCCCGCTTTGCCACCCAAGCCCTCCAGCAGGACACTGCTGCAGTAAGTGCTTCTAAAACAAGTTACAAACTAATGTTAAGAAGGGGCGTATAATTATGTTAACCGCAGCGCTAGGGATAATCGGCTGCTTACTTTACTCTCGCAACACATTTTCCCAAAATTCCTTCACTCTCTTAAATCCACCTTCATTTAATTATAATTTTGAGTCTTATGCCAGAAACCCTCATTGGTATGGTATGGGTTCAATTCTTATGGAACACACCTACCAATCTAATTTATTTCTTGCATTCACTGTTGCCTTAGATAAGAAGCATCTGTTGGCTTGTTTGGATTATGGTCACGTGAATCGATTGCTTTCTGAATGAAAATTTGCCTTCAACCTCAACGTTCTAGCACATAAAGCTAAAGTCTTTTGAAATAAATGTGTCTGTTAACTGTGTTAATGTAATTGATGGTCTGTTGTTGTAAGTTCGACTAAAGTTAAGTCCTACTTAACAATTAACAGACAGTCAGTGTCCTATGACTGTGTCTGCCGTGTCAGAGCAATGCAGGACATCAAGTCTCCATATAAAAGCCTCATTAGTCTGTTTGCATCCTATATTACTCAGCTGCAAAAGCACTCTCTGTCTGTTAGACTAATGAGTGAAACCACAGTGGTACCACACCCGCTTCACTCAGATCCCACCAGAACAACTCTCCATCCTCTGCTCAGAGACCAACAGTGTCGCTCTGTGTTCTCCATGTGATGCTGACCACAAAACTATGAAAGCATAACATTTCTGAAAGGTGTAACTGCTGGGCAGGTCACCCCTTTCTACGGTAGGACGAATGCTTCTTGTGTTAAGTACAGGAAGGGTGTTTTCACAGTTTAGCTTATGCTTCGCTCACACGGTTAACTTTCTGTGAACATTCCTGTGAACATTTGTATATCATTCCATGAACTGTTGTTTAGTGATTCAGTTTTCTAAACTTTCGCTTTTAAGGCCCATTTACACCAAGGATGGTAAAGAAAACTATAAAGGTAAAACTTATTTTGAATGGGTCATATCGTGAAAATCTGAAAGATGTTTCCATGTTTAAAGGCGGGGTGCATGATCTCTAAAAGCCAGTGTTGATATTTGAAATCACCTAAACAAACACGCCCCTACCCCAATAGAATCTAAACCTTCTTTTGATAGACCCGCCCCACACATACGCAACCCAGGCAACAATGTAGGTTAGTAGACACGACCCTTACTGCTGATTGGCTAAAAGTGTGTTTTGGTACTCGGCCCGACTCCTTTTTCCAGTGTTTTTCAATAATCATTCCACCCGCCTTTAAGTGCTAAAATTGGGTCCCTTATGCTGCATTTACACCAAACGCGTTTCAGGCGTCAAAATCTCGTCTACCGCGCCTAGTTTTCCACTTGAACAGTTTGAATGCATTCGCGCGTCTAGAGCGAAGTAGACACGTGGAAAAAGCAACCATTTAACGCGCGTCATAGGCAAAATCCGCTTCTTATGGAAGAAGCAAGTGCTATGCGGTTACCTGTTTGCAAGATGACTGATGTTGATTGTGCATTTATCGAGAGAGTTACCAGTTTGTATTTGGTAACCTTACTATAATATTTCAAACTTAACTTGCATCATTGCGCTCAGTATTTGCATTTCATCAGCTTATTTGCATTTTAACTCTTTCCCCGCCAGCGTTTAAAAAAAAATTGCCAGCCAGTGCCAGCATTTTTCATGATTTTCACAAAAGTTTAATGCCTTCCAGAAAATGTTCTTCTTTAAATAAATAAACAAACAATATATCAGATGAAAGAACAGACCCTCTGCTTTCAAAAAAAAAAAAAAAACGTTTCATCCTACCTTCATTAGTTCTCTTGTCACCTCTCAAACATGGGTAGGTTTCTTCAAAAACACCAAATTTTGATAATTCAATTTTGCGAAGGACTTTTGATAGAGATCAGATGCAGAGCGATCTTTAAAACATACACTGAGTTCTTTCTCTTTCTTCGGGGTTGTATAAGTTGCGGAAGTGCGCCACCTGGTGGATAATAGCGGTATTGCGGAAAGACAGAAAATCTCGTCATTGGCGGGGAAGCGTTTTCTCTTAATTGACGAGATATCTCGTCAATAGCGGCGAAAGAGTTAAAGGACACACACAAAAACGACACATTTTTGCTTAGGCCTACAAAGTGGCAATTTTATAATGCTATAATTATTATCTGTTGATTATTTTGAGCTAAAACGACACATACACACTCTGGGAACCCCAAATACTTATTTTACTTCTTTAAAAAAATCTCATAATATGACCCCTTTAAGAAAATTTAAAAACATAGTGGCATCCAAACAGATGAATAATATCATTGGAATCTTGTTCAGAGCATTTTTTTTTCCAACTGATGAATGATAAAACACTGTTGACAAATCAAAATCCATTTGATTTTAAAGCGTTCACACATTCATGACTGTCCCGATAGCAATTGACTCCTGGCCGGATCTGCACCGGATCCACATGGAAGTCGGCAGCTCCAGGAGTCATCTGCTGTCTGGGGTGCGGCTTAAAATAAACATAACGTTTGTTTGTCTGTTGGCGTTGCCACTAATATAATTATTGTTATAGTTATCTTTGTGTTTATCACTCTTGGTGTGAATGGGCCTTAACTGTCTTTAGGCTCTGGCTGATTCAAAATCTATTTGTGTGCATTTGTAACTGTGAAACTGCAGCTTGTGAACATAGAAACAAAAATACCAACTTTATTGTTTATTGGTTTGGATGCTTAAACTATAAAATGAGTGTTATATAGTTATCTGCATATTTTTGTATTTGGTATGAACGAGACTCTAGGCTCTGGCTGATTCAAAAAGATTCATAATATATGATTTCTGCTATTTGACTTATATCCCTTAGGTTTCTGAAGCTATAAGATACATGCGAGCAGCACTTAATGTTTGTTAATTTTGTGTTGTTTTAAGAAGTCAGTCATTTAGTTTTGCTGGGGTGTACCAAGACGTGTGTGTCTGTGTGGTTGTCTAATAGATACCAGTACTGACCCTGGTGTAGCAAAGCCTAATTGCTCAGTAAGACACTGGGAAAATGTGCCTCTGGTTGTTAGTTCAAAGTCTGCTCAGGGCCTTTGAACAGCGCAGTGCAGCGCTCGCAATTTCTCCCGCTCTTATTATCAACCCTGTGGAAAACAGCCATTAAAATCCCTTTTCAATTATAGCTATTTATAGAAGCTGATTCAGCGAACAAATGTTCCCTTTTTCCATGGGTTTTAATGACTAATGAGGCTGCGCCCTCAGGTCTGGTCTGTGTACAGGGCAACCGCAAGTCTAGGTTCAGAAGAGAATGGGGACTAAGTGATGTTTGTTTATTGTGATGAAGCAGGGCTGTGCACAATGCAAGACGTCATACTGCTGAATACCTAGATGGAAATGATTACACAGAGCTGTTCAAGTAGAGAAATTCAAAGAAAAAGAGTACTTGTATATATTTATACAATTTACAATTGAACACATGATGTTTTTGAGGTAAAGCTTACTAAGAATGTCATGCTTCATTTTTTTTGCTTAAAGAAATGGGTACATTTTTTAATAAAATTTTAAAGGGCTTTATTTTTATAAGGCAAATAATAATGTCATAATAATAATAATAATAATTATTATTATTATAATATTTAAATAATAATGAAATAATCTTTTTTATGTTTTTATATTTCTTATATTTTTCCATCATATTATTCTTATATTTTATATTTCAAGGCTCCTCCTCTGACTCCACTATTATAAACCATTATGTATTTTATATATACGTGACCCTGTCTGTGTGTGGTTCGTAATTTCAAAATATTTGTTCTGCGCATCGAGTGATCCTTTGTGCATGACGTGTCTTGTCAAAATAAGTGCCTGCTGTAGACGCGTCTAAAGGGTTTATGATAAAAGAGACGCTCACGTTTGCCAGATACTTTTATAATCTCATGTGTAATCAGAGTATATTGTTAAGGGAGTGTCTTGCGTGTATTTTGTGAACGTGAGCGTCTCTTTTATCATAAACGGTTTTGACGCGTGTGCAGCAAGCACTTATTTTGACAAAACACTTGATGCACATGGTTCACATGATGCATCAAACACATATTTTGAAAACACAAGCAACACACATGACACTCCGAACGCATATTTTGAATTTGCGCCCCTCGGATGAGCAGTCACGAGCCGCCACTGCTAAATTTCAGTCTTTGAGATGGCCTTTCCCAGTCAATATTAAAGATATCAAGGTTGTGTTTTCACAAAATGTTTGTTACATTATGTAAGATGATTTTATGTAAATATGTAAATCACACAAAAAAGACTTTCTCTGTGTTTTGATGAGTGCAGGAATTTTCATTGGTGGCCATTCATGAATTAAATGCAGTGTTATACTCACTTCATGACAAACACTTCTTCCAGTAAAACTTAATAGTTATTATTTAACCTCCTTTAGCAGAGCCTAGAACACTTTCTATCCCTAATTGCACCCTGTCACCTCTGAAAGATAAAAATGGTAGTGGAGAGAGAGAGAGAGAGAGAGAGAGAGAGAGAGAGAGAGAGAGAGAGAGAGAGAGAGAGACTGTGAAGAACAGAGCTTTAATTTAGTAAGTTGGTGCTGAGGTTTCACATGCATGCTCTGGTTAGTGAGGCTGTTATAAGCACATCAAAAGCTCAGACTTCAGAGGTCACAGTGGGGAAGAGAGATCGTTGTCATACACAGTGCACTGCTGGTTACCGTGTGCAGGTACTACGGGAGTCCAGCAGCTGGCAGAGACTAACTGTCCAAACACAAAATGTCTTTGTAAAGGTTAAGCAATCGGCCAGCATATTTCCTGAAACTGAGAGAAAAAAACGGTAGGCTATCACTAAACGGTTGCTCGCTGATATCTAAATACATTAAGAGGATTTCTCAGTTGTTCCATTTAAAGGAATATAAAATAAAATAAAAAAATCATACCAAAACGAAAACTTCATGCCAGGTGTATGACTTCTTTTTTTCTTAAGCTTAAAGAGTAACTAAACCCCTGGTCAGAGCCTGACTCCACCCACTGCAATATTTGAAAAATGCAAGAAAAGTGGGCAGATCCCAACGGAGATAGAGGGGACGAACTAAGTGTGTGTGGTGAGAACGCAACAAGGGCGTGGTGAGCTTGATCCTGCTTACGTCACGAGTTATTTCTTGGACCCAACATCCAATAGGAAAATTCAACTGCAGTAGCCACCGTTCAACCTGAAGAGGGCAGCACTCAGACGTTTTTACACCATATATTGTAGTATTGTAACACTTTATATCCAAATGTCAAAAAACTTACTAAAATCAATGAACAGCACTAATAAAGCATCATTCTTACAGATCATTAACTAAAAACAGTTGGTTTAGGGTTTAGTTACTCTTTAAACTTTAATTTTGGTTTGAACTATTTCTTTGAACATTGTTTTTTAAAAAATAAGACAATTGTTGTCATGTTGTTGGAGTACAGAGCTATTAAGCTCAGATAATTTCGTCGTAAAGACTAAATGGCCCATACACACAATCAGAAAAAGGTTCAAAAGTTGTACCTTTTTTCATTGTGATGGTACCTTTTAAAAAGGTACTAATATGTACCACTTAGATGTACCTTGTACCAGTGAGTACCTACTAATATGTAGCTTTGAGGTACAAACGTGTATTATTTTGAAAAGGTACCACCCTAAATTCAGTTTTAAATAAATACCTGGATGGGGAAAATGTCTTCTAGGTGGTGCAGGAAATGACAAATATATGAGCGTTTGCTTACACGTTTGCTGGTGTTGCCAGATCATGCACCAAAAAACAGCCACCAAGGAAAAGCCCATAATAAACCGAAATAAATCCAAATGATTTACATTAACTCTTTCCCCGCCATTGACAAGTTATCTCGTCAATTAAGTGAAAAATTTGCATGAAAAAAATTACTTAATTTATTAAAAACTGAAGCAAAAAATAATAATTTATTAATTTTTATTAATCTGTGTATGTTTTGATAATCGTTCTGAATCTGATTTCTAACAACATTCCTTCACAAAAATACAATTATTTCTGCTTTTTGCTAAAAACTATTTTTAAGAAAAATAGCCATATTTGAAGGTTTATAAGCAAAGAAAAAAATATAGATAGGAAACGTTTTTTTCCCCGTTTTGTTTGTTTATTGTTTGTTTGAAAGCAGAGGGTCTGTTTCCCTGGAAGGCCTTTTGTGAAACTTTTGTGAAAATAAAAAAATAAAAATACTTACATGACACTAACTTAACACTATACTCTGAATACACATGAGATTAAGCGAGTATCTGGCAAACGCGAGCGTCACTTTCAGTGTTGGGGCTAACGCATTACAAGTAACGAACACACATTTTGAAATAACAAACCACACACATGAAATACATGAAGAATTCTGATTTGTGCGCCCTTAAAAAAGAAGTCACTGGCCACCACTGTTTTTTTACATAAAATCATCATACAAGGAAATTTTTTCAGAATATGACCTTGATATCGACTGGGTAAGGCCAAGGATTAAAATTAAGGTGAAATCAATGACTGAAATCAAACTTTGATGCTGCCGATCTCATATTTAGATTATTAGACTTTGGCTTGAATTTCACAGACAAGATAACGTTTTATGTACTATAGTTTGGGTGGTTTAACAGCATGTTACTATTCTGTGTGTATATTTAGGTAGGTTAAACAGTGCCCACAGGAAGGGTTTCCCACAGAGTCTCAGCAATACAATATGTTGGAGGCACGGCCGCGTTCCTCATCGCATTTCATTCCGCATGACTGTCCTGCTCCTTTTGGTCATAATGGACCTTGGCTTTCATTTCTAGTGCTTTTGTTGCCGTCTTCCTAACAATTTTCAATGACTTCAACCTTTATCAAATAAAAAAAGGTAGTTTGAGGGGTACTTGCCTGTGCATCAGGATATATCAACTCCTAAATGCTATGGCTTGCTTTAATCTGAGGGTTTTTTAGTGCATTGCTGTTGTGTTGCTAGGGTGGTCTGTGTGATTGAAAGATAACTTGTTTTAGTGATGGTTGCTTGCACGTCAAAATATTTAAATTGGGTTCCCACATGGAAAAAACATATATAAACTTATATGTTTCAATATAGGTTTTGATATAAGTTTTACATATATGTGACATATATAAAATTGGCCGTTTTCCTATATTATATGTACATATATGTACATATATGTTAACCTATATATTGGTAAAATTATTAAAATCTGTAGCTGCTAATAAATTAAACATAAATAAAGGTCCAACCAATGACAGTCTGCACCTGCAGGAGCCAGGATTCAAATCTCCAACCTTCCGATCACAAAAAAAATGCAATCCCACGCACCACTGCTGGGATTCGAATACCCAACCTTCCGATCATTAGACAACTCGCTTTACCATCTGCGCTACTGTCGCTGTTAAATAACACTGAACAGTAGCTGTTAAATTAAACCATTTTGTTATACATGTCCTAGACAGATCTTGTAAATGTTTTAAATGTGCAGACATCATAACTTTATTTAATAATTCACATAATTTATGGCCTGTATATGCACATATATGCACCTCAATTTTGCATATATGCAGCATATATATTATCATATATGGGCATATATGCTGTATATGTGCAGCATATATGTGCATAGTAGCTGCATATAGGTTTCATATATGTGCATATATATTATTATATATGTGCATATATGCTGTATATGTGCTGCATATATGTGCATATTAGCTGCATATATGTTTCATATATGCGCATATATGCTGTATATATGCAGCATATATGTGCATATAAGCTGCATATAGGTTTCATATATGCACATATAGGTTCTTTCCATGTGGGTTACAGCTCCTAATTCAATGCAAGTCTTTGTTATTTTACTTACTTCACCTTATTTCAATTTTACATCATCCAGCAGATGAAAATAGTAAAGCTACGTGCACAGCCAGTGTCACCCATCTCTTTAAATGAGGTTTTTATGAAGATTTCCTAATTTTGGTTGTCTTATTAACATTTATAAAAAACGAGTAACCTTCTTCTCAGTAACTGATGAGAGATGGATGATGTGAACTTCACTGCTTCACACCCATTGGTAGTCGCTCATTATTTGCACAAAGTTCAATGTTTCTCAACTTTGTCGCATATCTGAACACACCAACTTCGTGTCGCCAATGGTCACTATCACTAGTGTTGCAGAAAGTCACCAAGCTACAAGATTGCTCTGCTAGTAGCTGAGCAATCTTAAGTTTGATGCATTACACAATTTCCACAATTTGAGGTATCTTTCATGTTCACATAGCAAGATCCATAATTACATACAGATTAAAAGTTTAATACTTAAAGGATTAAAATGAATCCCTTACCAAACGTATGAGCAACGTATGCTTAGCAATCCCCACTAATAAGCATGGGCTGCATAAGCTATAAGTAGGAGCAATTTTGCTATGTTGTATGAAGACTCTTGACTCATAGACTATTACAGTATTAGAAGTACACACATCTCATCACCATGATAAAGGTGTACATTACACCACCTGCTTAATTTAAGGGATTTAGGCTGTGAAACCAGCTGTCAACAAACAATACTCATATTCTTAGACCTGTTAAAGGGTTGCAGATCATTTAAAAAAAAAAAAAAGGTAATTAAACACACTCATCTTTCTATGGGTGCAGACAGAATGTAGTCCGGGATAAAGCATCAGGGTATTGCATCATGGCTGTGAAGAATATCTAAATTATAACAGGATAGAGGAGAACCGCACCATACGAAGTGTTCATGTCAGTATAGAGCTGTCACAGAGAGCAGGAGGAGGGAAAGTGACAATGTAAATCCCCTCTGTACATTTACTCTCGCTCTCTGTCTGTGCAGACACAGTTTCAGCACATCAACGTGCTATTTTTTGATCATACTATCATTGAATCTAAAATAAAATACATCTAAAATCCCATTAGTGGCAGTTGCAGAAGGACACATCTCATGCACTGTTGGTTGCAGTTGATTTTGGATTTTTTAAAACCTCAACATTTGTGAAATTTAAACCCATGTGGAGATTTTGTTGAGTAGTGTGCTTATGTTTTCTTAGTGATTAGATTAACGGGTTTGGTCTGGTAGATTGGAAAATCCTATTGACTTTAAAGAACCATAAACCAGAATATCATAGACTTGTGGTCTCTTTGGTTTGGAGCCAGTAAGTAACCACTTAGCAACCACACAAAACCTCTCAGCAATCCCCTAGCAACTGCATAGCAACATGCTGACATCCGCTCAGCATGCCTTAGTAACCAAGCATCATGGTTACGGGTATGCATAGAAAGGCAGTGCTTTTTTCCAGAAAATAAAGTTGAGCTTACAGTTGCTGACCTTCTGCTTTTGAAATGCATGCTGTTTTAAAGGAAAACACCACCGTTTTTCAATATTTTACTATGTTTTTACCTCAACTTAGATTAATTAATACATACCTATCTTTTTTCAATGCGTGTACTTTTAATCTTTGTACAGTGCTTCTTGAATGTGTTAGCATTTAGCATAGCCCCATTCATTCCTATGGCTCCAAACTAAAGTTTTACAGTCTAAAAAATTGAAGAGTTGGTGGCTTCTAAATTCATCCCTGTTTGGATCCTAAGGAATGAATGTGGCTAGGCTAAATGCTAACACATTCACGAGACTCTGTATAAAGATTAAAAGTGCACGCATTGAAAAAAGATAGGTATGTATTAATTCGTCTAAGTTGAGGTAAGAACATAGTAAAATATTGAAAAACGGTGGTGTTTTCCTTTAAGAAAGTATAAAATTTTTGACTAAACATTATGTCTGTATGTTTCTCCTTCTGCAGCAATACTTCACACTACTGATAATTACCGATGGGGTGATCAGTGATATGGATGAGACACGTCACGCTATAGTCCAGGCCGCCAAGCTGCCCATGTCCATCATTATCATTGGGGTGGGCAATGCCGACTTTACAGCCATGGAGTTTCTGGATGGAGACAGCAGTGTTTTGCGATCCTACACGGGAGAGGAGGCGATCCGAGACATTGTGCAATTCGTCCCATTCAGAGATTTTCGTGAGGTGAGTTTCCATTTATTAAGTTGTTAACCCAGGGCCACAGTAAATGTACGATGGGTAAATGTAAGCCTGGGTTATCTTGTTTCCTTCTAAATAATTAATCCCTACCAAATCTTTAAACCACGTATTTAGGATTTCTAAAGATATTGGATATAACAAGATTGAGTACTACTATTGGGGGACAATGCAGGGCCGCTCTGGAGACAGAAGTCGTTGTTGGGTGCTTGCCAACCTGTGCGCATACGAAGTAGCTGAAAGGATCTTGGAAAGTTGTTTTTGGATAAATTTTAGCCCGAGAAACTAAAGCTATGGTACAGTTGACGTCAGGTTTAATTGTTGGTCGGAAATATGTTAATAGTGATTTTAGCACTCAATTTTAGAGATAAACGGCACTGCATTGTATAATATGTTTTGTTTTAATCATAATTTAAGTTTTAGACTGTTTAGACAATTTTTGTGTCATACATTTTCTTTGGGGGTGGGCACGAAGGGATGCACTGTACACAAGCGAGGCCGCACAAAAAAACACTGCCCTAAAGGAACTTTAAGAAAGGGACGAACCAGAAAAATGTAAAATTACAGAAATAAAAAAAACAGTATTTTTGTATCACGGAAAATTTCTGTAATTTGTTGTGCCTGTTATTTTACTGTATTTTTCTGGCACCCCAGCTGCTGGAATTTTACAGTTTTTTTAAAGATCTTTTTACACTGTGCGTTGTTTTATCCCATTTTCCAATTCTCCAACTTAACTCATTGGCTGGGTTTGTCCATTTTTGTCCAACGCTGGTAGTGAATTAGTTATATAACGGTGTAATGTCACATGGATTTCAGTCAGGTCAAAAAGTCTTCGCTTCCTAGCGGTAACCTCTTAATATTATGGAGATCAATTCACCCGAAGGCTTAGCTTTTACATATCAATATTGCTGTTGCCACAGACCTCTGGATAGTTGCTTGTTGTTCTAAACTGAATCCAATGGTGGATCACGTATGTAAACAGAATCTGCAGTAGGAGTGTAGGTGGGCGATCTGTGGGCCATGCGATTTCCTCAACAGCAGGAGGGAGCAGGCGGATGGGCGTTCAGCACTCTTTGATTTGGGCTCCATTCAGAAGAAATTAAAAATTCATTTAGCTTCGTGAGAATATGGAAGGACAGTGTGCCAACATTCACCACCACACCATCAAATGCGTCTTTCCTTCCCAATGTGTACTCGAATATGCACATTCAGTAACGTCGATGTGTTTCTGTCTTCGCAGGCCCCGAAGGAAACTTTAGCCAAATCCGTACTGGCAGAGCTGCCGCAACAGGTCACACAGTATTTCAAACAGAGGAACCTGTCGCCTAGAAACACGATGACGGAATAAGAGCTCGAAGCCTTAAGTTCACATTGCATGTTGCCAAAACCTGCTAACTGTTTACAACCCCCCTTGACCTATTATATGGACAAAGTGCATGTTTTTGCTGTAAATAAGTGTTTTTAGTAAATGGTTTATTTATTGGTTTATATATATATAAATATGACAACTCATCACTGAAGATGCAATGGCTATTTGTGGGTCTATCACAAAATAAGTAATAGTATAAGGCTGAATGTAACTTTATACTACAGTTTTCTGTGTTTTAAGAAAAGTGAAAGATAAAGAATATGTTGTATGTGGTGATTTGTATGCAATGTGATAGTCGTATGGTGCCATTGTCAACGTGGTGTTTTTTGTACAGTTTTATTGGTTGTTTACGTTTTACTCAGGTGAATAAATTTATTTGTGAAAAACACGACCCTGTGACTTACTCAAATGCTTGGTTCAGATCAGAATAAAGCTCCAACGACTAGCAGTAGTCGAGCAACATAGGCCCTGACCCAAATGGCACACTCCGGACTTGTGGACTTCCTCAGTCCACACTTTGATGACATCATTTTAGTGCAGACCTTAGGGACCCTTGATGCTTGTGATGCTTCGCCGAAGATCGCATCAAGGGGGCGCTGATGAGCACACTTCAGGGTGTAAAAATGATGGATGGGACACCCCTATGGACTCGTAGACGAGGGGTTATCAAACTTTTTGTGTGTGTGGACCACTAGCTGTAATCAACAATTTCTGCGGACCACCTCATAAAACTCATAATAAAATATGTCTAAACAAAGTCCTGAATTCATCTGCACCTTTAAATAGGCTTACTAGCACTAAAACTACAACTTGTCATCACATCAGTACAACAGATTCTTAAAACATATTCTTAAAAAAATATATTTTTCTTAAAAAAAATATATTATTTTATATTGCCTTTACACGGACCACCTGCAGTACCCTCACGGACCACTAGTGGTCCGCGGACCACAGTTTGGGAATGGCCGTCGTAGACCAAGCAAGCATGCGCAATTTAAGGCCACGAGACTGAAAGTCCAAATGAAGGCCACAATCTCATTTATTTCCGTGGAAGCTTGTGACTTCCGATGACATGAGTGACAGGAAGTGGGCGTGTCTATCAATGTGACAAAGCTGAGTGCTGAACACCCCCGAGTCGAAAAGGGTTCAACTTTGGGTGAACCACTTTGCTTGTCAATGTCACTTTTTACTAAGCTATCCAATCAGAGCGGAGAAGGCGTGAGACAAATAACAACAACCAACAGGCGCATTTATCAATGACTGATAAATAAACCATAAGTATCATAGCAACCAAAGCACTCAGGGGGTGTCCACAAAGCGCTTTTAAACATGGAGGACGCCGAATGCCAGCTTTTTTTCAGCTTAGCGCTAGCTTTCTACAGCGGAGCGCTTTGGTTGCTGTGATACTTCTGCTTTGTTAATCAGTCATTGTACGATGGTTGTTGTGATTGTCCCACCCCTCCTCCACTGTGATTGGATGGCTGTGTGAGAACTGAGCTTTTCACCCAAAGTTGAATATTTTTCAGCCGAGGACCGGCTTTCGGGGGGGAAACGCTAACAATTCAAAACACAGCCGGCTGGCGGCATAAAAGCTTTGGTGTGCACAGCCCCTTAGCAGAAAAAGCTGGCAAGCCCCCAGTGGTTGTGGCTAGAAGGAATACAGCTACGGCCAAGGTCTTAAACTGTTTTTATCCTAATGCTAGCCCCAAACCTAACTCAACATTTCACAGGATTTAGGCTGTACCTGTATACTATCTAACCAGAACCGCTGTTTTCAACCTAATCCTACTCCCAAACCTAAACCCAACATCTGGCGAGATTTGGACGTAGCTGTATTCCCTCTAGCCAGAACTGCACGTAATAGGCATCATCCTAGCGTTTTTTAGCCATGTTTAAACGCTTTGATGTACACACCCCACCTAACTGTTACTAGGACAACCAAAATGTATTAAACTTATTAAAATAGATGGGAGACACAGCGAGAAAATCAATGGCAGTCTAAACAAGGCTTAAGTTGTAAAAACTGCAAGCGTAATTGCAGCAACTACCAGCTAAGATTCAATGCAAATCAAGAAAACCTTTAAGTATACGAGTCAAAGTCAACAATAACAAATACATGAGAAACATCTTTATTTTTCAATCTCACTTCACTGGTTATTCTCAGAACCAGCACACACGGTTTCATATCTTCACAGGGCACAGTTAATGAAAATTCCAGCATTTTTTTTTTTGCATTGCAGCATATCGTTAAAAAAAATAAGTCAAACTTAAAACTCAGTCAGGACCTTGAAACATCTTCAAACAAGCACTGCCCATATAACGTCTGATTTGTCCTGTGATGATATGGTGTAAATGCTTTATTTAAGCAGTCTTCTTGATCCACAGCTGTCAGTCATTCAGTGTCCCATTGACTCTGAAGAAGCCGCAGGGGTGGATGAGAAGGTGGGTAGGTGCGTCACCGGGTTAAGCTGCCAGAGGTTTAAACTGTATGGAATGTAATAATATGAGGAGGATGGGGAAGGGTCATGTTTTGAGAGCACAAGACATCAACAACCACAATTGAAGTTAACTCTACACAAGCTTTTAATAAACATCAGCATATAATCAAACACATATAATCAAAAATTTCAACACAGTATCGGGCTGACAGAGCTAAATCACTTTAGGTAATAATTTGTGCCCCACAATTCTGAGAAGGCAAGCGGGCCGAACCCGAGCCTTTGGGCAGCACAGGTGGTGATAGTGAGTAAATGTAGTGTGTCTATCTGAAGAGCCTGTGGCGCTTTATGGGAGAGCCAATCTCGTCCACGCTACCTTCGCTATCGCTGCTGGACTCAGAGTCGCTGCTGCCCGAGTAGGCGCCGAGTCCTGGAAGGATGCCCACGCATACAGCGGCGGAGGGCAGGTGGAGAACGCCTGAGCGGGTCATGCCGGCGCTGGGAGATTTGGGCTCAACCACCTCCTGCTCTGAGAACACAAAACAAAACACGCATATAGAGCATATATGCTCTCTGATGTTTGATGTCTAACACACCACAGTGATCTTGAACAGTCAATTCTCAACATTTCTTCTTTTTAAAGGTATTTTATCTTATTGAAGGTATATTTTGTGCCATGCTATGAATTAACGTTTTCCCGCCATTGACGAGTTAACTCGTCTATTAAGAGAAAATGCTTCCCTGCCAAAGACGAGTATTTCCGGCTTTCCACAATACCGCTATTATCCACCAGGTGGCGAAATTCTGCAACTTACACAACCCGGAAGTAACGCCTCATGTAAAAGAGAAAGAACGCGGTGTATGTTTTGAGGAACGCTCTGAATGGGATCTCTATTAAAAGTCCTTCACAAAAAATGGAATTATCTCAGCTTTTTGAAGAAACCTATCCATATTTGAGAGGTGATAAGAAGAGATCTAATCAAGGTAGGGTGAAATGTATTTTTTTTGGTTGAAAGCAAAGAGTCTGTTCTTTCATCTGATGTATTGTATGTTTATATATTTAAAGAACTTTTTCTGGAAGGCTTTAAACTTTTGTGAAAATCATGAAAAATGCTGCCGCTGGGGAAAGAGCTAACACAGAAATAATTTTGTCTCAAAAATACACATGGAATGCAATTAAATGGAAAAAACAATTGTACAATGTTCAATTTTGTTCTTCAAACAGAGACAAATATCTGTGAGGATCTATAGCACGTTACAGATGTGAATAAACTTAATGAAAAGATAAAAAATATATATTTTTAAATGTTATAGCTTGTAAGTCACTTTGGATAAAAGCGTCTTCCAAATGCATAAATGTAAATTTTGGTTTTCACTGGCCCTACTGCTGAAACTTTCATGCTTCAAGAAACAGTTTTATTTAGTTTTAATTATATATGATGCTCTGATACATTTTAAATTAATTAAACTAAATTAGGAAGGAGCACGGTCATGTACTCTAACCAATCAGCGGTTTCTATATAAAGCTGTCCCACAACTCTGTCCCGTGAGAGTTTTTGCAGTGTCCCCCTCCATCCGACTCTCAGCTGGTATATGTATCCCAGTAAAGGAGGGGGGAGTACGCTGGGTTCGAGACAGCACACCAAATATGCTTTTATTATCTTTATTATCATTTTTGATTACATGTTAATGTGAACTCGTGAAAGTCCACAAGAGCTTAATGTCGACTTAATGTATTTTTTTGTGACGTATTTCAGAGTGAACCGGAATATCACATTAGGAAAGCAGGCGAGGCTCGTGTTCAGCACTGTAAATTGGTTCAATATAAAAAGTAGGCATGTCATTCAAATATGAACTCGTAGCAGACTGACAGTTGGAGGGGGCGGAGTTAAAGGATGCTCTGCCCAAGACGTCTAGCTGACTTTATCAGAGAAGGGTTGCCACAAGAGGGCGGAAGTACATTTTGAGATTTTGATTAGGTGTGCACCGATAAATCGGCCGATGCTTGCTATGCTTCTCAATAAATTACGCTTCTCTTATAAATACACTATACTACACTACACTGTACAATACGGGTGTCACAATTCTCCAAATTCTCAGTTTGGTTACATTTTCGATTCTAAGGTCACGATTCGATTCTTGATTTTTTTTTACATCATCATATTACATCATTAATACTTTATACAAGTATAAGACTTTGCCCACCCGTCTGACTGCCATTTCCAGCTACTGTATCTTCTGTTTTCAGCTTTTTACTTCCCTCTGAAGACTGGGACGAACTGCATTAAGACATAAACAAATAAACAGACGAACATTGGAACTACTAACTCAAATCTAGTTCCGTTACCATCACAGACATGAAAAGGTTTTCATTTAATTCCAACATTTCCATAAATTACAATTATTCATAAACATTATGAAAGGTGTTTTTGTTTCTAAACGGCCTATTTTGGTACCTGCGTCGTTTAACCGCTCCAGCCAGCAGGTGGGCCTGAGAGAGATGACTGGTCTTGTTTTCTGATGGCTTGGGTCCTGCTTTCTTCTCTGGTTCCTTTTTGTTGCTCTCGTTGTTTGCCAGCTTCTGGAGAGACCTGTGATGCTTAATGGTTAAGAAAAACCACAGGTGTACCTAAGCTGTGAGAAATAATCACAGCTTCCGACACTGCGATTTTAGCATTGCGGTTTTATAAACGATATAAATGAACATCTGGCACAATTTTAACTAAAGCAGAATTACCACAAAAACAGAACTAAACTACTTTTTAAATCCCTTTGATAAAGGTGCAACGAACAAAGGAACCGTTCATAAAGCCTCTGTCACCACAGATATCAAACCTACTTGCTTTTCCCAGCGCTCACAAATGGCCTAAAAAGGTGACACACTTACAGGTAAGACCAATTTGGTGCTTTCATGAGAGGCGAATTTAGTAGAATTAGGGCACATTAGTGTATTATGAAGCAGATCGGTGCTCTCAGCGGTGCTTTTAGATGCAGTTATCAAGCCTGGGGAAAGGTTTCAGTTGCCACGACAACGCATCCTCCAACCTTCTATCTACAGGCACACCTGATTGGCAGATGAGAAGGGCATTGGTGATTGTGTCAGTAGCCTTATGATGAAAAACCAATTGTATGGTATGTATTTACTGTATAAATACATTGTGGTTCTGTGCACTGTTAGCACACTAATGTGGTTTGAAAAGATTTTGTTCATTACTGTAAAGCATGTTGATAAATCGGGCCATTCGACACACTTGCTAGCATCAATTTACATTAGTTATACAATGTAAATGGACATTTAATGAAGTACTTTTTGAAGCTAATGTATTTACTGTACACATTAAAGGGTCTATAATGTATTAATGTGGGTACATAACATAGCCATTTGATGACTCCTAAAATCGTATGGTGAAATTTCCATGATCTGAACCTTGTTTAAATCCTGTTTAAACATAATCTGTGCTTTTTATTGGACTGTTTGCTTGATGTATCACCAGACTGAAAAGTTTTTCCAGTTGCAAACCAAAGAAAATGCCTTAAAACTAAAAGCACAGAGACAGGCAATTTTCTCGTTTCATCTCCCGCCGTTTGCCATGCCCTGCATGACTTTCTGTTGAAATCCACAGTGCACTTGGCGTCCCTCGGGACTGTCTTATTTGAGTGCATGTACACTAACAAGGTACAAGAACTCTACTTTGTGTTTCACCCGTCATCAGTGTGTTTGACAGCTGCGCCTTCCACTGCCAGCCTAACAAAGGTGAGAGCGGAGACAGATTTGGGCGAGGAGCAAAACTGCCTGTCAATTTTTCAAGAGCTGTCTGACAGTAATACTGTGTGAACTTTAAAGTGCAAAAAGGATATCCTGTATTCATTTATTTCCCGTGCATCCTCATCCCGCCTGCGTTTCTCTATTAGAGACTGCTGCCGTGACACCTCGTCGAGAAAGCTGGTCTCATCTTCATCCAGACCTTTAACCATGTTTTCTGTGGAGGAACAGACAGACATATTTTTCATGCATTAAGTGAGAACTAGGGATGCTTAACGATTAATCTATAGCAGAATAAAAGTTTTTGTTTACATCATATATGTGTGTAAACTGTGTATAATATATATGTAAGTATATATAAATATGCACACATGCATGTATAATTTTAAGGAAAAAAATATTTATATATTAAGTATTTATATTTATATATAATACAAATTATACATAAATAAATATACAAATGTATATACACATGTAAACATTTCTTACATATATACATGCATGTGTGTGCATTTATTTATACAAAGTTATTATACACAGTTTACATACATATATGATGTTAACAAAAACTTTTATTCTGCTATAGATTAATCGCGATTAATCGTTAAGCATTCCTAGTGAGAACACAAATTTCTTAAGCATTTGAATTGGAAATTCTGGTTGCATGCATCTATTTATTTAAAAAGCTAGTAAATAAAAATTTTTAGTATTGATGCTGCTATTTTATTTTCATACAATGGACGTGATGAGTGATTGAAGCTGTTATGGTCCTCGCATTTTGCACAACATCTCATTTTATGTTTCAGAACAACATGAGACACATAAATATGATAAAATCTTAATTTTAGGTGAACGATCCCTTTTAGGATTTAGTTAATGGTTGGTTCTTTTAGGATTTCTGAAGAAACAAGACCTTTAAGAAACGGCACAAAATCATTCAGTCCCAGTAGTTTTTCGAACTTCGAATCCAAATTTCTCTTCTCTGCAAATATGACCACCATTATGGTTGTATAGCTTGTAGATCAAGATTCAAAAGAGCTGGCCCTTGGATTTAACAGCAATAGGAGCAGCAATGGTCGCTAGGGAGACTAACAGTGGGTTTGTCGCCAGGGATACGGAGACGAAGCAGAGATGCTAAGATCATGCCAGTCTTCCATCAGCATCACCCGCAAGAACAGACCTGCTCTTGATCTCCACCACTCCCATCTGTTCACACTCATAAACACCCACCGAAATGCCGAAACGCACAGCTTATGCGCAAGCAGTGACTGATTAACCCAAAAATGAGGTCGCATTTAGACAGTCAAGGCAAGCCCCCTGAGACCGTGTGACGTGTGTCATCAGTGTTTGATAAAAATCAAGGGCTTAAAGGTGGGAGGGAATGATAAGTGCTTACTGAATTTAAACTGCTCCTCAAATTCCTCCTGTTTCTTGTCTTTCTGCTCTTGTAGCCTCTCGAACAGAGATCGAGGGTCGTACTCTTCCTCCGGGGCCTCTGTTATACAGCGAGAATGGGCATAATCATAAGTTGGCACATGTATGCGAGAAAAGCTAATGTCTATCATTAAGCCTCTTTTGTTTGTTTGTTTTGTTGATGTTTAGCACAGGGCTGAGATTTTCTTACCCTCTGGGTCGTCTGGATTGCGGACCTTCTCCCATTCTTCCTGCCTCTTCTTTCTTTTCTCGTCTAGTTCGGATTCTGAAACAAACTTTCGGCTAAGGTCCACACCCTCAGTCATAGCAGAACCTACACAGCATAGTCATCAGAACTCTTAAGAGCACATGCAGTATAATGCTATCAAACATAATGGTGCTGCACTAGGTGCATTTATCTACACTCACCGGATTGGTGTCAATTTAGGAAGGAGGATAAACACTGTAGGAAATTCATGAAGTCATCTGCTGTATATTCTGTTCAGAGACAGGACAGAATACAATAATCAATCGGATTAGGAAAAAATTAACTAATAAAAAACTATTAAATGATAACCAATGCCTTTTATAGAAACACTGTAAAATGAGCTAATGCATCAACTACCCATTTTATGTGTGATGCAAAATGTGTTGTTTATTAAAATATTTAATAAAACAAATGTAAGCAATGTTCAAAATGCAAAAAAGGTAAACACTCCCCCCTAGTGTTCAATTTGAGAAGTGAACACGATAACAGTCCTGACCATAGACAGTAAAAGAAGGTCCTGACTGACTAACTTCAATGATTTGTTACAACCTTAACTTAACTAAAACGCAGACTCACGAATTCATTAAATTAATTCAGTCAACATATTTTAAATCTATAACTGAGATAATAAAAACACACTGAGAGCTTATCTTAATAAAATTGAGATGTGTCGCAAGGTAAAAGTAGGATTTCTCTCATCACATCGGTTTATCACGACCGTCACAGACAGATATATTTAACGCACCAAATTTTGTAAGTAACGCGAGAACAATAAATAGCAAAACATTACAGACACGATACGTGTAAAGCCATTTGGGTGAGAATCTACAATGGCACCATATATCCCCTTTATGTTGTAGACATGCAAAGGCAGCTGCAATAGGCACAATATAAACACAATACTTGAGTATCTGACTACGTCCAGTAAACTGAGACGGCAAGAAAGCATTGGGGCCCGATTATTGGTCAAGTTGAGCATGCATAGCTGTGATCAAACTCGCTTATTTACCAAAATAGATATTTGTACAACAATTGGCTTATTATACACAGTATAACAATACAACAGTTTTGACATACATATCCATCAAAAACGTACTGGGTCAAAGATGACAAGAAGAAAAATAATTCTCTCGAGATGGAAATACGACCATTTACCTAGTTCGGTCTTGTGTGTTCTGTACAAAAAGCCCGTGTGCAACTTCCGCTAATGGTACGTAGTTCCGCAGCATAAAGAACCTCATGGGAAATGTAGTTGTTTCGGCCCAGGAACATTTCACTTTCGATCTATTATTTATTTTTAAACATTTTACTGTCAATGTGGTAATTTTATTATTACTGTAAAATTTCCAAGTAAACGTGTTTATTTTATTTTTTTAAGTGCCTGTGCTCGCAGAAAATTATTGCTTATTTCTGTTAAACCAGATACATTGTTTGCTTAGCAATGCAATCTTATGTAACTTAGGTAAATATTAAATACAGCTTAGCAGTATTATTTAGTTAAATATATAAATTTGTGATTATATCAATAAAAAAACTTAAATGAAAAAACTGGCGAATACAATTGATCACAATATATTTGCAATCCACATTCACTCCCACAAAACGAAACGAAAAATTAAACGAAACCAAAAAGTGTGACAAGGGTGTCCATACTATTCCAAAGGCATGCTTTTCCTCCAAATGTACTTAAAACAACATCATAAGTTGTCGTATTTTACTGGTTGCTGGGAGGGGTCGAATTTAGCATCATGTGCTGGAGAGAAATATGCGACGACGCGCACTAACACACAGAGCTCTGATTGATCCGCCAGCAATTTTACACAAAACCTAACCAGTCCTCATGCTTTTACTCTTCAACAAGCCTTTTACTTTCACTGTCCACCTGGATCAGTTTCTATCTATGGATAAACACAATGGTGTTTTTTGAAGAGGTTGTGTGTGTGAGTATGAATCATATTTCTAAGAAGTAGAACACGCATACTTCCCGTGTAGTCTTTGTGCGCTCGGCCTACAGTACCGCTGCATTTACCGTCAACCTTCTGCTTTACCGGGTGAGTCAATATCGTCTCGTGTATATTGGTTAACAATGAATAGATATGTTAACAAATGTGTCACGTAATGTTTTAACTGCCGTTTTGTTTAAACATTTAAATGTGTTGCTAGTTATATAGTGGCTAACGTTAATATATCTGTCACGAAAGAGGCTGTTTCACAACCAAACCAGCTGCCCGGATAGACAGCATTTGGTCATCATAGGCGTGTATTTTTGTCGGCAAATATTTTTTCATTATAAGGAAGGCAATCATATTGCAAGCATTTTGGGGTGTGACATTTTTGTGTGCCTGAGCTGGCACGCAGCGCGTTTAGTTTGAATGCTGTCTACGTAGGCAGCTCACTAGGATTTGTGACCCGGCCTGACTCAAGTTTAAAACGACAATTTAGTAAAACGACAGTAATTTCTAATATTATTTTGTTTATTTCCATCCCTGCACATTTGTTAGGTACATTTATTGTATTCTAAGTGTTAGCTGGTCAAAGTGTGTATTTTTTGTGTTATTGTAAAGTTGTTTGGGAAGCTAGCTGTGTATGCTAGCAACTGCTAACTCTGACAACTGCTGTAACGTTACGCACAAATGAAAGATTGTTTGTGTACGTTTAAGTATTTGTTATTTTGTTAGATTTAAACATTATTGACTGAAATGATATGTCTGGTTATTAAGTAGTTTGCGAGAATATTAGATAATAACAATAATAAAATGTGCCTCACTTGATGTTTACAAACGTCAAGCCTTAAAGCCAAGCATTGTTTTATTACTCAAGACATGCTTGTCCAGGAGCGAGTACTTTATTGTACCTACTATTACAAAGTTAAAGCTCACAACTTTATTGTCTGTTACATTTTTAGTCAACTAATGCAGTCTTGCGATTGTCAGATAAGATCATGATGGAAGCACTTTTACAAGTGTTTGTTTTATGGTGTGACTTATTTTAGCTACATGTATGAACAGTGTTAATCTATAGAAAATTTTATTGTGTCATGACCAACTTTGGAAAAAGTACATTTTTAACCTTTATGCAATCTATCTACTATTATAAAAAATATGCTTGGGATGTAAACTTAAGAGAAAAATTTAAGGAGGAAAATTACGCACAACACATAAGCAGAAATCGTATTAATTCAAGACCTAGAAATGACTGCCGACCGTAGACAAAAACAAGAGAAGATCAACAAATATTAACTGATTAAATTGTAACCTTTATCAGTGTTTTCTGATAAACCCTCATGTATGCTTTATTTCCCGTGAGCTATTTGTTTATCTGTGCATTGTTCGGTTTATTAGAAGAAACCATATCTGTTGATACATTGAAGCTTTCATGTTTTGCCAAATAAGTACCTTAATTATTTTGATGATCAAATCTAATCTGAAGGGAAATTGCATGCAAGTATCAGACCATTTTGCTCACCAGACATCACTTTTGGCCACTACTGATGCTAATTTGATGTGGCTTTAATATAATTTAACTTCTTGTCTCACAGGAAAGAAAACCTCCTGGGGCGTAGGATGCGTGTTGACTGCATCATCAGCTTTGCTCCTGTGTGTCTGGCTGCTGATCGTCTGCAGTAGCACGATGACCAACATCCACCCGACTCATACGAAACACCCTCTAAAGTCTTTCCAATGATATGATAGTAGCCACCTGGATTGCATTCTGTGCCAGCAGGAGCCTCGCACGGGTTCTACGATTGACCGTAGAACAGCTGCATTTAGTGCGGTTTTGGCCCAGCCTCTCGTCCCGTGGAGCCATGGGGAACAGCTGCGTGTGCAGAGAGGACAGTGATGTGGAGGAGGGATCGGCCCCTCGCAGGCAGCTCAGGCGAGTGGATAACTCTGTATCTGATCCCCCGGAGGCCAGAGGCAGCCGGCCAAGAGACCCGGTCCGACCGCCCAGACGGGGCAGAGGACCTCATGAACCACGTCGGAAAAAACAAAATGTAGATGGATTGGTGCTGGACACGCTGGCTGTAATCAGGACTCTTGTTGACAAGTGAGTGTAACTTTAAAGATGACAGGAAATACAGAGGCACTGCTGAGTCATACGTTATCTGTTTAGGAAAGCATCATGTACGTCATATCACTTTCATTTCCCATTGGGTAATGTGTCAGCATTAAACTCTCTCCATCCATCTGTGGCTAATAGCATTAGGCGCATAATACGTCACAGCTATTGCAAATCTGTTTGCTTGTTTTTTATAATGTTTTTGATAGTTATGATTATATACCGCAGTAATGCCACACCTGTTTCCATGGTCGTTACTTCCAAAACCCCACATCTTTTAAATTGAATTGATATACAAGCCTGGCAAAGCTCTTTAATGAGCATGGCATTATTTATTCATTCTTTCGCACAGCAGTACATTAAATCGTAATGTATTGCCCAATACGGCAGTTTGAGACTCCAGAGAAGAAAGATTTTGGCTTGATATCAGAGCCGCCAGTCACTCTTCCTCATGTTCTTACACCTTCCCACGCAGCCGCCATCCAGCTATCAACCGATGGACGTTCGTTCAAATGAGAGGTTGTTTTATCTCTTCATCCGAATTATTGGTTTGAACTGTGCTGACCTTGCTGTTATATTTGCATGCAAGATGACAGCTCTGATTCAGGCTTGGCTGTGTTTTTCTCTGGAATTTCAAGGGAACATGGCCCGTATCTTTATAGTGTGTGATCACGCTCTGAAGATATTCTTAGGTTTCTAATTACCAGAGTTTTACAGAAGAGGAAGTATTGTTCATGTCAGATTGAAGATGTTTCGGCTGATTTAAAGAGAAATATGTTGAAGTCACCAGGGGAAGTGCTAGCTTTTTAGTCTTTCTTTCTTTATTTAATGCTTTTGATTATGTTTTGGTTGCCAAACCACATCCTTTGACAGCCGTTGTTTCACATGTGCACACCTGTAGCTTGGGCTGGATTATACAGAGTGCCTGTTTTCCTCACCATTTTTTTATACACAATGCTTTTCCTTTTGTTTTCTCTTGCTTTAATCTTTCTTTTCTGTTATACTTTTCTAAAGTGACTCAGAAGACATCGTTTTAATCTTTAATTTATCTGTGATAAATGTTAGGTAAATTATTCATCATACAATGAAGACTGGGCATTATGAAAGATATTTAATATTAAAAAGATTTGTCACTGGTGTTGATATGAATGGGGGTATCAGTATCACAATGGTCAGAATGGCTGTTCTAGTCCCGCCTCCCAATAAAAAGAGCCAATTGGAATACTCTGGGAAAGGGACTTCAGCCTCATTCATACCACCGTCTTTTCAATGTTGCGTTTCTAAGGGTGTTTTCACATATGTTGGTGGTGTGTACCGTGGTGTGGCCTCGGACCGCACCAAAATACATTGTATAATTTTTTTAGTTAGTGCGGTCTGTGTTCACACATGTTGTTTTTACCGTACTCGAAACGCCGCACTGTACACCATGTGACAACGGTCAGCGCTGTCATTGGTCTCTGACAGCTCTTACCATCTCATGACCACCCCCCATGTTTCCACCAGCCTGACAGGAAGAGCGAGGCTAGCAAGATATGGAGATAAACGATGCACGTCTTTGCAAAGTTTCTTTGCTTTAACGCGAAATTGCGCAACTGTTCTATTAAAAGCCCTTCTCATGGAGCCAGCACTATTTGTGTGTGTGGAGGACAGCTGTGCATTTATAAAATCATCAGCTCAAACGTCCAGGAGACAGTGAATCTCTGCAACGGACCAAGATTGCCTTGTTTGTTGTTAACCCACAATATAACACCCGGCTCACGTCACGATGGAAACTCAGTGGATCAAACATGTGGAGAACTTCCTGTATTTGGTTCGGCCCGAGGTTCGAGCAGCGTTCACACCACAGATGGGTCGCACCAGAGTTCGGTGGCAGAGTTTAGAGCGGTCTCGGAGCAGCAGTTTACTGCGCACCAGAGTGCGGCTGTTGTGTTCACACTGACCCAAACGAACCGTACTCGACCGACACGTCATTTGGGACGACTTAAACAGTGTATGTGTGAAAACACCCTAAGTCTGGCTGTCATGAACAAATTTGACCATCCTCTTCAGGAACTGACGAGAGTCAGATGGTGTGAACTCCGCTGCTTTCCTCCCATTGGTAGTCGCTCCCAAAAAATTTTTATAATTTGCATAAAGTTAAACTTTTCTTAACTGTCTCGCGTCGCTGGACACGCCCATATGGTCGTCAAAGGTCACTTTTTCTTGCCAAGCTTCCATTGAAATGAATGAGATTGGGTCACTCTGCTACTGCTTGTCGCTGGCTGTCTGAATGCGGCGTTTGCGCAGAATCTTTGTCATCAGACTTGTTTGTCTTGTTCTTAACAAAACCTGGAGGCGTTGCAAATATCGAGGCGGGGTGACACGATTTCCTTAAAAGGGTTTTGGCGTTATTTTATTTTTTATTTGTTTATTCAATATATTTTTTGAATACTACTTTTTGATCAGTTGACAACCAATTTTATTACTAATATATTGGGACTTATCATGAAAATTTGACTTTTTCCATGTTTAAGTGCTATAATTGGGTCCCCAGTGCTTCTATCAACCTAGAAATTGTGAAAACGAACAACCCAGTAACTTAGTATTGGTAAACCATTCTCTGCAAGCATGTGAAAAAATAGGTCATTGAAATTTGTCTCCCCTTGTGATGTCAGAAGGAGATCATACTGCCCCTTAATCTGCACTATCCAACCACAGCATTGCCGTTTAGTACAGAGATCAGCTCATTTGCATTTTAAAGGATGCCCTCCTAAATGGCACTTTTTTGCTCAGACATGCAAAGTGGTAATTTTAACATGCTGCAATAAATGATCTATATGGTATTTTGATTTAGAACTTCACATACGTACTCTGGGGACACCAAAGATTTATTTTACATCTTAATAAAGTCTTGTGAAATGTCCCCTTTAAAACATTCCTGAATTATAGAAGGCTGTAGTATTAGATGTAAGCTTTTAATAAATTGTTGTAAAATTGTATGTTAATGTTTTCTGTGGATTAGACATGCTTTTTGTTTGGCATAAAATGTATTTGACCATTAAAATCTGGAATTTGGTAATAAAAAAATTTCATAGGGCCCTAGATGAGATGCTTTATGCCAAATGATAGAGCAGGTAAATAGTGAGCTAACTAGAAAATAGCCATGTGACAATTAGACCACAGTCACACACCAGTCAGACTCCCGTGGCTGTGGGCATAAAATCCTCTCTCTCTTTCTGAACCACCCAAGCCTTATCTGCTGTTTGAAAACATAACCCACAATGCCCACAGGCCACTGATTTACAACTGACAAATGAACCACATCAATGACAATTCGCAGAGTAGAGGAGAATTTATTGTCTTGGGCCTGGCCTAAATATCTCTCATGCACTTTGATCGTGCCGGGCTCCCTCCAGGAGCATCCCAGAGGAGTTTAGATTTACTGTTGCACTCCCAGCCTGTGAAATGGATGTGTGGACCCTGCAGCCAAAACAAGCCAGACAGCATCAGCCCTGCCCGCCCTCCGATTGCAATCCGTCATGTGCCGTACAATTGGCCATTATACAATTAGGCTTTCATAACTAATGTCTGCAGCCAAGAACTAAATAAGGTGCTTATAGAAACACACACACATGCATCAGGGTAATGAGACGCACAAGCAAACATTTGTTTATCAGGTTGCTCCATCTTTTATTGGTGTTTCTATTAAGATAACTTTTTTCTTTTGTGTTTCAGTGACCAAGAGCCACCGTACTCCATGATCACGCTACACGAGATGGCTGAGACGGGTGAGTAAAGTCGGTCATGGTTCTGCAAGGGTCAGCTTGTGTTTCTTTTTTCCATTAGAGGAACAAATGCAGCTGGTTTTCACCTCTTGGCTCACGATTAACTTAATAGGATGTTAATCTTACAGTGAAAGCTGTGTAAGCTCTGTGGGTATTAGTGACTGCTGCTTTTGAAGTTTTGCTGGAACTCTGTGCTGCCATTGTCATGGCAATTCTCAGTTCTCCAAAGCGGATTAAGTTTGCGGTCATATATTAACCCATGCATATGATTTTTTATGTGTGTACATGTAAGCTGCATTTTACAATGCATATTTTCTATTTTATGCTAATTTCTTCAAATAATTTTGTCTCTTTGTTTTACCTGTAATGCACCCTAGTGTACTGGTGCTCTATATATGATCTGCTCAGACTAGGGGTCAAAATTTAGCATTGGTTTCCAGTCTGCCATTCTTCTGGCACTTGCCAAAGTCTGTTAGGCTGTTGATTTTATTGATACATGCATCTGTCGTTCTGAGCTGAGCCTGCATGTTGTGGTTTGAGACTCTGTGGCGTCAGGTGGCTGCTAAGAGTTTCATGCAGGAGTAAACAGGTGGAAACACTGCTTTGGGCTTTAAGACTCAATGAGAATATCATACGCGTTTACAGATCTGATGTGACTGTGCTATAGCTGACTTGTTGACCACCAGTTGTTATATCAAGTAGATGTGATTAATTAAATGTAATAAACAGAACGCATCTCTCTGAAAAACTTGACATTTGTTTGTTTTTCTCAATTTCATTTTCTGTCTCTCTTCTGTCTGTTTTCACACTGTAGATGATGGCTGGTTAGAAGTGGTGCAGTCTTTAATTAGGGTTATTCCTCTAGATGACCCACTGGGTCCAGCCGTAATAACCCTGCTATTGGACGAATGCCCTTTGCCCACCAAAGTGAGTTCATATTTCACACATATTAGGCGTCATAGTTTCCAGCTACACTTTCCCTTATGAATGCAAATGCTCCTCTATTTATACTAGCACTTTAAAGAGAGTTTCACTCCTTAAATGTTTCCTTTTGCTATTTTGCTGACACTTGGGTTAAAACAGTTTATAGTTTCATTTTATAGTTTAGAATTGAGTTCAATTTAAATATTTAAGCATAATTACTGAACGTTTTGTTGCTGGTAAGTCTTAAAAAGTGTTGTGCAGGTAATGGGTTTTCAGCAAGTAATCTATTAGTAACAGGTCTAGGTAATAAACAATTTTTCTATACTTAATCAGAGACCGTTTGCATATAAAATATATAGTTTAAGAAAGTATATGGGCATCACTTAGTTTCTAGTATTGATTTTAAAGGGGACAGAGAATGAAAAATCATTTTTACCTTGTCTTTGTTGAATAATGGTAGTCTACCCACATTCACGAACATACAAAAAGTGCTAGACATGCTAAACATCTCAGTCTCATAGAAATTCCTCTTTTAGAAATGTCAGCCAGAAAACGGCACAATCTGTAAAACTGATGCTTATGACATCACAGGCATCTCCCTGCCCCTCCACTTTAAAATAATTGGCAACATTTTTTGAGTGGCAGCAAAGTCAGCCAATCAGTAATGAGATTGCAAGTTAAGTCAGTAGGGGGAGCCAAATAGGTGCAAAACCACTTGTTTAAAATCCCCCACCATAATAGAGCTATCTGAGAGAGGTTTTTAGGAAGCTTCTAAGGCATTACAGACCCAAACAACATTTTTTTTGTCTACATGTCACATCATAGAACAAGGATAAATACTCCATTCAATCATTCTATATCACCTTTAAGTGTTTATTGATTTGTGTATCTTCTCAGGATGCTCTACAGAAGTTGTCAGACATGTTGAGTCTGAGTGCTGCTGTGGCCCGTCAGGACGCCCTCATTCCTGCCAAACACCGAAACACCACAGCTGTGCTGGGCTGCCTGGCTGAGAAACTGGCTGGTACGAAACACAAAATATGGACACAGAAATGTGACCCTGCCTGTGAAAACCGTTTTCTACATAAATCATGCTACATAACGTAAAGAACATTCTGTGAAATATAACTAGGGTTCCCACTGGTCCTTCAAATCCTTTAAAGTTTGTGAATCTAGGGGGGAAAATTCAAGGCCCTGGGAAGTTTTTGAAAATATACATACGTAGATACAGGTCATTGAAAGTGCTTGAATCTATTTTATGCAAGAAGTTTTCTGAAAAAATATCAATATTATTCCCTGTGTAGTGCAGGATAATATCATAAAAATTCTAGACTTTTTAAGCACACACGCTAAACTGTTCGCTTTAAATGTTTATATCTTCTGTATGCGAAAGTTGATTCATACCAAAATGCTTTTTTGCATAGTTGTGTTTGACACATTAAAACATCTCTGGTTACGTATGTAACTCTTGTTCCCTGAGAAGGGAATGTGACGCTGCGTCTCCCTTGCCATACTTCCTGCGTCCCTGTAACACCGTCTTTGGCAATATTTTAGATAGCGATATACTTCCTGGCTCCCACGTCACCTTGTCTTTGTCGTTAATCCTCACCATTGCTTTAATTTCATATACACATTCAGACACACTTACCCTTGGAGGCGTCCCCAAAGTGTCACCGCAGTGATGCAGCGCGAGTTCCCTCGAAAGAGAACTGTAACAATGTATCTTAAACGGTAACACGATGTAACCTTGCTCTCACTTGAAATGTGTCCCCACATTTAGTCCTTGAATTAGAGGGTATTGGACCTGGAAAGTCCTTGGAAGGTCCTTAAATTTGAAGTTAACTAAGGTGTGAGAACCCTGTATAACCTTGATGTCTTTAATATTGTCTGAGTAAGGTCATGCCAAAGACTGAAGTTAAAGTAAAATCAATAAGGCAAATTAATCTTTGATGCTCCTTATCTCAAAATAAGGTTTTGTAAAATGAATCTGAGATGCTTTGCATCTTGCTTAAGGTCTTTTTTCAGCTATAGAGCTGAGTTTGCATAATGCGAGCTAAAGACCTGTCATGCCAAAGCATGCTGTAGTTTTCCTTCGAGGCCTGTGATCTGACAGCTTTGCTGAGCCCGCATCATAGAAACACACATAGGGTTACCCAAGGCCGCTCAGTTACTTATTTTCCACTTTTTTGTATATGTGCTGATTTTCTGTGGTGAACATGTTGTCAAAACATTTGTTTGAATCTTGAGTATTTAAATTGTGTGTACGTTCTTTCGGCTACAGGACCAGCGAGCATTGCGCTCCTCAGCCCTGGAACTCTGGAGTACTTGCTAGAGAGTTTGGTGAGAGCATTACATATTAATCACAACACAAAGCTTCCCAAATTTGGGAAACAATGCAATGGGTTATTCATAAGTTTCAGATCAAAATCTTAAGTACAATAGACTTGAATAATGACTTGAATAATGGTTTGTTGCAAGAACTTAAATGAATGTAAATAATAAAATGTGTAGAATATGGCCACTTTTATAATCATTTTATGATAATGTTGTGTTCATATAAAGTTGTAATTTTATTATTGTCATTAATGTGTTCTTATTGGTTCCAGAGCTCTGAGGCCCACCCCACTGTCATGTTGTTCGCACTCATCGCTTTAGAGAAATTCTCTCAGACCAGTAAGTTTGATTCATTCTCTTGTCCTTTTATTTTCTGGAATCATTTCAAAATTTTTGAAAAAATGTTATTTCAGGTGAGAACAAGCTAACAGTATCAGAATCGTGTATCAGTGATCGTCTCTCCGTTCTGGAATCCTGGGCCGATCATCCAGACTATCTAAAGCGTCAGGTCGGCTTTTGTGCTCAGTGGAGCCTTGATAACCTTTGTGAGTAACCTTGACTGCAATGGCTTGCATCTTTCTTTTCTACAAACAAAATATTCTGGTGTTTTATAGCTGTAACTGAGGCTTTTCGACACAACAATGACCTAGTATTTAAATTTTTTCACCTTGCCTTTATTCTTTAGTAAAAATTGTTTTTTCCTTTGTATTAGGTGCTCTTCCTATGTTTCATTAAAGAAACACACAATTTATCTAATGTTAATTAACTTGAATATAGCATAAAGCTTCATAGTAGGTTTAAATATCCTTTTTTTCATTTAGTAATTTTTCTTTGTCCACCCTTTGCTTCATAGTCATTAAAGAGGGCCGCCAGTTCACATATGAGAAAGTCAACTTGAGCAATATTAACGCCATGCTGAACAGTAATGACGTCAGCGAGTATCTCAAGATCTCACCTACTGGACTGGAGGTAAGAGAAAATTGTCGGATTAAATATTTTAAATGATTTTATTTTAAAGGTCAAGATGTAATATTGGTTTCAGGTGTCCCAGTTATGTGCCTATGAAGGCCTGAAAAGGCCTATTTTTGGGTGTGCAGGAAAAAGTGCTTTTTTTGTGTGTGTCTCTTTAAATGCAAATGATCTGCTGGTTACAATGTTTTAATAAGACACCATAATCACCATATTTCATTGTTCATAATGAACGTGCAGTAAAAAATTATGTAAAGAAATTTTAAAATAGAAATGATGACCTGGTCTTTGGATGGTTGTGCCTGTGCATAGTGATGTCAGTTTGCTAAGAATACACCAACCGCTTTTCCTATGTTGAAATTTTAGGGGATTTAAAAAAAATGGTGGGCAGATTTTTATCATTACATGGTGGTTGTATATACACACACAGGCGACACACAAATATGTTCAAACAACATATAAAAGTGAATTTTTCATATTTAGTGACCTTTGAACGCATGAATAGATTTTACCTGAATAACAAAATCTGTACTGAACAGTGAATGGTACACTGAAGGCCATAAAAAAAAGAAAGAGTACATTGGATTTGAAGGATGTGTGGATGGTTGTCAGAAATCTAAAGAGCTTTTAGCTGAATTCTGTGGGTGCAGATTCTGTGTGGGCCAGCTGATGATTCAGAGGCACGATTTCACTTCCAGGAGGACAAACTATAGAACAAAATATAAACAAACATTTTTTCACACTTCAGTAAATTCACATATCACGGCTATTCCTAGAAAGTGTACTAGTCGTGCACAAGATTGAATTGAATTGAACAAAAGATTGTACAACTTTGAGGAAAAAAAACCTAAGGAAAGTTATATAAGAGGTTGTTTTTCATGTGGCATTACATTACGAAACTGGAAAATTTACTGGTAGTGGTGTATACAACTGAAAGGTTGGTATGTGTTATGACGTGTTTGGCTTTAGTCTAATGTGATCGGTCTCTTGCCCCTCAGGCACGGTGTGATGCGTCATCGTTCGAGAGCGTTCGCTGCACGTTCTGTGTGGATTCGGGTGTTTGGTACTATGAAGTGACGGTCATCACCTCTGGCGTTATGCAAATTGGCTGGGCAACCAAGGACAGCAAGTTTCTTAACCATGTATGTTTCTGATTATGTTTTCCTGTATCTCTGTATCCTCTGTGTTCCTAACATACATTTCTGAATATATTTTGATAAACAATATACAGGTGCTGAAAATAGCACTTTTAAGTAGTAATATTTACAAAAAACATTAAAGTCACAACTAATATAATATTTAAACAATTAAAAGGGTTTTACAACTTGATGCCTATTTGATAGAGTTCTTATTAAAAAACATTAATTGTGTGAGGCTTTTTTTGGATATACTAAATAAAACCGTCCCTTCTAACTGTACTTCTTGTTTTTTATGAGTATGTTTGTGTATTCATGGGTCCATAGGAAGGTTATGGGATTGGAGATGATGAATACTCATGTGCATATGATGGCTGCAGGCAGCTGATCTGGTACAACGCTCGCAGTAAACCTCACTCCCACCCCTGCTGGAAAGAAGGTTTGTGAAGAGCTTCCTGTTCCTTAAAGGGACACTCCACTTTTTTGGAAAATATGCTCATTTTTGCAGCTCCCCTAGAGTTAAACATTTGATTTTTACCGTTTGGAATCCATTCAGCTGATCTCCGGGTCTGGCGGTACCACTTTTAGCGTAATAATCAAGGGCTTTGCTGCTGTAACATGGCTGCAGCAGGTGCAATGATATTACGCAGAGACTGAAAATAGGCCCCTGGTATTGAAAGTAACCAAGGGGACTATTTTCAGGCAGTGTGTAATATCACTACACCTGCGGCAGCCATGTTACGGCAGCAAGGTTCTTGATTATTACGCCAGAATGAGAGTATAGTTTTAGCCATATCGGCCTAGAAAATTGCAAATTTAAATTTTTCGACGGTCTTAGTACACGATGTAACTACAGAAGAGTCTAGTTTTAAATAGGAAAAATATCGAAACTCTTTGGTTATTTTTTAGCACGATGCTAATGGTCTAAATAGATTCAATGGATTATGCTAAGCTATGCTAAAAGTGGTACCGCCAGACCCAGAGATCAGATGAATAGATTCCAAAACTGTAAAAATATAATGTTTAACTCTAGGGAAGCTGGAAAATGAGCATATTTTCAAAAAAAGTGGAGTGTCACTATAACTCTATGATCAACCTGAATATGCTTTTATCATTTTGGTAAATAATGTCATCTGCAATGTCTCGTAAGCATTTAACTTTGGGCTTTATAGGTGATGCCATAGGTTTCCTGCTGGACCTCAGTAAGAAGCAGATGGTTTTCTTTCTAAACGGACACCAGCTGCCTCCTGAGAAGCAGGTGTTCTCCTCTGCCACGTAAGCAAAGCTCCCTTTCTGTTCAACAAGACCAGAGTTTTTTTTTTTTTTTGAGCTTTCAACCACTTGCTTTTCTTTTACTCTCTGTTAGATCTGGCTTTTTTGCTGCCGCCAGTTTTATGTCCTACCAACAGTGTGAGTTCAACTTTGGAGCCAAGCCCTTCCGCCACCCCCCCTCTATCAAATTTAACACCTTTAATGAGTTTGCCTCACTCGCATCGGATGAAAAAATCATTCTGCCCAGGTTTGCTTCATTTGTCAGGTTTTTTTTTTACACGAGTCATATCATTGACTGTTATGTGTATGTAAATGGTACATTCACTTTTAATATCACGCTTGAAGCCGATAACGGATGCCTTTTACGGCAAATAGTGCATGCGAAATTTATCTTTATTTGTTTTATTTCAGACACAGGCGCCTGGCTTTACTTAAACAGGTTAGCATCAGAGATAACTGCTGCACCCTCTGTTGTGACCAGATGGCAGACACTGAACTGAGACCCTGCTCGCACAGGTACAAAGATCAACATAAGCGTTTACACCAGTGAGTTATAGAGACATGATTTAGATGCTCAGATCATGCTGTATTTAAATATTAAATAAAATATTTTAGTATATCGTCTATATGAGTAAGGTTTGCTAAGCCAAGAGGTATCGGTTAGGGATTTAATTACAGTAAGTATTAAAATCTTCTAAGGTAGTTTTCCTGTACTGTTTGTGGTACAGTAATGAATTATATTTAAACCTGGCTGCAAACTTGTAATTTTTATCTTGCGTACCGTAATAACACAGGTGAAAAAATGTATTGAAGGTTGTGCATGCGCCATATCAAGGGACCATGCTGTCATAAAAACCTACCATAAAGATAAATATCATAAAGTGGTTGGCTTGGGCCAGTAAGCCACTATCTAGCAATCACCTAAAATGCATTAGCAAATATTTATTGCTGTTTCTTCACTGGTTTGTTTGCGCTGTTCTCATTTTTTATTCAATTGTATGCCTACAGTGGGATTTGTATGGAGTGTGCCTTACAGCTGGAAACGTGCCCACTTTGTCGTCAAGACATCCAGACCCGAGTCAGACTTATTTCCCATGTGTCCTGACATCAGCTCCACCACCCCAGACGTGGACTTTCCCCGTCAAGCTTCCATCATATCCAATCTCCTCTGTCCAACCCTTTGGACACTGCATCTTGGACCTTTCATGCTTTGTGAGGATGAATGGATCAGACCCTCCGTGAAGCTGGAGGAAAGAAAGAAAGAAGGCAAACCCTTTACTGTTGCACTCCAAGGAAGCCCCAATCAGAGCAATGAGGATATTGAGGAAATTTAGAGGTTTAAAGGTTCTTTGAAAATGTTTAATTGCCATTTTCAGGAGATATAATATGGAGCAAATACATCCATTATGTGCAGATCTGTATATGAGTCTTTCACTTCAAGCTCTGATCAGGAAGTCAGTCAGTATGTGTCCCTGTTCAGATGCATTCAATATAATATATATATAAATATATACTTGACTTCTTCTCTCATTTTTATTCCAAGTTCAGGTCTCCACAGGAACTACAAAGAGTTTCTAATCTTAAAATCATGCCTGCCTCAGAAACCCATAATCCTCTCTTTCAGACTTGATTGTACTTAAATTTGTTCTGGGTTGATTGCCCCACACATGATTTTTTGTAATAAGAATATTTTTAATGATGTATGATATAAAGCCCATTTAGAAACAAATGCCAAGATTTGGGTGACTGATATTGTTTTTAAAGCACGCACATCAACCTAAAGTGGGTGCTTGACTAGAGACCATAGTAAAAAATAAATGTAAAGTCGGCACACAAAGCTCCAAAAGAATAAAAAATGTATAACAGACTTTTACATAGCATGTGAAAGTATGTTATTTAATTTTAAACTTTTGGATGTGATGGATATTATTAGAATTTCTCATTTGTATAATACCGTATTGAAGATATGTGACAACCTGTAAATGAGATTTGGGGAAGAGGTAATACACATATCTGTCCTATTGCTCAGGCTAAATGTGAATGTTCTGAAGCAGTTACAGAGAGACTGAAATCTCCAGACCTCCCAAAGATAACAGTATGATTTGAATTAAGAATATGCCATTTTCTGAATTGTGATGTTTGTAATAAATGTTTGTTTTATGTGCTGCACATATATTGTTACAGTTGCCATTTATTTACTCTTGATTATCTTATTTGCATAATTCTTAAAAAGTTAAATTATGTTTTAAAGCAGGGCCTGTAGACTCTGTTTAGTAACCAGTAACCTTAGTACTGTATACTACTGTACATGTATGATGTTCCACGGCATTAGTTGTACAACTGTTGTTTAAATATAGTTTTTTTTAGTTGTTTTGTTTAGCTACCTTTTAAAAGTGAAATTTGAAGAAAAAAAAATGTGTAGGGCAGACTGACAAGTGTATGACATTAAAATAACGCGAGAGTGAATTTGCTTTCACGGTATTTTGACGTCACACGTTGTTAGGTCTGCGCAGCTGTGCACGAAGTCCATAGAGCTTTGTCGTTACGCTTTGTCAATGGTCCGCCTGTCCTGTAGGAGGCGCTACAGGCTCCACACGCACAGAGTGTGCTGCAGCAGGTTCACAATCACAAACCGAAAGCGTGAGTTTTAGCGTATTTTCAGCTACGACTTTACGTTAAAAAATAAAACTATTTAAAATATTACATTTCTATCTGGCATCAACTAGCATCATATCTGAGGAGTAAACATTTTCACGCTTGTTATTGCAACTGCCGAAATACAACGAAGGATACGCAGGGAGGTTTGTTTTTGCTTGTCAATATTTAAATTTTTCTTGTCTCAAATCAATAATTTGACGAGTGATGGAACTAAACATTATGTTAATTGTCGAATGTAAGAATGTAATGATTTTTTTAGTAACATTACTAGCAGAATTTGTCGAATTTGCTTTTCGTAGCATTAGCAGTGTGTGTTGCTTTGTGGTCAAACTGGATTGCGTCTCGTGCAGTGTTTTGTGAGTGTTATTTTATGTAACTGTTACTTCTGGTTTTTGTGTTGTTGATTAATAATGTGCAGCAGTATTTTGAAAAGAAATGTCGTCGTGGCTGAAGAAGACTGGGGGCAGACGACCACCACCACCAGCTCATAGCGGAGGAGGGTGCGTGTGACTTCTACATGTATTTACTTGGATAGAGTAGTAACTTCATATTTAACTACAACAAAATGCCTTATAATCATTTATTAATAACCAACTGAGCTACCCACAGTTTTGTTTGTAATGGTTAAAGACTATTTTAGTAGAGTATAGTTTCCAACCTGCTTTCTGGCATGTTGCTTTGTAGTATTGCAGTTGAATCAACGTGGACTGATGTTGTTTATCAAATTCATGTTGATTTTTTCTATACAGGGGTCCAGTACCTCTACGGTCTTACCGAATATCACCTTACCCCATCAAGGAGGACAGAACAGAAGATCTCCTGGAAAGGTAGAGGAAATGTCATGATGGTAAATGTGTCATCAAGGTGTAATACCAGTGCTTTGTTTTTTTCTGGCTCTCGTGTATTTCTCCTTAATATACTTGCATAATTTTTCAAGGTTTGTGGCAGAAGATTCGTTGTCTTTGTGTGTGACTATTCATTGACCTCTTTGTTTTTGTACATTTTTAGTTTTGAAAGCCAGGAAGAAGGCAGTGAGTACTCAGGCACACAGGAATATAAGCATTCACCACATCAGTCAGCTGGTAATACACATATTTTAATTTATTGTTCTCTCAGATAAAAGGTACTAAAGCTCTCACTGGTCCGATACTCTTTCAAAAAGTACCCATTTATTAAAGGTTGCATATTGGTGTATACATATCTCTCCTTAAATTGTACATATTAGGACCTTTTGAAAGGGCAGTATCCCAGTGATAGCTTTTTTACATGTTTTCTGAATTGGATTGTATAAATGTGCCACTGCTTTTTAAAATGTGCATTATTACTGAATACCAAAAGATTTGTTTAAATCCTTAAAGCCACGCAACTCTTCTCTAATTTTATGTGTGTTTGTATATACAGCAGCTGATTCACCAGAAGACTATGATCCATCGGATCAACGCACTGCCATATACAACAAGTTCTACCAGCAGCTGTATGGAGAAGGTGCTAGACAGCCTGCCGACTGTATCGTCTTGTCTGTGAACAATCAGAATGTGTGAGTACATGCCACAAGTAGCCGTAAAAGTCTGTCACTGTCATCTTTTCTTCCACTTTTTGCAGGTTAATTTAAATCAGCATGTATTAAAAATCATATTAAAGGAGCACAAAGCTGGCAAACTTTTGAAAAATGGGTTCTTTTAAATGTTTTACTTTAAGGGTTGGGAGATTTTGCATCAGAAATCAGCATTTTTAAATCCTCACAACTTAAACAGTTATTAAAAGTCCTTGAAAAGTAAAACAATCTTTTAAATTTCAAATGTTTAAAATATTTAATATTAATATAGTTCATATTTATACCAATAAAACACAGGATTGTGTTACATATAATCTGCTTGTCTCCCCATGGAATTAAAAATTAATTTATTTAATAATACACACAACATTAACTCTGTACTTTTCCATAATATTTATAAATTGATAAATCCCCTTGACTCTTATTGCTGTTTTACACTGCAAATCCATCATCCCAAAACCACATGAAAAAAATGTCACCTAAAATATTAAGACACTTAGTATAAGATGTAAAAGAGAATATAATTACATTAATAAATAAATAAATGGACTAAACAGGATTTGCCATCGAAATCCTTACAATACATGCATTATGTTACAAACCTTGCATCATTTCATGGTCTCACTACTGCTGCCATATTGCTTTAGAAATTTTAGGCAGCTTTTTATTTATTGTTAAACATTTATCATTATATATGAAGAGTTCAGATGCAAAAGCTGCTAAATGCCACCCTTCAAATGCTCGCGACACGTATTAAAAATATGTTCATGAAATACTTTTGCGTCAAATCCGCTTAATCCCGCCTTTCAGAAATACTGTTGGTTTTTTTAGGCAAAATCTTCTAATAAAAAATGCTAAGTAGAAAGAAATAATGCCACTCACTTTGCGGGCTTTGCATCCGAACTCTTCATATATATATACATACAAATATATAATACACACAGATATATTCACAGATATATGCTCAATAGTCAGAACTGAATATGTTTTTAAATCTATTAAAAACAAGTACTATTGAAATATTTTACTAAATGCAATTTTGAACTGAAATTCCTAAAGTACCTTAAGAATGACCCTGTTTTTAAATGAATGTGTCTTATAAATGTGTTACTAAATTCTTAATCATCTTTACACACACACATTTTTACAAGGTCTTTGGTACAACAAAGTCTGTAGTGTTTGTGCACTTCTTTAGTTTTTGTAAATCTGTCAATGTAAAAATTGTGAAAATGAGATTAAGTAAGATTCATTTTAAACCTAACATTTCTTACTGTGAAATCCTATACCATGAGAACTTAACTCACAAAACAACAACTGTTCCTCAGACAAATCAATCTTATATAATCTCTTTTAATATTGTTAAAATGGTAAGAAGAGTTGGTTTATTAAATGCTTACTCATTTCTTACCCAGCAGATATAAATCGGGCCACACCAAGAAGCCATGCCCCCTCACATGTGCTCACCTCTTGCCCTAAAGCATAGTGCTTAATAACCAAATCTCTTCTTCTTCTTTCAAAGGGATTACCCCAAATCCATAGGCCAGTGTTTGCAGGAACGTGGCCTCTCGGTGGAAATGCTTTACCTGCAGGCGGAATCAGGCCTCACCCGTGCCCTCCAAGATGTCCGTTCTGACGGTTCCCCCTTATGTATACTCGTCGAGCAGACTAATATAACACTGTCCTCGTGCACTGTAATCATATTTTCAGAGTCCCTCAAAAGTAAGTCCAGTCTCCCACAATATCTCCCAACAAAACTACTTTCAATTTATTTAAACAGTAGTTTCGTCACCTTATACAGTAGCTGAAATGAATAGTACTTATGACTTAGTGGTGAGCATATTTACACACTTTCATTAGATGATAAATAGCAAATCACAGATGTTCCTAATGGACTTGTGCATTTCTTAATGTGTTTATATTATTAGCATACAAATAATTTAGATGCTGTTAACTTAAACGTTGCTGAAATTTCAACACAAAATTCAATTTAAACTGTCAAGTCAGTTACACCAGTTTTGTGTACAAACCTTCTGCGCTGAATTTAAATTTGTCACAATGTGATTTAGGTTTTGTTAACAAGCTTTTATTGCAGTTGAACTTGAGAGCAAACCCATCTTAGCTGAAATACGTTCTGTTGCTCATTTAACTTGCAAAGGTGGGCATTTTAAACTCCACCAATAAAAGTGACCTGTTAAATTCATAGTCAGAAAAAATGTTTACAGCGTTTATTAATCTTTGCTAATGTTCGTTAATATCAATACAATTGCTTAAGTTAATGAGTTGCACATTAACTAATGTTTATAGAAGCTTATATACTGGTAAATGTTGAAATTAACACACATGCAACCTTGTTGCACCCAATGTTACCAACTTTACATTATAATATGACCTCTTAAAACATTTTAAGCTCCACTTAAAACTATCATGTTAAGATTCCACAACACTAAACAAAAATCTTAAAAAAAAAAAATTTTTATATATATTTTTTTTTGTCTGGCTGTTTTACCTTAAGTTTTTCAAAACAAAGCAAACTTTATTAGTTTAATAGTAATCCACGTAATACAGTATGCATTCTTTACAAAAAGGATACCAAAATTAAAGAGAACATTTTAAAATCTATTAAATAGATGGGGTTCAAATACTTTTTTTTTATTGCGCCATTTTCCAAACAGAATATTCATTATTAATTGAATCATTATTAACACTATTGAAGCAGAAGCAGTAATTTATGATTGATGTGCGATTTTTATTATAAGTCTCAAAAATATAAAAAGTTAAACTTTAGAGTTAACCTCACATTAGAGGTAAATACAAAAAAAAGTTAAAATAACGTTAAACTGAAAAACGCCCTAGAACGAACAATAATTTTGCTTTTAAATCCTAAATTATAATTCATGCTCACCACTATAAAACTACACTTATTTTCAAGTAGTTGTCCTGTTAAAGTTATATACCGTACAATAAATAAGACTTTTTTTAATGCTGTGGCCAAAACTTCTATACCTATAAAATTTCACCATAAAGGTAGGTTTTGTTATTATTTCAGTATGGTATGTGTTAATTTATTTTTTGCTTTATTCACTGAAGTTATAATTTAAAGTAACTTTTTAAATTATTTCCAATTTTGTCACTGTATGTTTTGTATCTTAAAGCGTTTCTTTTTTTCATACTGCATGTCTTATGTCAAAATATAATATGGTGAACTTTTAAAAAACAATGTGGAAAAGATAAAAATAAAATCCTTAAAAACAATTATTAAAAGCACAATGACAATGATCAAATGCACATTGCTTTCCATAAATTACACATTAAAATATTTTTTTAAAGTTGTAAAATCCAGTATCATCTTTCCCTCTAAAATGTGTATCTTCGCTCACCTACAGTATCCACACGTGTGATCTCCTAAATGTGTCCTTTCACTGCATTCTGAATTTGAATGTCCTAATTGGGTTAAGCAGTGGTTGACAGACTGCAGTGTGGTGCTGATGAAGTAAAACTCTTGTGTGCACTGCTTAGACTGCAGCGACTCCCACTGTGAGTTCCATATGTAACCCCCCAAATCCTTTGGCTGACCCCTCTGCTGCCTCTCTGCAGTACATAGAAACATGCCCAAAGAACAGGCTTTGGAGTTTGTGATGACGGAGTTTGGCCGCATGAACGCTGCACGGCGGGAGCCGGACCCCACGGAGGCAACGGCACGGGTGTCTAAGCTGACGGAGGACTTTCTGGAGCGGGCCAAGCTGGAGCGCCACGCTGTTCCCTCTGCCATACGCCACCTGCTCTTCCTCCTGGCCGAAGGTTTGCACCTTTACTCAGAGGAACTTACCACTCTGACGGACTACCTTCAAAACCGCCAGGACCATCTGCAAGGTGAACACGCTACAACGTCCTGCCCTGGTTGAGTTACATTCATCTTTTTAGATTTACTTATTTACTTTAAATGTGGTGTATGGCTAAAATTATTAATCATATGATTATTAAACCTAGCTGATATATTTGTGTTTATCTGGAGCAGTCACATTTTTTATGTTAAATTATTGGGTAAATTCACCAAATATTTTCCCCTTTCTTCCTCAGTATCGTCCTCTGAGGTACAAACTGATAGGTCCCCTGTGATGAACAGTCTGCCTCCAGGGTTAGGAAAGCCCCCTCCTCTTCTTCCTGTTGGATCTGGACCTTCACCAAGAGAACGGACAAACCCACCATCAGGCTCGGGCAACACTCCTGCAGGTCACGTGGGATCACAAGGTTTGTTTTAGGGGGGATACAAAATAAAAATCATCAAGTGAAAAAAATCTAAACGCCATTTTTTCATGCTTCATATGTATATTTCTAAAATAATTTGTCTTACCAGTCTATTATGTTCTCTGGACTTCCAGGCTCTTATCCCAAGACGAAGCCACCACCTCTGCTTTCGAGACCCACTGCCTCCCACGATCCAATACCCTTACGTCCCAACCGCTTAAGTCCCCAACCGTCTAGAGGGCCACCTTATGGTCCTGACAAGCCTCTTTTACAAACTCCCACACGTGGTCCTCTGCTTAGCCATTCATCTCGTGGTTTCCACTCCACTCGTGGGCTACTTCAGCATCCGGTGTCTCATTCAGTGCGAGGACCATCTTTGATTCGTGGACCCCCACCACAGAATGGCCCGCGTGGTGCGCCTTTACTACGTGGTCCGAGAGCACCACCACCTTCACTCAGGAGCCTTCACGTGGGAGCTCCAACAGGTCTGGTGTCTTTGAGATGAAACATGCTGTCTGATGTAACTGACTGTGTTTTAAAAAAATTAGTTAATGTCAATATGGCAGAATCTGTGGTTAGTTGCTTTACATTTTTTGTGATCTATTGTTTTTTTTTTGTTTCACTAGGTTCACGTCCACCTAGGCATCTGCTCCCTTAATTAAGTTAGGACACCCGAGAAAATCACAGGGCGGTATGAGTTGGAGACCTTGGATTTTGGACTTTAGGCCATTTTATAGGTTTTTTTTTTTAAGAATTTGTTGGTTACCCTTTCATGTTTGTTTTTGGTCAAAGGTTGTTGGCTTGGGGAAAAATACTGGAATTGTGTTCTTTTTATTTTATGGTTTTCAAACATGCTCCCTTCTACAACTGTATACAGTTTTGTATTAGAATAAATATTCAAACATTTTCATAGTTTGAGAACAATGGTTGAATGTGTTATAATGTTTATATTATCCACACTAGAAAAAATTAAGGGTCTGTAGAACAGAAAAGTATTGACATTTGCATTTTATGTTATGAATTATAATGCATAAATTAGTGTCTTTTTTTTACAAAATGTACTCAAGAACAATAATAAAAAAAATTCACCACACGAATATTTTATTAACAATTGAGCTCAGATGCGAAGCATCACCTCTGTCAAAAAAGATGTAATGATATTACTTGAATGCTTTCTGCATATATTCGCTCATCAAATACTTTTGCTTCAAATTCGCTTAATCCCGGCCTGAGGCCATTCACAAATGCCCGTTTGTTGGCAGGATCTAATAAAACATACTAACTTACAAGAAAACATGGCAGATACGCTTTGAGGCTTTTGCATCAGAGCTCTTCAATTGTAATCTTGAGTCTTTTTAGGCATGCAGGAATAACCCTAACACATTTGGGATGAAAAAAATCCTATATTTCATGTGAGGTTAAATTACCTTCAGTTTTTGGACCATACCACAAATTCCTGGTTGTATTCAAGTCTGGACATCCACAGAATACCAACCATTTATTTTTTGGAACATTGTTGTATTGAAACAAAGTGTCTGCTGCTTTAAACAGGTCTTTGGCTGGCTGATTCCGCCACCCCTTGTGGAGTTTGGCTCAATCCATGATGCTCTTAATGAAAACAGGCTTTTCAGTTTCTTTTGCTGAAAAGAGAAGTCGGTCACGAAGCTACACCACCATGCTTGACAGTAGGGATGGTGTTAAGTTGGTCTGTTACCAAACACAGGACTTTGCTTCTAGTCCAAATAGCTCAATTTTAGTCTCACTAGACCACATGACCTTTCTTTTAAGAGCTTGGATTGTTGCTCTGTTTAAGATAAACTGGCCTCAGGCTTTCAATCTCACAGCTCGGTGGACTGCTTCTGGAGCTTCAAAAGGAGGACAGCTCTGAATTAAAGTTTTGGTTGCAAAACTTAGATTCTGTGATTTTATATTAATCCTCTTACACAGACAGGTCAAATACAAGTATAGAAGTCAAAACAGTGTATTTTATATGCACCATGAAAAATGTATTCAACCTAATTGTATTGATGATAAGATAAACATCATCTCATCAAAATGCTTGTAAATTTGTCTCTTGAATTTTTGGTGGTGTTTTTCTGTTTAACAAAGCAAGTTTCTGCTTTCAGTAGTCTCATAAAACATTGGGAGATAAATTTGATAAGAATAAGAGTTTTAAGAGATTCTCTTTAATCCCAGCAAGATGATAGATAAGGTTGTACACTGCTAAAAGCGTTTGGAAGAAAATCAGTGGGTACAGTAGTCCAAGTTCATAAAACCATAAGCAGTATGGAACATAGAGACAAAGGTGTGGATACAAAAAAGAATGTGAGTATACTAAATATACCAGTAATTTGTAGTATACTGTACTTACACTTTGTTAATGTTTATTATTGTATATTTTGGACTAATGTAAATTGATAGTAATAAATACTGTAGTATACTTTGATATTTGTGCTAGGGTTTAAAATTGTACCCAATTATTTTATTAAAGCTTGATATTATAAACACTAAGGTAGTAAAATTAAATAAATTTGCAACGCAGCGAGCATCACTTTTTTTAATTATGCTTGAATAACATATACAGATCAATTCAATATATGGAAAATAGTACACAATATGGTGGGTTACATTACATAAACATAAATATAAAGAGAGTTAAGCTAAAGGATTGACACCATTGTAGAGTCTTACAAGCAACAGTATTTTTTGAGTTCCTCAAATTAAATATATCAATATCTTTCTTAAAGATAAAAAATGAGTTTTCTTTGAGAATTTGCATTTGGGAATATAACATTTAGCAAGGAGAAGCAGCAGATTAAGATTAAATTTGAAGTGACAAGGGTCTAATCTCATAATTTCACCAAAGAACAAATTTTTTTTGGTTTAAACAGAAATTTAAAGAAAGATATCTTTTAACAAAATTTGAAAAGTCAACTCAAAATATTTAGCACTATATACATTCCCAAAATAAATGAAGGATTGTCTAATCAGCCTGATAACAAAAGGTGCACAAGGGGGAAATATTATTATTTAATTTAGCAAAGTTATAATTAACTGGGTAGCAATTGTGAATAATTTTAAAAGAAATCTCAACAAATGTATTAGGTAAAAATATTTTTCTTTTTTTGAAGGAGACAGAAATCTTCCCATACTATATCATCAAATTTTTTTTTCCAAAGCAAGCATCACTTGATGAGAGTCAGGCCGCCTGCGTGATGATGAACTGTAAGCGCTCGTTGTTCGGCTCTCGCGAGAGCTACGTTGCTGCAACAAAAAAGAGTGGCTAAAGTCTCGCGAGACCTTCAAGCCCGGTACACCAGTGGTTCATGGGACATGTAAAGATACCTCAATATTAGGGGTTCCCCTCTAAATGCGTGTAGAATTTAAACCTATTTTTTAAAGTCAATGATTTAAACTGATTTTGCGATTTTGTTGCCTTTCCGCTCTACTCGTGCGAGCGCCATTGTGGGACGGGTTTGCAGTACTTCTAAAAAGCAGCTGAGGTATCGTTAAATGTTTAAAATTCCAAACATTTTAAATTCTACAGCGTGCTTTTGGTATTAACTGTAACTGTTCAACTGTAAATGTAATGCTTATTTTAAAACTTGAAAACAAATAGGACAAATTTGACTATTAACACGACTATTAAATAAAGACTATGAAGAAAACGTTAAATTCTCTGGGATTTCACCTCACGAAGGAGCAGAATAAAACGATTAATGAATCTTAAACGCGACTATAAACGTATTTTATAGACTAACATACCGCGTTTGTTGCACAAACATTGTTTAAAATGAACCTTAAATATTACAAACAGTTTTAAGTATTTTTAACTTTTTAATCGTGTAGAGAAAATCAGCAAGTCGTACGGTAATCTGAGTGTATGTTCCGTTTAACCACTAGATGGAGCTGTAGACTCGTGGACCGTGCACGTAGCGTTTAATTTATGATTCCGCTTATCAAACCTCAGAACACTGTTAGCTTTTCTATATTTCCTTCTCAGATTAGATTTCATTACATTTTGCTTGACTCTTTCTTTTGAAAATAGACTGGAACATTTGTTGCAATTTCATACAATGTAAATCGAAAATTAACCTAAAAATTACTTTCAGTTTTAGGAATACATAGCTGGCATGAATGTCTTATCCTCAATAACAGCAAACAGCATTTTCTCAAGCAAAATGAACTATCAGGAGATTAGTTTGCTCAGTGTAGCTACTGTGCCTTGTGCAATTTAATAACAAACCACCGTGTATTTGTGAAATGTTAGTTTGTGCAGATATTGCTTTCAGAATACATAATGTTGTGCCTGTGGACAAATATATAGATTATGAACTTATATTACAAACCAAACATAGAAGTAACACATTATATACTGGAAAGAAATAGATGCTACATGATTGAAAGAAATTATAATCTAGCTTTAATTTATACAGTGTATATTGATATTAATTTTGATATTTTATCTCAGTTGTTTTAAAGCTCTTTTTCAGATCACAAGATAACAGAAGTATTTTAAGGGGAATCTTCATAGACGTTGTGTGTGTCTGTTTTTATACACTCTCACTAAGTTGGTACGTTTTACAGCTGTTTGTCTCTTTAACTCTTTGATCACAGACATTCGACCGTAGCTGTAAAGTATCTGGCAAGTCTCAAAATAATAGAGGCCTGGATCTGCTCCATTTCACCAGCTGGAAGGTGTTGATTGGACCTTTTTTGGGGAACCAAGCAAGCTACAGCTCTGCTATAGTTGGTAAATGCATCAGAAGATGGATGATTTACTGGACAAACGGCATGAAGGTAGCTTTCACCATACTCCCGTGTAATGGAAACACAGACATGCCTCATTTCAGTCCCACGATATGCATTCACTTACTGTCACAATCCCCGTAATCACGCGGAAGCACTTTTTTTCAACGCAGAGGTACACACTTGCCATTCCTGCACAACTGGATATCAATCAAAATGTATCACTATGAATATTCTTGGCATTATTGTGTTAGAATTCACAGATACTCGGGTCGGCTCTAAACGCAATGTGCTTCTTTGTTAGAACTGCACCACACTGTGCTCCTGTATACTGCTGTGAGTGAGATCTTCATTAGAAACCTTGAGCCCTTCACCAGGATCTGTGCCAGGTACTCGGTCTAACAGCCAAACATGTTGATAATTAAACCCCTGTAATCGAGAGGTGTTATCACAACAATTAACAGCAAAAATGTGAGGGTATGATAGAGTGTCTCAGAATGTGTGGTTTTGTACTTCTTGTTTTAAATTGGAATCCGAATGTTATACAATTATGTTAATCGGATAATAATTTGTATTTAAAATGTGCCATTATTTATTAATACCCAATACATTTTTTAGTATGCATTATGACAGTCGAATTGGAATACAAACATGAAAGCAAAGCAAACGAGAATGAAAGTTAACAAGTAGTAGCTAAACAAATGTTGTTTATTTAGTAATTTAAGTGTAAGTGGATTGTTTTAGTATATATTTCACAGATAATCCCATCTTGGGAGAGAAAGAGCAGATGATTTCAACATCATTTCTCTTCCGTTCTTTTTTTCCCAGAAAACACATTCGTCTCTCTCCTACTTTCCCTAATTCTCCAGACATATTCCACTCTTTCTTTTTCCCCTCTCCCTCCTCTTTTCCTCCCCAAAGTTGGCTTCCTTTGCCCTCGTTCCTCGGCATCAGCTGAAGACCCAGCAAGGCCCCCATACACAATGAGCTTTAATTGGGTTAAGTTTGTCCGCCACAGATAACATTTCTCTTTCTGTGGAGAATAAAACAAATTGCTGGCACTAATGGCACTGTTTAATGTAGCTCTTTTTATTATGGATGGAGGAAATTAGGAGGAGACTCCCAACAGAGCGCCAATGTCGTGGGAGTGAGTGCATTGTTGCAGCTCATCAGAAAAGCGTTTTTGCTGGAGCGCCGGCCTCCTTGCCTTCGTTGCTCGTCTTTTTCTCTCTCCCTCTTTTGAGTATTTTCGGAAATACTGCAACACTAAAGGACGAAGGTGTTAAAACGAGATCCGATTTTTTCGCACGTCATACCTGTTCTATGTCCATTGTTTATTTTCATGGTTTAATGCCCTTAGTTCTTAAAGCTGGTGTGTCTTTGTGCAAGTCTGGGGCAAGAGCCAGTGAAAAGGGGGCTATGAGGGGGGCTTGCTATTGAAGTTTTGGCACATGACACGGTTGGGCTAAAAAGCCTGAAATTCGTTCTCCGTAGCTTTCGTTCTGAAGAGGGTCTCCTTTTAAAGTCAGTCGTGTCGCCGCAGCGAGCTAATGGGTTGTGAGGACAGATGCACACCCTGGCATTTAACACGCCAACACCTGAGAGTGTTTGGAAGACAATCAGCAGTAAAAATGTAATGTTCAATCTGGATTTTTATGGTGGCTAATCAGGACTGATGAAGTAGAGGGTACATTAAAGTGCAGCCGAGCGGTCAGCCCCAATCTGCGTTCCTGCTCTGCACCTCTCCCTTGTGTGCCCGCGTGCAGTCGGATTCAGCACCGCCGTCCAACGGCTGTCTGGGTCACTATAACAAACAAACGTGCTGTTTTATGCCCCGTACTTATATGGAATCCAGAATGAGGCAAGGACAATTAATGCTGTGTGATGGCATATTTTAGTAATCCTGCATTTGGATGATATACATGTCGAGGCAATTAAAATTTTGCTATAAGCTCCTGGCACCGCTTTCTTCTTTTCTCCCGTGCTTTTATTATAGGCTGCACCAGCGCAGGTCACTATACAGGGCTTTTAAACGGCCACACGTCAGTGTCCCGAAAGTAAAATTGAAATCGAAATATGGTAATAAAATAGTTAATTCCTTTGGATCTGCTTCAGATCCATTATCTCAAAGTGTGTGTTTTAAATCTCCTTGCCCGTTTTACAAAATGAAATGGGCACTAGGAACCACATCCCGTACCCTTGTAAGTGTGATGCTCATGCACTTTGTTAACAAGACAAAAGAGTGTTGGCTTTGCAGTATTTAAATCAGTTATGTCTAATTATTTCATACAAAAATAGCCTATCTAGGGCAAAGCCAATGAGATGTAACATTGTCTGCGGAGGGGGGACCTGGCTGAGTTGGCGTGAGTTCAGCTGAACAGAACACAGAATACGCTGTAGGCAACATAAATATAACATGAACTCTCCAGGACTGTGACATGACAGTCGGGGAGTGTTTAAGAGAGCTTTTTGGGGGTTACGTCGCCCAATAGATAGTCACACGGAAAGCACACCTGTATGGAGGAGGTGTAAATGGGACGCTGTTTAATTTTTGCTAAATTTTAAAGATTTGTTGTTGCGTCAAGGGGGAAGTAGTTTAATATCAAAGCTATTCCATTTATACGGTTGTAATAATGCAACAATTAAATTTCCACTTTTTATTTCTGAATATCTAAATGTTCAATTTTTAAAAAAACAAAAATAGTCGAAAATCATCCAAGTGTAAAAAATGCTTTGCCATTAAAATCCTCCTTAAATAGAAGCAGTGTCATTTCCAAACAGGACCACCACCTTTGAAGTTCACACCTCTTTTTCTCCAGCGTCTCAATTAATTTTATCCACATGTCTTGTAAGACTTATTCTAAACTGTTCATTGTTGCAAGAAAAAAATGTAAATCCGTACAAAGATGACAGAGGGTGTAATCGCTTGCTATGTGATTTCACAATGCCACTCTATCAAACCATTCAAGTCTCGGCTGTCCTTGACCCTTAAGGAGCTTGTAATGTGGGCTATTTTCCTCCTTTGAATTTATCCGAGAAAAGGGACCACTGCGGCGAGCTTTCGCCCCTTCGTGCCAGCGGCCTCTCTCTATAGGACGCCAGAAACGCGTTTAAAAGCGGTCTCCAGGCGCGCGCTCATTTCAGGGGGAGTTCAGACGAGACAAGAGGGGCCCGGTCCTCCGCAGGCGGTCAATTTTAAAGGCCGCTCCGTGGCTCGACGGGGCGCCTGGCTCAATCTGCAGGACATCCCGCTGACCGAGACAGGGAGCCCACCGTGTTATCCATGACAACGGCCGAGTAGCTCCGACACACCGCGCGTGAGAAGCGAGAACAAAGCGCGCGTGTGATTTTGACCATTTCTTTGCTTGATTCTTGCCAGAAACGATCCGCTTTTAGTGACTGGACATGCAGACGGCCAGACAGATTGAAAAAAAATGTCAATAAGGCCTGATGTAGGCTGTATATGTAGCTTATGCAACAAGCATACGAGATGAAGTAAATAAAAATATATATCTCATAAAAGCAATTCGAATTAAAGTACATAAATTATCAATCAAACATTGTAAATATGTGCATAACATTTTGTGCAATATTAAAATTGTCTCATAATCTTCAAACATGCACTAAATCAATTACTAGTATTGGCTATATTTTAAAACTTGTTTTATTTTCCAAACGGATGCGATCATTTTAGTTACATAAACAATTATCATTTGATCGTTTTATAAACTGGCGTATCGGTTTTAAGACCTTAAATCATCAGTAAATGCCCCAAAATACTTCTATTGTCGTAGTATCCAATCGACAGTTAAACGCTGGAGTGAACCCAAGATGATGGCACCGGTACAAGAAGTAAAGAGGGCAAGGACCGCAAAAAACCTGAATCCAGTCCGTCTTTTTTCTTGCACGCTGCAGAGTTTCCTCGAAGCTCCGTGTTTTGGCCCCGATCCGTGCTCCAAGTTAAGCTGTAGTTTCCATGGCTGACCATGGTTTGGTGCTGTTGGCTCTCTCTGTCTGCTCAACCCAGGCTGTGCGGAGCTCCCTGCGGGATCAGAGCGCTCCCCCGCCGGGACCCTACTCTCACATCCTCCTGCTGGGACACGGCTACATTTCCAGCCAAGCCTGGCTTTATTATGTGTGTCTGCGCTGCAGCCCCGCCAGCAGTCGGATCGGGAGGCGGAGGGAAGACCAGAGTCAGGACAAAGAAAAAGGCAGAGAGAGGCTAGCGACTAGAAATATTTACTGCTTTTAAGACGCAAAGACGGGTATAAACAAGAAGAAAAAAATCCCCACAGGTAAAAAATGCCGCGTAAAATGGCATTACGAGTGCCACCTTCCGAAAAATAAGAGCGCAACGGAGGACGCTTCGGCGTTTGCGGGATCACCAACGAAAAAAGACAGTTCCGACAACTACAGAAAACAGAGGAACACGAGGAAGAAAAACATTTAAGTCAAATCTTGAACGTTGTGTAGTCGATTTGCCACATTATCTGGAAGTATCGGCACCTCGCGCTACTGATCAGGTGTGATCGTAACGCTACAATTTGGGCACGCTCCGCTTCTAGAAACTCTGAGCGCGTGTGTTCGCTCCACCGCTTACGGAGGAACAAAAGAGCGTTTGCGTCTCGAGCACGGGGATACGCGCAAGTTATCCGGTAAATCTACAGGTTGAGTCGCGCGTCTGGAGAACTTTAATCGTGGGAGTATCAGCGCGTTGCGTCTCGTGCCATTGCTCTTCTCTCTCTTCCTTTAGGACTATCGAGACTGAAGTTGCCGCATTGCAACAGGCAAAGTGAAGAAACCTCAGAAGTATCAGCGCGTCACCTGTGCGTATTTATCAGAAGGGACACGATACGCATCAAAAGAAGCAAAATATCGCCGTTAAGACGGAGATGTCTAGACGCAAGCAGGCCAAACCGCGCTCCGTTAAAGGTAAGCGTTTTTTATGGATACAACTCACATGACCAATGAGATTTCGTGGGTTAAACTGGCGGGGATTGTGAAGTCTATCGATTTAAGGTTTTTGCGTTGTTTGGTGAAATTATTTTCGGAAATCTAAATTATGGCTTTAGACATGGGAACATGATTACGAGATGAAAGTTTTTCATTTTGATGCCGGGTTTCTCCAGTTCTGCTCTGGAGTGTAAGGTACCCCTATGTAGTAAAGATGCTATTTTTTCTAAAATTTTGAGTTTATTTGCAGGCCTACCATTATTATTTATTTTTAACTATTTTATTCTGAAAATAATTTTATTATTTTTATGTGTTTGTAACACTACAAATATTAAACACTAATGTTACTTTTTGGTCTTTTATGTGTAAATTTGACATAATTTGAAATCTTTACGTAGTACATTTTAGACACCCCTTCCGATTAATCCAAATTCTGTAAATGAAAATGTGTGTCTGGTAACAGATCTCGCTTTGGTGTGTTTTCATCTGTGGTGTTTATTGTGTTAAGTTTATACCTGGTTGTCAGTTTTGACATGACAGAGTCAGTCACACATAGCCCATCTCATTCACGCCCCTCCTACAGAACTCTGTACTCATAGGCAGGTGAATATAGGACCAATAAAGGCCTGCTGTTATTTTGTCATGTCCATCAACAATGTGTAGCAAATATTGTGCTGCTGGTCGAGATATCACTTGGCACCCTCACCCCAATACAAACCAGATGGGCTTTCGGGTGGCCATGTGGCCCATATTACTACCCCCTCCCCCAAATAATAACCAGTTTTTTGTTTTAATTAACGGCACAATCTGCAGAGGTTTATCAAGAGGGAAAAAAAAAAGCTTGATATAAGGTGTAAATGGTTGAATGCGTGTCAGCTAAACTGAAAATTTACCATTTTAACAATCATCCTTCAGTAATTATTATTGGGGATATTTAACATTGACGGAACCTGCTGGTTGCAAATCAATTCTAAACAATGTTGTTGAGTTGTTTTGGAGGTTGAGATGGGGAGAGACAGCAGTCTATCCATGCCCGTAATCAATAGCTTATTATTTTAATGTGATTTTAATACTTCCATGCGCAGTGATAGGAAAATAATATATATTTAAAAAACATCCATTTACTTTTTGCATATTCATATCTTTTGTGTTTATCAACATCAAAAAATGATTTTTAAAGCAAATTTCGATTGCATTGCAACATTTGCGATACTGCAGTTTTATCGAGTATGCATTCGCCTGCTGCAGCACAGGGGTTTGGGAGTAAACAGTGATTGTATTGACTCAGCGATGCACGTCAATCAGAGGCCAATTAAATATGTAACCAAGGCTCGCTGTGTCCCTATCTCAGCCCAGCACCTTTAGCTTTGATTGGTATGCTTGGAGATTAGAGGGACACCAACAATGTGTCTGAGTGTGGTATGCATAAAATCATTTGTGTTTTTTTCAATGTCATGTATCTTGTGCATTAGCTTGTTCATCCAGAGGTTACGCTTGTTTGTCACTATTTTCTTCGTTTGATATGTTCAAATCTCCAGGTGTTGTGTTTGTAGAAAAAAAACATGCAAAATATAACACATGGAGTGGGGGTCTTCAAGAAATCATGCCCATCACATTAGAACAGGAATTGTTTTTCAGTAAAGCAAGTCATGCACTCACATCACATCACATTACATTAGAAACTGTGATTGCCAGCGTTTCTCACGAGAGAGAGAGAGAGAGAGAGAGAGCAAGGGAGAGAGAGAGAGATTATTTTGAAAGGAAAAAGACAGTCAGTACTTGTCAGAGTAGAGGGAGCTGCGCTTATCAAAATATTATTTCTCTCAATTAATCCCTTTTTAATGTGTGTCTATGCACTGAGTGCTCTGCCGTGGCATTCCTGTTTCATATCTCCACCGTCCCCATGAGTGTTTCATGCATTATGTAGCGATGATTATTACTTAATTACACATTAATAAATCCCCTTCATTTGCAGGACATTAAGAGCGAGATGAATGCACACGACAGGATTGGAGACAGCGAGGGCACTTATTTCGGTTTTTTAGTGTTGTTTACAACCTCACAAATCAAATTGGACCTTTAACTCTAGTAAAGGAAGAAAACATTCAAGCTTGTCTGACAAACGGCATTACACGGCATACTCACACATATACACAGTGACGTTTCTTTCTATTGTTTTTATATGGGGGTATATGGATGAGTTTGTTGTTGTTCTCACTCAGTGTTGAAATGTCTTTAAGGAATGCGTTGAGCTCTTACTGCAGAATATGTATTCTTCTGCAAAGGCTTGGACAGGGAATTGCATAATTACTTACTGTTTTGAATGTAAATTTTAAGATATGCTTTTTAGCAACTGAGGGACTGTGGAACGGATAAGACTTTCGTACATAGATGTTCAAAAAAAATTTTAATGAGCGAATAAGGCATTAAAAAGTAATTGAAGAGAGATGCTATCAGGTGTGTAGCTAAGTTATATTGTAGCTCTGATTTTCGTATACGAGACTTCAAGGTGCGCATATCTTTGACCGATCTGAGGTTTTCACTTCTGTGTTTGAGTATTGTTTGAAACACTGCCAGGTTTTTTTTGCGGGTGAAGATGTGTTATATATCTAAGGAAAGTGAAAGAGGCAGTGAAGCTATAATGTGCTGTTGGGTAATACAACACAGTTTTTTTCTCAGCACAGTAGATATATGTGAGTGTTTATGTAGTGGTGTGGATCTCATCTCTTTGCTTTTCTTCCTTTCAGGAACCATCTGGTTTTAACATTAAATGGCTTTTTTATTGTCACCTTGGCTTTTGGCAACGGCGCACAAGTTTCATTGGCCAGTGGGTTGTTGTAAAATACTGAAGTGAGTTACCATAGGGCTGAAAAGCCACAAATGAAGAGATCGGGGAACGACAAGCCCCCCCAGCATTCTTATGTATCCATGTTTGTGTTTCTCATTTCATGCTTCAATTTTTGTGAACATTCCTTTTTTGGTACGCTTAATCACTCGATTGCATCTGTTGCACATTTACAACTGATGGTTCATTGAGAATATTGCTTTTAGTCAGTATTTCCAGCTTTGATTGTATTGCCTGGAACAAATAAATGTATTATTTTCTTAATTTTGTAATGAACAAATTACAGTGATTTTTTAAGTTTATGTATTTATAATGAAAATTCCCTGAATTAAAAAAATAAATAAATATGGAAGCCCAAAATGGGCTATTTTTATAATTGATAATTGAGGATGAGGTCAGTATTGTAGTGGGTTTGTGCTTGCGTGTCTGTGTTGACTGTTGTAATGGTAGATGAACCACAAAATAGATTTTTATGCTCTCTCTTTTTTGTTTTCATTGACTTCACAGCATGAACAATTAGTTAAATATCTCTAAAAGTATTTCATCAGGACCAGGAAAAAATATAATTGCGCACAGTTTGACAGCAGCTGAGGTCTTTTTTAAATGGCGGTCTTTGGGTGTTGATGTGACAGATATCATAATGTTACTTCATTCTTTTCTGAAATTGCTGGATGAGCACAGTTTTCATTCTTGTGTTGACATTTGTTATTGAAACTATGGAAGGCACCATCCGATTTTCCTTTCAAATTAACAAATTGAGTTTTTTATGGATATGTCTCATTCCTATACAATGTGTAGTGCAAGATAAGTGTTTTGTTCACGTTCCCTCAGACAAGCATTTTCTTTTACAAGACGCGCACCTCCGATCCTTACTGCAGTGACCCCTGTTGGTGTGGAGATCATGGGCAATTCTTCCTGTCTGTAATGGGGTGTAGGATGAGGGCAAAAGAGGGCGGGTTTGGATGTGGATTTCTCCCCGTTGGCCAGTGTTCCTGCCAATGACAACTCCTTATCAGCAGCCTGCCTGCTAGTTTTGCCGGGAAGGATCTGTCTTAATGTAAGAGCTCAGTCGTACGCTCTGCCATTGTACCGGCTTAGCCACACGCTTTATCAGAAGGCCTGGGCTCAGTGGCCCGGAACCGGCGCTCGCGGCGGACCCGCTCAGGACCCGCTCCGTGCCACGCTTGACTTCTAAAGAGAAGGCGTTGCTCAGCTACTGCTGTTATTAATTCTGTTTGTGTGGTTGCCGTTCCCAGCGCCCCCCTCTTATTTCCCCACCAAGTCTGCCAGCCGAGGCTCCCCTGTCAGGTCTTCCCAGAGGATCGCGGCCGTTCTAAGATGCTGCGCTCTGGAACCCGGATTGGGCTGCTGCAGAGGGCAGATTAAAACGTGCTGGAACAACGTGAAGAGAAAGAGTCTCTCAAAGCTGCTCATACCCATGTAGATTAAACATGGCAGCCATTTTCACCAAGTCCATCGAGAGTTCGGAGGACTTTTGTCTGTGCCGTTTAGAAATCGCATTGTTGTACGTTTAAGCATTTATGCTTATCTATTCACATTGTAAAAATGTACCTAAAACTGAGCACGGTTTATATTGCAAGGTTGGTTTTGTGGTTTAGAGTCGTCACACAACCTATCTGCGGTTCTTGTTTTGAGGTGGGAGTGGATTACATCAAAAGTTTGAAGTGTGTGTGTGTGTGTGTGTGTGTGTGTGTGTGTGTGTGTGGAATCGACTTTCCCTATAATTTTAAAAAGTAAGATGCAATCTCTTCATGGAAAAGTTTCTGATATTCAAAGATGCATGGAAGCTCCTTTCCCTCCTCTTTTCTTCTCTACTCTCCCATCCTCTCCGGGTGGCTGCACTACGACCCTGCCCCGTCTCGCTGGGCTGTACATTAAACATAAGGAAAGGGGGCAATTAAGCCCACTCTCTACACCTGGCTGATGCATATATTTATTGGCCTTTCTCCCCGCTGGACAGTCTTTGGGCACTGGCCTGAGCTTTTCGGGGATGGTGATGAAGTGCTGTGGAGGTCATTAATGAGGAGTGCTGGTGCTAGGTTGACCCTTGCTGCACCCCTCTAGAGCCCCCTCTGACCCCTCACCAGGTCATCCGCTCTCCAATGGCTTGAGTCTTCAGGGGGCCTTTCAAGACCAGTAAAGGACTGATATAGCTGGAGGTAAAATGTTTTTCTCCGTGTGTATACGCATGTATGTTTGAGCGGGTGCCCACGCACATAAAATTCGCTTGAGCGTTTGTGGCTCCTATTCTCTTAAGATCTGAACCTATCGATTTCACAAGACCTAAAAAGTTTTCTACCAGCAAGAACAAAACCAGTAAAATCGAGATAAGAGAGTTGAGCCGCCTTGAACACGGATAGAGTTTGACTCTGCAAAATGAAACTTTTGAGTAATTTATGGAGTTCATTGGATGTCAGGACATCTGACTCTACCTTGTTTCAAGCCGTCCAGCAATTATGTTGAGGAATAGAGAGATGTAATTGAATTGGGAGAATAATAAAACCTAACCGCCACTCTTCGCTTGTCAATTAATGTAACAGGCTCTAGAAATGCTGACATGACCCATGCATTTACATTTATGCAATCACTTGGAGTGCATTGAAGGTATGCATTTTTCAGTACTGGGAATTGAACCCGCAACCTTTTGGACTGCAACGCAACGCTCTACAGCAAGCTACAGGAACAGTCGTCTCAGTGTGCTGTTTTGTCACTGACAGATTATATGCCCTCAGACAGCCCACTGCTCTTTGTGTTGGGTTTGCAATGCCTTTGTAAATTGATTTTAAGGCGTGAAGCTTCCTTGTGTTATCCTGAGGCAAGTCTTAACACTAGCACAGAAGCCTTTTTGGCTCACACCGAATTAGGCCTCATTGTCAAAGGCCCTCCGTTCTGTTAGCCCGTCTGACGTCAGAGAAAGACGAGCCCTTGATCCCGGTGTCGGCCTTGTTTTCCTTATTTTTCTTCATTTAATTCGCCGTCAAACAGCAAGTCCCCCCCTCCCGCAACGTCGTGGATAATAACCCGTGCAAACAGCGGGGCTATAGTGAAGAAACAATTAAAGTCGCTCTTCGTTTCAAAGCACTCGCACACACACATACGTTCACAAAGGGAGAGGGGAAAAAGAAAATGAGCGGAATAATGACATTTACAAAACAGCCGTTCATTGGATGTGTTCATTTGTTGGTTAAAAGTCAGGTTTTCCATTGTGTGCAGTTGACTTAGCATGTGTGCTTTTTTGGAGGGCTGCTCCTGTATTCAAGAAGCTCCCAGAGGAACTGAATGAGGCAAAGAGTGATTATTACTCTCTCCTCATCGGCTTCTCTCTCTGTTCACCTCACTTCACCGCTCGCTCTCCCGGCTGAACGTACAAGCTCAAGTTTATAAAGTGAATGTGTTAAAACTTTGAAACTTCTAAAAATGTATTTCCAAAGAATCGTATTTATTTCTAAGTGTGTTTATTTTGGACTGTTAATTTTTTTACAGCTCATTGCAATGCTTTTGTCTTCACTATTAGACTTGAATGGTAGGGTAAACGCGCATGAAAAAGTTTTATATGATTCAAGTTTGTTTTAGAAATGTCTCAGGGTGCTAAATTATTACACACAAGAATCCTTAGGACACAATTATAAGTTTGGTAAGTTCAAATACTGTATGGATGCTCCTCATAGCAAGAAAGACTCCATTTTAAAGTTTGCATGTTCAGTCCAAAAACATGGTTACGTAAATTGGAGATGTCAAGTTGTCCTTCCCCCAACTTGTGTGGATAGATCAACTTAAAAAATATAGCGACACGTCTTGCTGGTTTTCAAATGTCTCATGATGGAAATGCATGCAAGAACCAATAAGATTTGATATTATGAAGAATAAACGCATGATGTTTCAAGAAGCAGAATCTTACATTTTTTCTGTTGTGTTTATTGGTTCCCATTGCGTTTACATTTCTACATTTGAGAACGCTTTTATCCAAAGTGACTTGCAGTGCATTATTAGATATACTTTTTTTTTAATGAGCATTTGTGTTTTTTGCGATCGAACCCATGATTCACTTAGCTATACAGGAGCACACCAACAGTACTGCATTTGTGACTCACTTTGATCTATTGTTATTAGCTTTTAAAACAACACTTTTTAAATGATGGCGTGTAAGTTATATAAAATATATTATAAACTAGTGCTGCCTAATGATTAGTCACAACTGTTTGCAGAATAGAAGTTTTTGTTTATATAATTATTATACACAGTACATCAACAAATATTATATATATGTATATATGAATATATACAGTACTGTATGTATATATATATATATATATATATATATATATATATATATATATATATATATATATATATATATATATATATATATATATATATGTGTGTATATATAATTTTAAGGAAAAAAAAATATATTCATATAATAAATATTTATACTTATATATATTTATAAATAATATTTATGTAAACACACAAATGTTTATACACGTGTGTGCATTTATATATACATAATTATTATACACATTACACACAAATTTCTATTTTCTATCAAATTTCTATCTATTATAAACCTAAAGCGTAATGAGTGATATTGCATAAATACAATGCTTACTGAAGGAGGAGAATTTGTCCATTGATAACCAATATAAATATTATAATTACACTATCTTTGTGTTGTTAAGGCTGACCTAGTGAGATGTGTTTTTGTGCAAGTAGTTAATTTTCAAAAAAACACTGTGTTTGTGTGTTTGACAGTTTATGTGCTGGGAACATTTTGTTTTTTTTTCTTGTAGTGTTGTGTTGTTGTGTCTGGAGAGGCGACTCTGGTGTTTTGATGCTTTTTCACCTTTTTGCCATCACACACGCTCGGACGATAGGCGTTCTGCATTTCAATTCAAGTGACGTGTGGTTGTGTGTTAAAACATTGCCAGAGAGACAGAGTTTACTCCAAACTGTGTCAAAACACTCACCACATCCAAACCGCATCAGTTAACCTTATGTTATATCTCGTCAGCTTAGTCCCCAGGTAAAGTTCTCCATGTTACAGCCACAGCGTGTATTTAATCATCCATCTGCTGGTCCTTAGACGTGTGTGTTGTGCGTGTGTGTGTTGTCAGCAGCTCTGATTGGTGTGTGTATCTTTGTTGTTGTGGTGTAGCCTGGTAAGAGTTCATGGTGAAGGGTCTCTTTCAGCATACTACACAAAAAACAGGGCAGAGAGAGGTGCGCAGAAATTATTAAACACACACACACACACACACACACACACACACACACACACACACACACACACACACACACACTCAATTCTTCTTTATTCTCTCTTTCCTGCTCCGCTTCTCTAGCCTAATAAATGCTTCATGTCACCATCAAACAGGGCCTGACTTGCTCCAGGAGAGACAGAAAGAAGGAGAGGAAAGAAAGAGAATTGGAGATGGTAGGCAGGGGGGTTGTGGTCTTTGGGGTCTTGGTGTTGATGGATGGACAGACGGACGGATAGACGAATGTTAAAAATGTAAAGTTGTGCTTTTTCTGTAGTGACGGACAAGGACAGGCTGTCCAATTTTCTTTCTTTCAAATACACAGAGTCAGAGGTTGCTCATGTGCAAACCCACAACAGCATTATATCTTTAGGCAAAATGTATAATGCAGTACTGCAAGCTTTGGTAATAAAATAATCAGTCTGTGGTCTTCTGGAAGACTTTAAGCAAAATACTTCTGCGGGAAGTGTAAAGGTTATTTTATTGCCTCCGTTGTTGTTGTTGTTGTCTTGTGCACTTTGGTTTGAAGAGTAATAATGTGCAATGTGTGTTATGTTATCAGACGACTCGATGAGTAAAGAGTTGCAGTACTTTTTGAGTTTACGCAATTTTCCTGAGATGAGTTACTTCTTGTTTTCCTCACTTTTGTAAGTCGCTTTTGATTATAGCATCTACTAAATGCCTAAATGTAAACCCACATTTTCACTGTTTTCTAAAGTTTTCCATTTTCAATAACATAATTACGATGTCACCATCAACTGGAAGTAGCGATTCCGTGCTGTGACGTATTTCCGATTGACATAATATCGCATAAGGAAAATAGTGGGAGTGACTTGAATTTTCCGACTGTGCTTTGATTGTATATAGAAAAGTAGGCGTTTCATTCAGAAATGAAACTTGCAGCAGACTGAAAGTTATAGGGGGCGGAGTTAAAGAATGCTCCCGCCCAAGCCGTCTAGCTGATGTCATCAGAGAATAAACATCAAAAAGGGCAGAAGTGCATTTTCAGATTTTGATAAAAGTTTGTCCGCACATTAATAAAAAAAAATAATGATTTGCCCTGACAATATTTTTAAAATAAATAATTGCAATATTGAATAAAAAATAAGATGTTTTAGATTCGATTTCATTGCGACTATAAGAGTAATTCAATAATTTAATTTAAATAATAAAAAACCTATGTAATTCACTGAGTTACATAACTTTTAACTTGTGTGTGTGTGTGTGTGTGTGTGTGTGTGTGTGTTTATCTTTAAATATGGGGAGGAAGACCCCTGAAAGATCACTGAATAAGCATTACCCCCCTCCAAACACATGCACACTTGCCTTTTGTATCTTGTGGTCATACTTTATAATAAAGGTCGCTCTGGAGTTCATTTAAGAGGAACCCCTCCCACAAAATCCCTATACACAAACAAACATGCACTGGCACGGTCTCCGGTGGACAAAACAAACAGTGGAAGGGTCTCAAAAGGAGCGTGATTGCAGAGTTAATCTGTCCTCTAGTGATGCAGGCCAGCCGCAAAGCTTCTTCAGAGAGGGACACATTGTAATGCCTAATCAAGTCTGTATCAAACTAAATAATGCTGTAGCGTGAAATTGGAAGCCGAAGTCAAAAAGCACTCCCCAGCCTGTACTACAGGATAAGGCAATTAAGACTCTCTCACTTTTTCTCTTTCTGTCTCTCTCTCTCGCACTCTCTCTCTCTCTCTCTCCCAGTCAGTCAGTCAGGCTGTAGTCTTATGTTTTTTGGGTGTAGCAGTGCTGTTCTTTCTCTCTCTCCTATTGGGTCAGTGGTATTGTTGGTGTTGTGCCGGGAACATCTATTTCTGGAGGATCCCCAAAGGCTTAGATCCAGGGAGGCTGCTGTCCCCTCCTAGGTCAGGGGCATTCGGCACAGGGCCTTCTTTCTCCTGCCAGGGGGTATAAACCAAGGATGGGCATTATGCACTTGAATACTTGACAGATAAATCAAGTATTTGAGGGGTAGATGTCTATTCATGCTTACTGTGCATTTATGTTACTATTGCTCAGTTGGTAGAGCATTGTGTTGGCAATGCAAAGATTATGGGATCAATTCCCAGGGTACATGCATAATGATTTAAAATGTCAATCTTCAATGCAAGTTTTTTGCATAAATGCATAAATGTAAAGGTATCTATGCTATTTTTCGTTAGATTTACCTATTTAGCGGAAAATAACTTTTTATAACTATTCTCATACTAGGGAAGAGTGGGGCAAACCCGAACCAAACGCTTTTTGGTTTTGGCTCAATTATTAAAAAAATATTTGAGCTTGATTAATTATATTTTTTACACAAGCAATACATCTCTGCTACATCTCTGCTACATATGACCATTTGAAGTTTCTATTTTTTACCATTCTTGGACAATTACACCAAACATGACAAAAGTGCAAATGTTACCCCATTAACCCCATAGGTGGGGTTAATTGTAACAGGCAGGGGGTTGTAACACTTGCTAAAAATTAAGTTTGCAGGCAAATATTTCAATGCTATTTTGTCTATATACAAATATATATACATTCATCCCTCATCTAACCATAATTCAATTATAAATGGATACAAATGTCTAAATATGTTAGAAAGCAGCACAATTATGACAAAAAAAGGACATGTTACCTAGTCTGTAAAAACAAATTCCAACAAAAAATTTCAAAAATTAAAAATTAGGGATGCTAAACAATTAATCGCGATTAATCGTTAGCAGAATAAAAGTTTTTGTTTACATCACATATGCGTGTAAACTGTGTATAATAAATATGTGTATATATATAAATATGAACACATTCATGTATAATTTTAAGAAAAAAAATGTATATATTAAGTATTTATATTTATATATAATATATATTATACATAAATATACAAATGTATATACACATGTAAACATTTCTAAAACATATACATGCATGTGTGTACATTTATTTATACAAAGTTATTATACACAGTTCACACACATATATGATGTAAACAAAAACTTTTATTCTGCTAACGATTAATCACGATTAATCGTTAAGCATCCCTATTTCAAATTCAAATTCTGAGAATTTTAGCCATTAATTTCATTCTGATTTAAATCTTTGACCTTATTCTATCAATAGTAAAGATATGAACAAAAATACATTTTTGACACACAATTTTTGATAAGACAGGCACATTTATTTTGTTGGAAAAAACTAAACGTTCAACGTTGTGCGACAATGTAAACGGTCCGTGTTACAACTAACCCCGCATTAGTTTTAGCCCCACGCACCCCTACAGCTTCCCATGGACAAATCACTCTTGTTTTTCCTAACTTGCTTTGAATAAAAGCATCTGCTAAATGAAAATGTATCATTTACTATACTGTAGGCTGTTTTCTCAATACGGAGCCTAGGAAAGCATAACTGTTACCTGAAAAATCACACCACAAAAGGTATCACTGAAAATTGTTTTGCAATATTTATGTTTAGTTGTTACTGAATTTGCAGCGTGAAGTGTTTTCTAAGCTTTTTAGAGTCATTGCTGTCACTTTCAAGTACTTTTTCTTAGTGTAAACAGGGGTTTTTGGTGGTTTGGGGATCTGCTGCCTCCACCGTGATCTATCCCCCCCTTCCCCCCATTCTCTATTCCCCATCCCATCACTGTTTGATGGCATCATGGCGGAGAAAACGTGATTATGGCGTTCTCCCTAGCGAGCACCGATCTGAACCTCATGTCACACTCGCTGACAGCCACACACAGCAGACGGGTTTTAATAACTTCTGCTTTCCCTCCATGTTCTCTCTTTTCCTCTTTGCTTTATATCACTCAGGCTTGTTTTCTTGCCTTTCCCTCTCTCTCTTTCTTTCTCACCCTCTCACTCTCTCTCACTGCAGGTATATTGGAAACATTTTTCCTCTTGTCTTTGACAGGCAAGACAGATGAAAAACAAATTTCAGATGTGATCTGAGGGCCTCTTTAATCTTTGACTATGTTTTCTTCTAGCGAACACGGTTGCTCCGCGGCTCACGTTTGCGTGTGATGTGTGCGTGTACCCGCGTGCCATTCTGGGTTACAGTTTTCCCTAAATCTTGGCGTTGAAGAACGTGCCTATGTACATTCTCAGTGCATCAGTGCCTCTGTGTGTGTTTATGCACTCTAGAGTGTTTACAAGACCGAGTCAAAGGGTGTCAAGATAAATATATAAACTTTAATGTTTTGCACTTTGTGTTAAAAAGCGAGGTAGTGGTAAACTGATAAGGCCCTCACAGCCTTTTTTACTGTGTGTGTGTGTGTGTGTGTGTGTGTGAAGGGAATTCAGAGGAAGAAGGAGAGGTGACTCTGCACTCAGGGCTTTCCTCAGGAAACCGATCCTCGCGTTGCACAGCCAGGAATGTGCCATGGATGTAGGAGGGTGGCAGAAGTGTTAGAGATAGAGAATGTGTCTACGTTTGAGATTATTTTATTTGCCTGGGTGTGCAAAATGTATGGTACGCTAAACTTCGGACACAATTGTCTTTTTTTTTGTGTCATCAGTTTGTCACGTTTTGAAATCCATATTGACTTGCAAACCCTATTAACTGTGTAAATTTTGGCAGTGCTTTTTGTAGAAAAGAGCAAAATGTTGGTAGAGCGGACATTTGTGAATTCTGGAAACCATTTTGGAAATAGTTTTGGTCATTATTTTTGCAATTTAGTAAAAATTGTAAATAAAAAAATATTTTATTTTTTTAGAAATTACACACTACCAATCAAATGCTTAGGGTCACGTACTCATTCTCATTTTTCAAATAATGATAAAATATGGAATTACATGAAAATAATTATGTTGTCCAAAATAAAAATAAATACGGTTATATTTCATGATCTTTTCAGTAGCCACCCTTTGTAAATTAATCCAGAATTAGGCCTTAGTTATATTAGGATATTAAAAGTGACACTTTGTAGTTTTTCAACCTTCATAATATATTTTCAAGACCCTTGTGATGGTACGTTGACTTAAAATAGTTTGAATGACATGTCTACCATAGCCTGATGCGGTCTGTATCGCTTTTACTCGTAAATTTGTGGTTTCGGGTAGTAACCCGAGCACAAAAAGAACTACAAAAATCTGCTTTACGGCATATGTCACTTCCTCCACTTCCTCAAATTCGGACGTGAGAGCGCAACTATTTATTTTCCTGATGTTTTTGTCATGGCCGAAGCAGCAACTAAGAAAAAGAAACCCAAAGTTTTGTCGGAGGAGAACAGAAAGAGAAAACGGGAGAGTGACAGAATAAAAAAATGGATGAGGATCAATATTGGGACAGCGTTTGCTCGCTATTTTTTATTTTTTGAACGTGAATTTTTCTGGAGGCTACTTGTAGAGTATAGAGAGAGCCTTATATCACGTGACACTGTGGCGCTGTGGTAGCCTTATGGACCTACGATTAGGGTAATCTGGGTTCGATTCCCCTTTAAGACAATTTTTTTATATAAACTTTAACCAAGAGACCACCGTTACAACTGGCTTGTAAACTTGATCTTTTGGCATTTTAAAAAATAAAACCCATGAAATTATATTCATTGGTGACCTAAAGAGTTGTCGTCTTTTCCTTTGCAACAGTGCTGTGGAGCTTGTGGCCTCTAGGGGCGCTAGACGTGAAAACTACATGTCTAGCACCCCCTAATGGTCAAAAAGTTCTGCGGTGTGCCTTTAAGTAGTTTTTACAAACATACCTTACAAAAAACAATACCGGTGTGCAACTTGAGATTAAATAATGGCGCAGATATAAGTTAAGATATGTAAGTGCAAGACCTTTAAAAATTAAGGCACCTCAAACATGCAATTTAGTCTGGAACTAGTGTAAGCCCTGTCCGGGAAACCGCCCCTTGATATTTTATCAACCACCAAGGTCTCATCCTGGAATGCTTTTCTTTTAAACCGTACTGAAAGAGTTTCCATCTGTGCTGGGCACTTATTGGCTGCTTTTTTCTTTACGTAGTCCAAGTAATCTATTTCAAACATTTTAAAAAAGATTTTTCACTTTGTAATGAACATTTGCAAGCATATGCCTTCAGATAATTAGAAGCATTTTAAGTCAAGTTATCCTGAATCTTTGACTAGTAGTGTAAATCATCAAAAGAGTATGTTGCTTTCGAGGTCTATACCGAATAGATGTTGTCAGATTACACTGGAAAATGTTGTATTTGGGATTCGGTGTATGTATTTGTTCGCCTGTGTTTCATCTCAGGTTGCCGTCACATCAGAGATGTTTTAGATCTCTAGTTGGTTCTTGTAAAAACATCAAAGTTACTTCAAGCTCTTCGCAAACATACAGTGCACCTAATTTTTTATTTTTTTAAGAAGAGATAATGGAGAATGGTCTTGACTAGTTACAGAATACATGCCTGTGGTAAGAAAGAAATAGAAAGAGGGTATGCTCACCAAGACCCTTTTTTGACTTCAGCTGTCCAAGTTCTCCCAAGAGAACGAAGCTGCCGGAAGACAACACAAGAGCTCTTGCCATCCTCCCACTCCTATGTGCTCTTTCTCTTTCCTTTCCACCATTTCCTGCCTTTACGGTGCTAACTTCCTGTCCTTCATTGCTGTTGCCTAGTCTGTTTTACTCAGATACACTGGTTAGGGTCATAGTTGTCCCATTACTTGTAAATGAAGTTGCGTTAAGATATTCCTGAGTTGATAAATGAGTGCAAAGTTGCCGCACCACTTTTAAGATTACTTTATTTACACTGGTCTATTATACCAATATGTTTAAAATCGGTTTGGTCTGTTTTCATTTTAGTCAGATACTCTTTTCCTATTTAAGAAGGGCAGTCCTTGATCAGCAGAAGCTGCAAAGAAGACCAGACTTTACACAGCACGTTTTAAGTCTGTTTATGCAAGGCTAGGGTTACCATATATGTGTTTTAGAGGGAGACAGTGGACCGTTCTGCATTTTTGGAGCATTGTTGTGTCGAGCCTGCGGTCTGAGCCCAGTCGGTGTCCCTGTGCCATGTAAGCCTTGAGCTTTTCTCCCCCGCTTTAATGCGTTTCTGGCCAGTGTCACTGGTTTGTGTTTTTAAGGCCATTTTGTGCAGTCTAGCAGTTTCAGTGCTGATAAAAGTATTTGGTTAATCAGCTTCCCTCACCGTCCCTCGACCGAGGTTTGGAGGACAGACCATTGAAGTTGAAGCTCTTTTGGGAAAAGTCCAGGATGAGAGATTGGCACAACGCGCTACCAATGCCAGACCTGGCAGCCAATGCGTTCGGATTGCGAAGGTCTGAAGACGAGGCTGTCAGCTTTGTCCCCTCCAGAAGGAAATGCCTGTACCGCCCTCACGGGCCGGCCTCCAAAGTCTGATTGGACACAGTGACCCAGTTGAGCGATAAGGGCCCCAGCAGAGTTCTCGCTGTCCACGCTTTGTACCGTGCTTGGGGAATACTCATCTCTGTCAATCCATCTTCCCTGTCATTCCCCAACAACTGTGTGTGTGCATGCTTTAGGAGGCGGAGCTGTCACTAACCCCGGCATGCATTCAAAACAGGCCTGGCTGCAGGAAAGGAGTGAAAGAGAGACATAGACATATTGAGGAAATCTCCTCCTACCGATGTCAGTGGTGCTGTGTCGGTGACAAATGGCTGCCTGAGTGTAAATATTAGTTTTTTTTAAGCCACGCTCTCGCTGTCAGGATGGCAGTGGTTGTTTAGATGGTTTTTCTCTGACCACTTGACGGGATTCAGTAAAAGTGGTGCAGTAATTTTGTTTTGCTGTGGACCATCGACTATCCAGCTGTGTTTATGCATCATAGATTTGAACAGTTTATTAACATGTATTCTCAATCTTAAATTGCATTCTCCGTTTACTCCTGAAATTAATTTAATATTTTGTATTATCAAATGGATATTGTGGGCATTTTGGGACATTTGCACTCCATAGAAGCCATAGAGAAACCATGGTTCCATAAAGAACCCTTTGCACCCGAAGAACCTTTTTTATTACTCATTTCTTTGTAAAAGCGTGCTTTAGACTTAAAGCTACAGTTCACTCAAAAATGAAAATTCTGTCATCATTTTTTCACCTTATGTTGTTCTAAACCTGTAAAAGTTTTTTTATTTTGATGAACACAAAAAAGATATTTTGATAAATGATGTTAAGCACACAGCTGATTGAAACCACTGATTTCCATAGTACTACAAATACGATGTAATTTAATAGGTACCATCAACTGTATCTTCTTCATCATTTATCACAATACTTCCATAATATTTGTTTTCCCACTATGGAAGTCAATAGTTACAGCAACTGTGTGCAACCATCATTTATCAAAATATCTTCTTTTGTGTTCATCAAAATAAAAAACTCAACACAAGGGTGAGTAAACGATTTTTGGGTGAACTATCTCTTCAATAAAGATAAAAAATGGTTGTTTATGTAACCAAAAATGCTTCTTTTTTGCTGTCGCTGTAAAAATAAAGTGTAGCACCTTTACTTATTCAAGGGCATTTTTGCCTTTATTTGACAGACAGTAGTTAAAGGCGGGGTGCATGATCTCTGATGCCAATGTTGAAGCCAATGTTGACATTTGAAATCACCTAAACAAACACGCCCCTACCCCAATAGAATCTGGACCTTCTTTTGATAGACCCGCCCCACACATATGCAACCCAGGCAACGATGTCGATTAGTAGACACGCCCCTTATTGCTTATTGGCTACAAGTGTGTTTTGGTACTCGACTCGACTCTCTTTTCCAAAGCGTTTTTCAAAAATTGTGCACCCTACCTTTAAGGAGAGGACAGAAAGTAAAGCGTATAGAGAGGGATACGGGGCCAACTAAGGATCAAACTCGGGCCACATTTTGGAGCACTGCCCGCATAAGATATAATTTTGCATTGTGCTTTCATTCATTATTCATTTTAATTCATCATTTCTCTTCAAAAAGAACACGCCATTGTATTAGCTATACACCCAAGATATTTTTGCATGTGTTTAATATTTTCTGTTTATATGATGTGGTCACCGTTTGCACGTATGTGTGCCTGTTCTCAGTGCAGTCGAGTCCCCTTTTGAATGGCTTTGCACCACTGTGTCCGGGTATTGATCTTTGGTCGGTTGCCTGTGATGTGTGCAGTGCTTACGGGAAAGAGCGTATGTATTTTTATACGTGTGTGTTGGCAGGGGTGAATTGCACCATTCAGAGAGCAGGCCTCCGAACAGCTCTCTCTTGGGTGTGTTTGTGCCCGTGTGTGTGTTTGAGTAAGTGCATGGCCTTCTTTTAGTGTGCATGCCTCTCTACAAGTGTGTGTGTGTATGTGGGTCTGTTCTGGCTCAGGTACGCCTCCCCCCTCTGTGCTGCAGCAAGATGACTTGGTCTCTTGAGGTCTGCAGGCCAGCGTCTGGAGACACAGCCGTGCGTGTTCCCGTCATTCTCCCTGCTATTAAAAGCTATTAAGCCATGCAGAACAAGTCAGGCTTTTATCTATTATTAATTATCTGGAAATGAAAGACACTCTCTCTCTCTCCTTCTCCTGCTCTCGCTCTCTCCTTGATGGCACGACTGCCGTCAGTATAGGATGACCGTTAAAGCATCATTAACCCAGAAACATGGCAGTGATGGACAGCATGCTGGATCTCTTCATTTATAATGTGTTTTTTTCCGTCCCGAAGAACACGGGCGACGTGAAGCCACACATAACAGTCGTTAAATCGGCTCCACCGCAGGACTCGCTGGGTGATTTTCATATATTAAATGTTGATTGTCTCGCCTTATGCTTTTTAACGCCACTTTCGGTGTTTAAAGGGGAACTGCGCTCGGGTTGGGTCATCAACCAACATGTGTATTGGGAGGCGGTGCGTTTCAGTGGTTGTAGTCAAGATTTAGGGGTGTTGTTGGCAACAGCACGAAGCAAAGTAGTGCTTGATGGTTTTTTTAACAGCCGACAGCGATGCCGATATCTGGGTGGTCGATAAAATGCTTTTAAGATTATGTGCTACAGTGAGAGCACTGTTCAGGAAGAGTATTTTACTCAAAATTCACTGTCTTTGGACTGAAAATAACACAATGAGGAACTAGAGTAAATGGTAATAATTCAAGCTGGCACAGTTATTGTCCAACATTGAAAATCTTCAACAAAGCTAAATATCGGCAAGTATACTAATAAAGTATAGGGCTTTGCTTAAACTAGGACGTTGTTTTAGTTGAATTAGGATATTTAAGTTACTTTTATGACACCGACATAGTTTAAAGGGGACATTTCACAAGAATTTTTTAAGATGTCAAATAAATCGTTGGTGTCACCAGAGTACGTATGTGAAGTTTTACCTCAAAATACCATATAGATAATTTATTATAACATGTTAAAATTGCCACTTTGTATGTGTGAGCAGAAATGTGCCGTATTGTGTGTCCTTTAACATGCAAATGAATTGATCTCTGCACTAAATGGCACTGGCGTGGTTGAATAGTGCAGATTAAGAGGCGGTTTATCCCCTTCTGACATCACAAGGAGAGCCACATTTCAATGGCCTATTTTTTCACATGCTTTTGGAGAATGGTTTACCAAAACTAAGTTACTAGATTGATCTTTTTCACATTTTCTAGGTTGATAAAAGCTCTGGGGACTTAATTATAGCACTTAAACATGAAAAAAGCCAGATTTTCATATGTCCTCTTTAAGATGTCAGTGCAAGTTTTAAAATTGCATTCATTTTAGTATGCGACTTGGCTTAAGCCTTGTCTCTGAAACCGGGCATGAATGTGTTACTGTGTGACGTATAGCTGTATAGTTTTACAATAAACACATATTGGCACCAATCATCGCATAGTTCTCTCATTGTGCACAGCTAAAACCCTCAAATTGGTACTCTGTGTGTCACATGTTTCTTGTCATGATGTCTGTTCCACATGTTAGACAGGAAGAGATCAAACACCCCTCCCTCAATGCAGCGGACACCGACATGATTAATCCCATGCGTGTGTACGTGTAGCATCAGGATCATAGATCCTTCAGGACTGAGTTTTGGGGACATGCGACGATGTTGCAGAGTCAGCCATTGGCCCTGCATGGGCCCATTCTAATGAGGGGGCCGAACTGCAGTGCACTTTGGGCCCAAACAGCTCGCCGTTGGACACTAATCCCAGGGTGCCGTGGAGCTGTTTTGTACTGACAAAATCACACACGTTTTGCTCCCGCAGAAGTGCACACGCACACACAAACGCACACACACAAACAAGAAGCACAAAGACACAGGGGTATGAACCCATTCAAATGCATGGGCTCAGACACACACTGGGCACACGCGCACGCACACACACTGCGCTGCAAATGGGGGGCTGCTAATGGCTTCCAGTGGGAGAAAAGGAGAGCAAGGCTTTATCCCTTAAGTGTAGAAGACTTAATCATACAGAATGGCCCGGGGCCAGAAACAGGGCTGTACGGCACGCCCCTCCACACTCGCATTAGGTATTCTACGGCTGAATCTCCTGCAGACGGTTGCAGCAGAGCCGGGCCCAGGTGAGACTCCCTGTGTGCGTGCGCGCTCGCTCTCCCTTTCCTCTTATCTCGCTCTTTCTCTCTCTCTCTACATGTCAAACACACATACCAAAAGTGGTCCACAAGAGCTTTCATTGTAATGTCATCGGAGGTACGTCTGCATAATATTCACCTCTCCCTCCGCCCATCTATTAGTCTTTTTGTCTCCTTCGAAATTTATATTCATACAAGCCTTACTAGCACAACTGTTTAAATAACAAATCTCTTTTTTGCTGTTTTCCCTCCCCATCTTTCCAGCCCTTCTTTGAAGCTTTACCTGCAGTGAGCGTAAGTGTGTGGGGCCCTTACTGCGAGAAACGGGGGGTCCGGGTGTGTGTGAGAGTCTGCATATGAGTGTGCTTGTTAAGGGCCCTCACAGCTTCAGGTCTTAGGGCGAGTGTGTTACGTCTTGCTGGGTTAAGAGATGAGATCTGGTTCTTTGTACACGCAGCGTCTTCTCATTGTTGAAACCTCTCGCTTGTAGCGAAACATCCCAGATTTGATAATGGCACAGATCCTAACTGAATTTATAAGCAAAGTAAGGAAGAAGTGGGTTTTGAATAATCTTGCCAGTCGTGGAAGTATATAAACAGACCATAAACCTGTATTTTTCCTCTGTATAGTTTTGTCCAGGGGGAAATTTTCTTATTTGAGCCTCTCTGCTAGAAAATACAATTCACATCTTTTTCCTTTTGTAAAACTCCATGTAATAAAACCCTTGTAGAAACAATTGGCTTTTTTATTTTTGTTTGAGGCACGGCTACTTATTTTCTCAATCGATGGCAGGTATTTGAAGTGTTTAGGAAACCGGTTTAAAACTGTGATTAATTTCTGTTCTGTTTGGTGACAAAAACGATTTGGTTACATGTTCGGGTGCGTGTTCATCTGTGCATGCTTATCGTGATTTCCCCATACCCTTGTTATTTTGGTAGATAAGCATCACCCGTTGTTAATTTAAAGCGCTCGTTTTGAAAACAATTAAAGGCTGCGTCACTCTCCCACCGGCTGGCACGCTTTTTGGCGGCTAAATGCGTGCGTTGTGTTTGTCATGTTGTTACGACGCGCTTGTTTGATCTCTACCCTCGTCCCATTCTCCACTCTGCTCCGTCAGCTCCGCTCGCGTGTATTAGTCTGCGTGCGTGGTGATGACAATGCTGTTTAACACTGCTTAACAGGACCCAGAAATGCAAATAACGCTGCACGCTCACTCCAACACAGCAGTAATTAACTGAGAAGGAATTTCAATAATATAGAAATAAATTGTGTCAAGGATTTGTGTGTGTGTGTGTGAGACGTAGAGAGGGATATTGAAGATGGCCCTTGGGGGATCCGTGTTTTTTCTTTTTCTTTCTTTAAATAATAGTTTAAATGGAAAGACAAACAACAGTCCACCCCTGCAAAGGTGCTAAAGGGGAGATTGCTGATTATGCATTAACCCTATTGTTACGTACTAACATTAAGATATCAAAGTCCCTTTTAAGTGCATATGTAAACACTCTGGTCACTTCGGTCGACGGTGTCCATTTTGAACCTTGAAATGGAGGCATGGGCGTCAGATTTTACTCCTCCCTCACCTCTTGTACAATTGGCACCAGTCGGCGAGCATGTTAAGGAAACAGAGTATCCAAGGTAACATTTAAAACATGCTGTTATCATTAGACTCTGCATCCCACTGTATAAAGCTTTTACAAGCAGGAGCCATTCTGAAGGAAGGAAACCGGCCAGTAATGTCGAGCCTGCATTTGTCTGGTCTAACAAAGAGGGTATACATTAGTTAAAAGTGGTCAGTCGGTATCTGTATGTTATAGTCAATTAAAAACCCAGATCTATAGAGTGGCCTATATAGTAGTGATATATTTAATTAAATTAAAAGACATAAATGTTTCATAAAAATAAAAATACGCTTTTCAATTACTAAACCTTAAACTTTAGTCTGTATAGTATATAGTCTGTTTTTTCATGTACGCGAGTGGTCGAATGCACAGCCTTGCAAAGTATAGTTCATTTGACTCGTACGTTTGACGCATACGCATTGCGACAAAATACAATGCATCTCCTATGCTAAATACTACATTCTTCTGTAGGCGCATCCGTGACATACGCGTACATTGAACACGGGGTTAAAAAATACGGCCGTGCATACAGTACGCGCTCACTCTTCTGATGGCGAAAATTGCTTCACACGGACCCCCGTGTAAATGTAAAAAAATGGACTATACTTCAGCCTTAAAAGAACAGTATGTAGGATTGTGGCCAAAACTGGTATTGCAATCACAAAACGTGTGGCTAAAACTGGTACTGCAATCACACAGCTGGTGGCCAATATACCAAACGACAACATAAACATCAGTTGAGGGCTGCAACTCCACTTTTTAAATGACAATATCCTGGCCGGACCGCTGTTGTGAGTGATATAAGTATTTGAAATGAAAATGATTTCTTAATGTCTAGTGACATTTCAGGGCCATTTAATGATTAATTGATTTAAATTTCTTACGTACTGTTCCTTTAAGGCAGATTTTAAAATGTGACACTAATCTCACAATAGCCAAATATTCAAATATGACCCTGGACGACAAAGCCAGTCATAAGACTATTTTTCCCCCATTGATATATGTTTTGTTAGGACAATATGAAGAGTTTGGTTTCAAAATATTCAAGATAATATTTTCGAAAATCTTATAATCTCGATTTTTAAAAAATCTTGCTTTTTGATTGTGCATTCCAATGTATGTATATCTATCAATCAAACTGCAGTTGGTTTGTTTGATTTAAGCCTTCATAACTAAAAAAACGCACAATAAAACACAAAAACATGATAACATAATAATAAGCATGTTTTGACAAAAACATTTAAAAAAGTGAGGTATCTGTTTTGGAACCAAACTCTTCGTATTTGGCCAAGATACTACTTATACCATTTACTAGATAACTATTTGAAAATCTAGAATCTGATGGTGCAAATAAATCAAAATATTGAGAAAATTGCCTATAAAGTTGTCCAAATGAAGTCTTTAGCAACATATATTAATGATAAAAACATTTATTATATTTCAAGTTGAAAATGTACAAAATATGTTCATGAAACATGATCTTTACAAAATATCCTAATTTACTTAATATACTGATTTTTGACAAAAATCGATATTGTTGACCCATTGGCTATTGCTACAAATATACCCGTGCTACTTATGGCTGGTTTTGTGGTCCATGGTCACAAATATTAGCCTGACGTTGTCATACTCAATTCTAGTCAGAATTTGAGTCTGATACCGCTCCATTGAGCTATAATTATGAGGCGTGTCTCAACCGAAAAATGCCTCTGCACTCAATTGGATAGACCTACGACCAATCAGAGCAACGGGGAGTGAGACGTATGTTGAAATGACGTATTTGCAGCTTGACCGAACTGCTAGTTATTTCGCTACGACACACACTACAAGTCTGAGTTTGCGAACGTACATCAACACCTACTATGTTTACAACATTTCATTTATATCACATTAAGTCATACAGTAAGACTATCTCTTACCATTTGTACATTAGTTGAACTTCATCCACGACGATACCCATTACGTTTGCTTGTTATATACATCTCGTCGTGCACACCGAGTTGCATCGCCGTGATACCCATTTTAGTTGCTTCTTTAACTTGATCTTTCATAAGTGCGACAACTTTTGTCGAATCCCGTAGGACGGCAAAAACATCAACAAATGCCTTGCTCGCGTTTCTCTGTTCCTCTTTTAAAGTCAATGCTCTGTCGATATCTTTTAGAACAGACTCAATGTCAGAGTCCACACATCTGATTTCTACCGCGGCAGCCATTTCGTTGTAAACAACAGATTCAACACACGCGCTCTTTGGTGACGTGGTTGATTTACGTTACTGATCATCTGTCCATCATCATATAAAGCCCGCCCTGACAATTTGATTGGTTCGACCAGCTTTGGGTCGAGCATAGTAGCAACTCAACGGTGAAACTCCAGACCGATCTTCCCGTTCCTCAAAATGTTGTGGGCGGGGCTAAGATCGGCTGGCACCCAGGCTACACAAATATATAAATTCAATTAAATTTACTCACCCTCGTGCCATTGCAGATGATTATGTGTTGAAAACAATCAAATAACTTTTTTTGCCCCAGATGACTTTTATTGAGCCCCGTAAATGACTTTTAATAGAAACTATTAAAAAGGAAATCAAATACATCTGTAATGATGGCATAACTAGTAAATTATGATGAACTAGTCAATCACTCTTTCTCTAGTAGTCTCTACCAGTTCACACTAGTGCACATATATATTACGTAAAGTATGCATGACCATCACACACACACACACACACCTGTTCTATCTCACGGCCCCCATCTCGCACTCCCTATGGCTGAAGCCCACGTCACAGTTCACAAAAGCACTGCTTTCCGCATGCGGGGCGCCAGGGGACGGAGACAAGATACACAGAAATAAATATGCTCAGCTAATGAGGGAGAGAAAGAAGAGACTTTTAATAGAATGCTGCTTTTAAAACTACTTTTAATGACTTTTCCTCGCCTCTCCCAGTCGCCCTTTCTCCTTTGTTTCTTTCCATGCGGGGTTTCGTTTGGCTGTGCTGATCCTAGTGTGAGGTCTTAATATCCTCTCGGGTTGGTTTATTCTTGTTTTTTTCGGGAGGGTTGGAGAGTTTGAGTCACTCAGGACCGTGTGTATTGAGAGCCATCTGTAGTCCAGTGGTGTACAGATGTCCGGCCCATCCCTGTAGATGAGGGTCCAGCCACACCTTCATGCGTTTGGGTACAGTGATCATTTATGTGCTGTAGCATATGTTAACACTTTCATTTATGTCTGTTCATTCACTGATATTACTCTAACCATTGACTTGACAGTGGATCTGGAGTTGTAGCTGTGCGTATGTGTTTGACAGAGAGAAAGTATGTCTTATTTGGCTGGAGCCCAGTGTAGTGCAGTAGTGTGTAGGAGGTAGAGGGCTGCCAGTGCCCCTGGCAGCTTTGTTTTTAGACAGGGATCTGGGCTCAACTGTGTGTGGTGCTGTTGTGCCGAATGCCGAGGGCTAAACGGAGCTGTCTGTATCTGTGTGTGTGTGTGTGTGTTTGAGAGACGTAGGGCATTTGTCTAGCGTAACCCTCTTCCTCCTCCACACTCCTTCGTTCTTTTTTCTCTGCCTGACTACACTCCAATATCCCTTCTCTAATGAAGCGGGAAATGGGGGATGAGTGGCGCTCTGATTGGGAGTAATTTAGCGTTTTTCCTCCTCCGTTGGGAAGACGTGTCTTCAGGAATGTGACGTCCCTCATTTGGTCCAGGAGTCTTAAGCACTTGGTGTGGTATGCTTTTTGATGATGTTTTGGTCTGTGGCAATGAATTCTGGGAATGTACCATTTCGTACATTTTTGGATGCTTGCAAATCACCAGCATGATGCTATGGTGTTCTGAGTGGTTTCCAGGTTGTTGTCATGTGGTTGCTAGGGTCTGAATAGTTGCTTTTATCTCACTCCCATATATATCTATTACATCCTGGTACCTGTATATGAATTAATGTTGGATGAGCATCCAGCAAACATTTTAATCCAAAGTGACGTTCAGTGCATTTAGAGAATACATTTAATCAGTATCTGTGTAACCCAGGATCAAACCCTCAACCTGCACTCCTAATGCAATGATCTACCAATTGAGCTACATTATGAGTTGCTTTCTGCTAAAGGTAAATATTTTACGATTTAAAAAACACAACTTTAACTATGAGCAATAGTAAAAGCGATGCTTGCCTTTAGCAAGCGCAACTAATTATCTCTTTTTAAGGAAGGTAGAAGTTTAGTGTGGGCGTCTGAGTGTACTTAGCACCTGCAGTGTAGGCTGGGTTTCTAGAGAGAGGCAGTGTTTTTAATGCCCGTGTGTGCGTTTTTGTGTGAGTAGCAGCACTCATAGTGGTTCTTACAGACTACCGGGAGCATACCATAAAGCCAGAGGGAGAGCAGCCCATCCCAGCCAAGCTCAGTGGAGAACAAGAGAGCAAAATTTGACTACAAAAAACAGCATGATGTCTCCCCTGATGAACAGTCGGAGCTGCTAAGGCCAAAAGAAAGAGTCAGCGGATGGAAAAAGAAACAGTACACAAACATTATCACAAAACTTGTTCATTGTACAACATGGTTCATGTGTATCCCTCTTAAATGCAAGAAAATCCGTACTGTCAGCCGGATCTCACGTGAATTTGTACAGATTTCACAAGTAATGACGAAGTAAATCATGCAAAAACATACGATCATCATAAGAAAAACAATAATGAAACACCACCCCTAATCCCAACGTCACAGAGCAAAACCAAATTGTACAAAAATTTATGAAAGTGGCTGTACGAATTAAAGGGGCCATGTCACAAGACTTTTTAAAAGTGTTTAATAAATCTTTGGTGTCCCCAGAGCATATGTGTGAAGTTTTAGCTCAAAATACCATATAGATAATTTATTGTAACATGTTAAAATTGACACTTTGTAGGTTAGTGCAAAAATGTGCCGTTTTGGGTGTGTCCTTTAAAATGCAAATGAGCGGATGAAGTGCAAACACCGATCACAATGATGGTGGTTTGTTGAAATTGAAACTCAATTGTGCAGTGAATTATTTTCTGTTTCTCTATGCACTAAATGGCAGTGCTGTGGTTGGATAGTGCAGATTCAGCGGTGGTATTATTATAATAAGAGCTCCTTATGACATCATAAGGAGAGCCAAATTTCAACGACCAATTTTTTCATGGTTTACCAAAACTAAGTTACTGGGTTGATCTTTTTCACATTTTCTATGTTGGTAGAAGCACTGGGGATCCAATCATAGCACTTAAACATGGAAAAAGTCACATTATCATGCCATGGCCCCTTTTAATACGAATAAGCCACCTTGTAAAATACGCACAAATTGCCATGAAATAGCGTTGGTACTGTTCATTAAAAAACATATATACACACATTTTTCGTGGAAAACGCGTAACTTCCGGTAAACTCTGATAAGAATATATAACAACTACTTTAAACAGATTTTGTTTATTTATATAACAATCAAAATAAACAACACCTAGATTACCCTGGAAACTAAAACATTTGTTATTTCGATGAGGTATTTGTTTAAGAGTTTAGTTTCAGCAACTAGTCAGACCATTAAACTAACAGAAACCGGAAGTAAAGTTCGGACCAGATGCATTATCGCGTCACCGCACGTGTGTCCGATGAAACAGTCTATATCCATATATCCAGTATGTTTCTTCATGATAGTATTTTTGTTTTTTTACATTTTGACACCTGTGTTTCCATCCAGGACTAGGCCTTTAAACAGTTTTTACAAACAAACCTTCTAGAAAAACAATACTGGTTTGCATCTTGATACAAAACAGTGGCATTGATATATGTTCAGTACAACGTGTTTTGAAATGAAGGCATCTTAAACATGCATTTTAGTCTGAGACTAGGATAAGCCCTGACCCAGAAACCGCCTCTATATGTTGACGTAACTGCTTAATAAGTACATTAAAGACACTGTTTTTCTTATGTTTTACAGTGAGCGACAGTCTTGGAACTGTTAACCCTAGTCCAGTTCGCTATTCGCTAGACTTAGCTTAGCCTGAGAAGCTTATGTTCCGATATCTTCGTCTGAAATCATACACATCGACTTATCAGTCTTTAAAAGGCCTCAGTTTCATAGTGACTCAGATGGTCAGGAAAGAGAAAAAAGCACATCCAAGTCTGGAACAAGGAGAAACAGAAGCAAACGTCCAGCAAACCGTCATTTTGAACTGGGAATTTGAGTAACAGAAAGGAAAAATTTTGACAGAAATGAAACAAAGGACAAATGAGGGGAAAGGAGAGGGAGAGGTGTGACGTATCCCTTGACTTTGGAAGGAGTGGAAGAGAGGACCTCAGTGTACTGTTAGTAAAGGCCTTCTGTTATTTCTGGGCTCCGGAGCTTGGCGTCCGGTAACAGGCCCGTCATTTTGACCTGGCTTGGCTCCTTAGGTCCTGACGGCAGGAACTTCTGGCTGAAGCGTCTGCGGTTGTGATATTCCCCAGCTTTGAGAGGGAAAACAGGGGCCTGTTGGCCTTGGCTTTGGAGTGGAATACGGAATAGGGGGGTGGTAGTAGAGTTTGGTTCACACCGACCACCCTGCTGGGAGCACGAGTGAGAGAGGGGTGTACGGTGGCCCAGACAGCACATTTTGCTCCGGTGTGTGTGTATATGAGAGTACTGCTGAGAGTCTGTGTGTAATTAAGGAACTGATAATGTGGAAGGAATGCAGTATAGCTGTCAGGGACAGTGCAGTTCCTGCCTCTTTCAAAATCTCTCTCTCTCTCTCTGTATCTCTGTCTCCTTTTGTCTTTTTCTCTTGTGTTTTTTCTTTTTCTGAGATTCTTTTCCTGAGAGGAAGTGGGTTTAGTTAGACTGCAGTGATGCCCAATGCCAGTGGGAACATGTCTAACCACAGTTTCCTTTACACAGAGCAGATTCTCTACTCCTCTTTCTTTTGCTCCCTCTCTCTGTCCGTCTTTTTCCCACTTTCTTTTGTAAGCATCTGTTTAAAGTAACAGTTCCTTAAAAAATGAAAATCTTTACTCTTCCTCACGCTTATTTCAAACCTGTATGACATTCTTTGTTAAGAGAAACATAAATGTATATGATACACAGAACTTGCGCCGATTTCTTTGGGTGCTCAGATCTTCACGCAACGCTAAGGTTGCTTAGCAACTGCGGACGCTACGGGAGCGCCCAAGCGCTTTAGAAAAAGAGGAAAGCAATGCGATCACGTTTTTTGCACCGTTTTAGACAGGAATTGGGAAGCACCGCTTATTCAGCATATTCATCAAAGCATTGCAGATATTACAACTCACGAGATTCACCAATCGGAGAGGCTCCTGAATTTGTGTGTTTTTTGATTAAAATTAATGAAACCTATCTAGTGTTTGTCTGTGGGTGCTCTGCTATTTCTGTGGGTGCTCGAGCCCAGGAGCACCCAGGGGATCGGGGCCTATGCGCACAAAAAGCTGTATGGTCCTAAATTTTATTCGGGTTTGCAGATATTCAAGTTTATGCATAAAATGTGTTTCCTCACTATAGCAGAATGCGTTCTCTTAACTGATTTGAAGCAAAAGTTACATTTGAGCTTTTATGTTGAACAATCAGAGGAATGAGCGAATGAACTTTTTTGGTGAACTTTTCTTTTAACGTCTCATGTGTTTATTTTAATAACTTAATTAGTCGATTTGCCTTCTGTGAACCTCATCAGTGATGTTTATCTTTCCTGCTTTTTGTTCCTGATCTTCAACACGGACATCGAGTCTACTGAGTATGAAGACTTCTACACTTAATAGTCCTCAACAGTTCATTCATGCTGAAAAAGTGCTGTTATAAATGACATGACTGATAATGCGTCAGAAATGTCCCTTTATGCATTGATGCCTCTGTAGTCTAATGTGTAGGGGTAACGCAAATTACCGACTGTATTTGTTAAGGAGTAATGGCGCGTGTGTGAGAGTGTGTGTGTGTTTTCATACTAGTCTGTTTAAAGCTGTGTGCCAAAGTGCTTAGAAGGGAGTTTTGTAGAGACCGGGAATGTGTGTGTGTGTGTGGTTGAACTTCTCATTGTGTCCTGAACACTGCTGCTTCCTGTTTGTGTGCCAGTAGGGCTTCCTTCCTCGACAATGCCCAGGAAAACCTTCATCGCACATTCCTCGTCTCATCTCGCTGCCTCTCTTACCTGTTTTTGCACCTCCAAAATTAGTACACGGACAAACACACACATTCATGGCAAAGCCTTTTGATGCACATCCAGATTGAACACAACACTTTTAATGGGCGCACTTTGGAGAATGTATGAAAAACTTGGTTTGGCTGCAATAAAGTTATTATCGTTTTGCTTTCCAATTTTCAATGGGTTTTTTTTTTTAGTTTGGGGTTTTTGAGTGTTGTGTTTCATTTTTTTTATCAAAATCATGACAAATTATTTTTTAGCCTGTTTTGGAGTGATGAAAGTGTATTTGTTTAATTTGTAACCATATAAGGTTGTATTTGTTAACCGTAGTAAATGCATTAGCACACTTGACCAACTATTAGCAATAATTTTTCGGTATTTATTCATATTTTTTAATACTAGTTAATTTCTTGTTAGTTCCCTGTACATTAACTGATGTTAACAGTAACGCCTTTCGTTTTTAAACATGTATTTGTAAATGCTGATAAACATGACCTAAGATTAATAAAGGGGGCAGCAGTACTGTTCATTGTTAATTTATGGTACCTAATGCATTAACTGATGTAAACAAATGCAAACATAATATAAAGTGTTAACTTTCAATTTTTGTCGTTCAAAATGCGTGTTTTATTTCCTGATTACTGACAGTATTTATTATTTGTTTTTTCTTAATTACAGTAACACTTGGCTAAACAAGCATTTTTAATGTATTCTCTTTTTCTCTCTCTCTCTGTAGCGGTAGAAGAGGCCGAATCTACAGAGTGTGCCAGTGGCTGGGACTCTTCTGTTCAGACAGGTAAGATTTCAGTCCTGCATGTCCTCCAATGATGCCTCCAACCCCCCTGTTCCTCCTGGAGACGATCCACTGCATCACAATCTCTAATATCAATTCAACATGGCCTGCAGCCCAGCACCCAGAGGGATGGAGACGGCTGGTGGGAGGAGGGGTGTAGGGAGAGTTTTTCATAAGGCACAGGAGGATGGTGTCCAGGTGCATGCTGGACTAGAAGCTTAGCACTGCTTCCCGTTCTGAACGTTTGTGGGTAGTAAAGACGCATTCTCGCAGTCAGAATGTAATTTTGCACGACCTGACGAGTCTGATTACACCTCCTCTCAGGAGAGGAAAAATCCATCTCGAAAAATCCAAGCGGGCTGTTTTAGATGGTGCATCTTTCTGAATATTAGATTTTGCTTTTCTACCAGCTACCTCAGAAGCCCTTTGCTGTACTCATAGTTCAGTGTCGAGTGTTTCCAAACGCTGAGCCATTTCTAAATGAGTAAAAACATTTACCCGCTATGTCAGCTTAGCTGGGTTTTTAACAGACAAAGCTATGGTTTTCTGTATTATGATGAATGCTTTAAAGGATTGGTCCATTTTCTTAAAAAAAATCCAGATAATTTACTCACCACCATGTCATCCAAAATATTGATTTCTTTCTTTGTTCAGTCGAGAAGAAATTATGTTTTTTGAGGAAAACATTCCAGGATTTTTTTCATTTTAATGGACTTTAATGGACCCCAACACTTAACCCTTAACTCAACACTTAACAGTTTTTTTCATCAGAGTTTCAAAGGACTCTAAATGATACCAAATGATGCATTAGGGTCTTATCTAGCGAAACGATTGTCATTTTTTGACAAGAACAATAAAAAAATATGCACTTTTAAACCACAACTTCTCGTCTATCTCCAGTCCTGTGATGCGCCAGCGCGACCTCATGTAACACGTCATTACGTCAAGAGGTCACGGATGATGTATGCGAAACTACGCCCCAGTGTTTACAAGTGTGGAGAAAGAGGACCGTTCCGACGTTGCTGTATGTGGAATGATACTAATTAAAGGGATACTTCACCGATTTAGCATTCAGCTTTGTATCTGTAGAAACCCGGCAGTATTACTGAATGACCATGTTTCCCTCCATCATTTCCCCCTGAGAGGAGAGATATCTGCATTTGGTTCTGCAAAAAAGTCCTCCGATGATGCAAAAATCGTCATATTACATCATCGGAGGACTTTTTTGCAGAACCAAAATGCAGATATCTCTCCTCTCAGGGGGAAATGATGGAGGGAAACATGGTCATTCAGTAATACTGCCGGGTTTCTACAGAAACAAAGCTGAATGCTAAATCGGTGAAGTATCCCTTTAATGTTTTTGTGTCAGTTTATTGCTTAACATGGTCCGCAAATGTGCGTTTCATATATGTAACATGTGACTTTCTACATCACTACACAATTACGTGAGGTCGCACTGGCGCTTCACACAGCCGGAGGAAGACGAGAAGTTGTGGTTTAAAAGTACATATTTTTATTTTTATGGTCAAAAATGACAATCGTTTCGCTAGATAAGACCCTTATGCCTTGTTTGGGATCATTTAGAGTCCTTTGAAACTGCATTTAAACTGTTACATGTTGGGGTCCATTAAAGTCCATTAAATGAGAACAATCCTGGAATGTTTTCCTTAAAAAAAATTCTTCTCGACTGAACAAAAAAAAACATCAACATTTTGGAAGCCCTGGTGGTGACTAAATAATCTGGATTTTTTGTTAAAAAAATGGACTAATCCTTTAATTCAGCACTGGGCGGTGGTTAAATTTATTAATTGAATAGATTGGATCTTGAAAAATGGTCTCCGTGATAGATGCTTGGAGTCACATCGAATGATGTACGCCAGTTGTAGGACACTTAATAAGAAACGTAGTACTAATTGAAGTACATTGAAGTATTATAAGAGTGACCTCGGTCAATTTAATTTCATGTTGACATTAGATTGAAAGAGGTCAGGTTGAACATATCACAGGTCCTTTAAAATACCCTTTGTTGGAACCTTGGTATAGCAGTCAGGACCGCATTTTCAAGATGCACTAATGTGGCCGTTGTGAGTTCGAGTCCAGCTCATGTCTCATTCCCCCTATCATTTTCTGTCATCTCTTGGCTAACCCAAATTTGCAAAAAGTACAAAAAATATATAGCCTACATTAGTGAAGTGATTTTAATACCCCGAAGACAGATACAGTTCCAAAGTCAGCTATTAAAAATGAGTTAGTTAGATTTTATTTGGGAGTTTTTGTGCATTTGTAAGCGCGTTTATATGTGCATGCGTGTTCCATCCTGATGCTTTGGAGAGGTGATGAGCTCAGCAGAGAGACAGAGTAAAGGAAAGGGCCCCCGGGGGCCCGACGGGATGATGTAGGCCCCTCCTAACCGGCCCTGAGGGAGTGCTGCAGGGGTGCTGATTGAGGTCCTGGGTGAGTGCAAAATGCTGCGTGTGTGAGATGCAGCAGGAAGGGGAAGTCCCTGGACTCCCACTAACCCTGTACTCCTCCTTGCCTCTCCTCCTCGACTCCTCCCTCCATCCCTCTCTCCTTCATTTCACTTTTTCGCATTCTAACCCCATTAGCTTGCACTAATCAGCCCTTTTCCCTCCGCGTGCCAAAACCACCTCCGTTTCAGGCGGACTCGGTTCTTCTTTGCATTCCGAGTCACCTCCTTTTTATTCTTTTTGTCTCCACTTTTTCTTTCGCTATCCTTACCCTCGCCTGTGTTTGTTTGTGCCGCTGTGTTGGGGCCCAGGGGGCCGCTCGCCATCTCTTATTTAAAAAGATAAAAAACCTTCCTTCCCTTTATTCCCTGGGAGATGATGTCGACAAGGACACTGGCAGGCTTTTCCTGGTATTAAATTCACTTCATTTTTTTCCTTTCCTCCTCTGTGGAAAATGTGCGCAGAGTTTGGAGAGAGTAGAGTGTGGGGGGGGGGGCTTGGACTGTAAGGGGTGGAGAGGTTAAAGGAAAGAGTTAGAGCACCCCCCCCCAATCCACAGGCCCCTAAGGACCTGATTGAGGCCCCTTCGGTTTGTCCCATTGGGGGAGCGGGCCGGAGGTACACCCCCTGTTTCCACTCTCTCTCTCTCTTTCTTTCCCTGACTCTCTCTCCAACCCATGCTCCCTGAGATAGAAAAACAACCCGTCCCTCCCTGGCCCAGAGGGGAAGAAGCGAAGGAAAGGAGAAAAGAGAGAAAATGAGCCAGGTCTGACACTAGAGACTCGGAGAGAGATGGTGGGGGGGGGTCGGTTGAAGAAAAGGAAGAGGAGGAGGGAGAGTTTATAGAGACAGATGCAGACGCTTGTCATTTTTTCGAAAGTGGGAGCGGGGAGGGGGGAATTGTTCTTTATAAGTGCCATCAGAGCTGTGAAGTTGAGCATTGTTTTTTCTGCTTCCTGTCAAAGAGCCGAAGCCGTGCTTTTATGGATGTGTTCACACACATACACACGCACACTTTGAAACAATAGCTCTAGAGACTTTGCTTTGTCAACATATAGGACATCGCCTGATGCACATTTGCAAGGATCAAATGCATTATTACTCACGCGCACACCAACGCACACAAGCACCCAATTTGTGTGCGTGTCCCCGACTATGATTCATTGTGGAAAAAGACTGCTCATATCCCTATGCGCTGGCCGATAGGGGCTGTAATGCTCCTGAATTGAATTATTTTATTTGTTTCCTCCCTCAGCTATTGGTGGGCCTGGTAGGACCTCTTAAGTCAGCCAATCGGATTGCTCCGTTCACTTTCACTCCGTCTCACCCACTCTGGGCGAGTCATTGTGACCTCACCCGTAATGTGAGCTTTTTGGTCACCTGTGTATTCCTTGCTCAGAAAGGGAGCTGTTGTGTTCGGGTTGTATTTGGCAGCAGGGCATTGAACCAGGCCTATTTATGACCGTCTTAATGGCCTGCGCTGTCAAACTCGGCACATGTTAAACTTTTGTCGTAGCCAGAATGAAAGAAGCATAACGAAATATATGTGCTGTAGTCAGAAAAGAGATTTTTTTGGGATGATTTGTACTTGCTCTTTTAACATTTTCATTGGCCAGAACGTAATAAGAGATTTTTTTTAACTTAAGTAACATTTTATGGGCCTCATAGTTAAAGTGCCTTGGAACGTGCAGCATTATTTAATGTGACAATGTCATTTAACCCCCCCCCCTTTTTTTTGAATGACCAGTAGTGTTTCGTTTATGGTACAGTTTCATTAGCCGGTCCTAAACTCCCTCACATGACCTCAGCAGTTGTGCCCACTTTATTGTTGAGCCCTGCTGAGGCATGTATTGCGAACCGGAGGATCAGCAAGATCTGTTATATGATTTTGGTGTGTGTGTATGCTCAGTAAAATTTCAGTCAGTCTCCTGGCCCCTGCAAAATGCCCGGTCCCCTCGGGAATCGAACCTGAGCTTGATTCAGCCGTGCATTCTGGTTGCTCTGCTCCCAGCTTACCACCGGTATATGGGAGTAAGCAATGAGGGGAATAGGACAGGAGCGATGATGACCATCGGCTATATAACAACCCAAAAATGGCCCTCTCTGTGCAGTGGGCAGTTTTAAAAAAGAGGACACAAGCAAGAGATCCATCTCTCTATCCCTCAAGTGCATTTGTGGGTCTCTGCCTTTCCATTCGGGTCTCGCTGTCTGTCTCACTATCTCATTTGTGTCCCTCTCTATTTTTCTTCATCTCCTCGCACGAACCTCTGGAGGTCCATAATATATTTTTAATTTCCCCAAGGCAGCGACAGGAAAACAGTTTTAATGTGTGAAGAGGAGGTGTGCGGCTGCCTCTTTGTGTCTATGCATTAGCATGTGGTCGCGCACATGTGACGGCGCGTGTTCACGGCGTGCACGCGGGCGTTCTTGCGTTCGTGAAGTCGCGGCCTGGAACAGGTGATGGCATTGGAGAGCAGCTGTATGGCTGTTTGTTCCATGTGATTCAATTCCCATCTTTCCATGACTCTCTCTTTCATCATCTCCGTTTCTTCTTCTGCGTGTCTGGGTGCGCGGTGTTGGGTGCTGGGTCTCCTGAGGAAGGGAGGCTGGTACAGTGTGCCTGGCAAGCGAGGGTCCCGAGGGCTGTGCGGTATTGTGGAAACACAGTACGCAGGGGCCAGTAAAGCCAGGGAGAGAGAGGTCTACTTGCTTTAAATAGGTCCCGTGTTTACCACGTTAGGCCCCTGCGTTCCCTCGAGAGACCACGTGCAAGCACTGCACCTGCTCGAGCGCTGGGCCATCAGGGGCCCTGTCCCAACTCCAAATCGGAATACAATGCGGATATCATACATTTTGCCATACATTAGCAGTGGTTGGCCAAAATGGCTTTTTTAATTATCTAGTGCATACATAGATTTATATTTACGCATTTGGCAGACGATTTTATCCAAGCGACATATGCTGTATTACAAGCTGTATGTTATATTCTGATTGGCCAATTTACAACATTCCAAGGTTCATTTTTTTTCAGATAACTATCGCTCAAAACGAATAACATACAGTAAATCTGGATGCGGCTAATCGTTTTGACAGGTACAGTTTAATATTACACAAAAATAAATATGTCTTTTAATAACATATATGACATTATATTTACAAATGATTAAACCAAACAGTGTGTTCATTACATTTGAACGTCTTTGAACGTTTCATTTTAAAAGTAAACAGGGTTTCCTCGCAGAAGGTCTGCATTTGTTAAAAATGAGCAGATAAAATATGCTGCGCACCGGGTCCTGATCACACTGTCGGGGCTTATTTCTGGGATAACAACCTGCTGCCTATACATTATCATTTACGTGTGTGTTCCTTGGGGATCAAACCCATGACTCTTTGCCCTGCTAACACAATGCTCTACCAATTGGGCTACAGAACCAGATACTTAAAGGGGTGGTTCAATGGTATTTCATGCATTCTGACTTATTAACACAGTTATAGAGTTGTTTCCTCATGCTAAACGTAGCCAAAGTGTCAAAAAAACAGTTGGATGTGTTACAGAGTATTTCTGTGCCGAATGCACTTCGCCAGGGTTCGTACAAGTTTCGGAAAGTTTTTTTTCGATTACAGGTCCAACTGACGTTTCAGGGGTTTTCTATACGTATCACTTCTTTATATGGGCACTTCCCTGGGAAAACCCCGCCCACCAGCCAATCAGCGGGAGACGCTAGAACATACAAACATTCACACCACGCGACAGCTTTGTTTAATTTCAAAACTTAACAATGGCACGAATGAAGAAGTGTGTTTTTGGATGTAAGGAGAAGAAATCCAGCCTTATGAAAACAATGGATATAGTTTATTATCCGAGGTAGCAGCAGAGTTTTGCGTGTGTGTTTGATGCATTGGATTTTCCCAACCGGGTCACGAGTTGCATGCGGTAAGTAAGACATCTGTCTTATGTTGTAAATATGCGCGTGCATATTATATAAATGACACGAACATGTAGTGAATCATAAGTTATAAGTGTTGTATAGTGTTGCATGACTCGTACTCGCTCCACCCACGGTAGTAACTCCTCCTAGTTCATTGTTTCGTACGTTATCGGAAAGATTCGGTAAAGCTAATCTTTCTTTTATAAATCTGATTAAACTAAAGACTCTTCGGAGATATAAAGGATGTCATACAACTCTATTGGTACTCCAGATTAACATCAGAAATGCAGAAACAGCGTGTTACGTGAGCTTTAAAGATCAGGCCAAGTCACACTAGGGCGAAGAGACACTTACTCCACGAGACAATGCCAGACACAAGATTGGGTTCACGAGAAAGAGAAAAGAAATCCTTAATGAGACAATATATGAATGGAAAATAGTCTTTTATTCAACTGCAATCACCTAATCACATAAACTAATCTAGGACCGTCACTAACAATTATTTTGGTAATTGATAATGAAGTAATTTGATATTTTTATGTAATAAAAATAGATCCAAGTAAGCAATAAGCTTTAATGGAATACTTTAAAACTAAATTTCATGATAATTTCCGCACTCCCACATCATCCAAAATGTTCATTTCTTTCTTTCCTCAGTTGAAAAGAAATTAAGGTTTTTGAGGAAAACATTCCAGCTTTTTCTCCATACAGTGCATTTCAATGGGGTATAATGATTTAAGGTCTAAATTGCAGGTTGAATGCAGCTTCAAAAGGCTCTGCGTGATCCCAGCCAAAGAATTTTGGTCTTATTTAGTGAAACGATCTGTCATTTTATATATTTATATTTATATATATATATATACACTTCATAACCACAAATCTACAGGATTTCACAGACAGGAGTACATTTTTGCACTAGAATGCACTGTACTCATTGAAAACGGGTACTTTTCATTGACATGATTTAGTGAATTTAGGACCTGATACATAAAAGCAACTACATTTATATTATTAGGCAAGTTGGCATGATTATCAGCCACTGCCAGTTAAAGATGTAAGATTACTTGTGAAAATATGGGACTGTTGCTAAGACTTACTTGGACAAAACTATAATGTGAATGCATCGCTGTAGGACCTTAGTTGGCCCCTCTCGTCCCAGAGACCACTATGAAATCTCATATACGCGAATGGGATGAAGGGGTGCATGTTTAACTTGTTTGAAGGTGCTGGGGCTGTGGAGTCTATATTAAACCTGGATCACACCTCTTCTCGCTGTTCAACATCATTAATGTTTTCCATCAGAGAAAGCGTCTGTGCCAGTTTTCAGGGACAGCATGAGAGATGGATTTCGACAGGTAGGCTGTGTTCATGTGATGAGATCAGACATCCCTAATCGAGCTCAGAGCAGCACTACAATTTCTTTGGTGTCTCCGACTAATGCAGCCTTGATCTGGTTTACATTTGGCTGCGTCTGGTTTGAATGTGTGTCTGTGCGTGTGTGTTGTGTGTTGGGTGTAGTTGAAAGACAGCCTTGTGCTTTAGATGTGTTTTAGGAAAAAGGACTGAGGTCTTGTTGAAGTTGGAGATGATATTTTTCCAGTGCTTTTGTCGGGGTTTGTAGTGTTGTGTGTGTGTGTGTTCTTTTGTGTGTGTGTTACATGATGGGCCTGTAGTGACCCAACAACTCTATATATATCAATATTTATAAAAAATTGTTTATATATACACTACTGTTCAGAAGTTTTGAAACACTTACTCATTATTTATTTATATTTTTCTCACATTTTGGAATAAAAGTACAGTAAACTTACAACCATAGAAAACCACAATTGGAACTCTGGGAATTAAAGTATGTTGTGACTAAAAGACAAACTATAATTAAAACTATATTATATTTTACCATCTTTAAAGTATTCACCCTTTGCCTAGAAATGGCAAAATTATACTCTTAGCATTTTATCAAACAGCTTTTTGAGGGCTCACCGTGGGTTGCTTTTTAAACAATATTGAAAAGTGTCCTTATTGGCTGTTTTTCTTCATTATTTGGTCATTCATTTCAAAAATATTTTGTAATAAACATTGTTTTCTAAAAAAAAAATTTAATCTGTTGCCACTATTTTTTGTCTACAAAAGTGATTTCAAACATATAAACATACACCTTCAGATTTAAAAAATAAAATAAAGTTCATGAGAACCATTTCAGTGTTTCAATTTTTTTGAATGGTAGTGTATGTGAACACACAATTTTTGTGTCTATCATCAAAAGTTGTGTCTTTAAACATTAAGTATTATTTTATTAGTTTTTCTTTATTTCTTCTCTAATGTGCAAATATGAGCTCATGCCTGGATTTCCCCTTTTATTGCTTTTAAAATAGCGTACATTACATACATTATACTGCACTTAAACACACTGCACAGCACAGCTAAGGGCAGACACACAGGCGGAAAGGGAGACGGAGCATTAAGGGTTCTGGTCATAAAGAGAGTTCCCTAGTTAAAGTCTCAAAACGTTTTAGCCGATCTACTGAGTTGCCTTCGCAAATCGAAACCTGCAAAGCGAAATGAAAGGCAGCATTTTTATTGCAGCATTTAATGCGCATTTTATATTTAAAATTACTGAGCATTGTGGGCATTCATATGGTTTCTAGAAGATGCTGGAGACCTCGGGACCTGCTGCATCTTCAACTGTAGATCCTTTGACGCTTTGTAATTTTGTGTTCTTCCCCTCGTGCACAAGATGCCTTGCGGTGTCCATTAAGGGCAGTGTCACACCAACGCTAATTATTTCCCGCTCTCTCATGATGGAGGCTGCGCCACTTAAAAAAAACACACATATCAACCTAACTAGGGGTAATTAGCAGGTCCCTGTAAGGCGGGGCTCTGCTCGGCAACATGACTGCTCTGTGGATTCTGCTAATTCACTTCTCCTCATCTAATTACCCCACACAAACATGGCTGTTTGTCTTTCCTGAGAGAGAAAGTGTTGGGGTTGGGGGAGAAAGGGGGGGGGGGGAGTTGGTAACTTGGCGATTGTTGCAGCCCCCCTCATCCACCACCATTACCCACACACTCGACCTGAGGCTCATCTCGATATAAAACAAACAACCTTACGTAATATAAAAAGTAAAAGGGCTATTAGTGCGACTTTGAATAGTATACAATATCATTAAAGAGAAAAAGTCATTAATATATAATGATAAACTGTGTTAAAAGTAGAGCATCAGTCAGACTGTATCAGAAGTGCACAGGCTTTAGAAAAAGTTGGCAAAGCTTTATGCATAATTTTTTTCTTCCTTTTGAATATGCAATCTACCATTTTTGAATAGTTGCCACCCCCAGGGACTGCATTTAATGACTGCAACTCTCAAGCACCATTGGACTATTTTATTATATATGAATATAAATATACGCTCTGTTAGAAAGGGCCACAGCTGTTTTTGAGGCACAGATTTGAGTTAAAGCATACATATCTTTTCATGGGCATCTCATACGAATTGCAGCTGCCTTAAATATATATTATAAAATATATAAATATATTTTATTATATCTGACCCAGTCTGTGTAACCCCACCTTAAAAAATACCTGACTTTTTTTGTGATTTGCTGTTTTTTATATAAAATCTTTGTGTGAAAATATAACCATGTTATCTTTAAAGAGGACCAATGGTCTGATTCACGTTTTTACATTTTCTTTGGTGTGTAAAGCCCAATTTATAGTCGTGTGTAAATTCTACGCCGTAGCTATGGCGTAGGCTATCCGTAGCCTGTGCGTAGCCTGAAACTCGCAAAAACTTAAAACAGCCCATCAGTTCTACGCGGACCCCAAGCGCTGTGATTGGTCCATCAGAACCCCTCCCGTCAGGTAAAAAAACCCGCATCATAGGTATTTCCATTCACGATGGTGAAAACAAAGAATGGCCAAGTTGAGGAGTGATTTAACTCAAACTGCAACAAAAGTCGCTGTTTATTTACTTCCATCATTGCTGGTCTTCTCAAATCACATACAAATTGCTGTTTCTTCTTCGTTTGTGGGTTAACTTGTCAAGCTTCTTCTTCTTTGATGGTCGCGCTGCTACTGTTACACGTGTGGATACTGCCTACCAGCGGTCTGCGCGCGTATTTACATGTTGACGGGGACGACCACGCAAAAGTATAAATGAAAACCGACGCGGAACCTACGCCGTCGCGTGTATTAGCTGGCCAAACAGGGACACAGAGCTTTTCAAATCCGTGCGTTTCAGGAAGAGATGAAAATCTGGAGCTACAAAAATTTACGGTATTTGAACAGTAAATGAACATTGTTTTTAAGTAATGAAATAGGTGCTCTTTAATATTAGGCGAGTAAGGTCATGTCAAAGATTGAAATCAAACTTTAATGCTCCTAATCTCATAATTAGATTGAGACTTTAATCTGGATTTTACAGAGAGGGTCCCAAATAATTAAATTTTATATTGTGCGACTTTGTATTGATAGATACAGTAGAAGGGGGAATTTATTTTATTTTATTAAATTTCGACAATTAATTTCTAACTGTGTGTGTGTGTTGGGTGTTGTTTATGACACTACCCTAACTTACTACTGATAAAATACTCTCTCTTATACACAAACTAAGGTGCGGTGAGAAGAGTTTGCCACCTGGAATGGCAAAAGTCTCCAAAAGTGTGTGTGTGTGTGTGTGTGTGTTTGTCATTAACATATCAAGGTTGTGATTTTCAAATACTGCTGTGTATCCCTTTTACCCTGATAAATGAAGCCTTCAGTCAAGTTTGCCACATTGCTCCCTGCTAACCCTCAACAAACACACACTCGTTGTGTTTCATTGGATTGTTTCTCACCTAGCCCTTTCACAGTGGAGAGGAGCAAGGGTCCTGTTGCGAGTTGCCGTGTGTTTGTGTGTGTATCTGTTCTCCACCTCTAGGACAATGAAGGGACACAGCAGCTCATTTAAACGGCTACAGGCCACCTGAAGCACAACATTACAAAAATATTAAACACTGTGTTATGTCGCTAACACATTTCTACTACATTTGCGGGCCCGGTTCCCACAGACTTGTGCTTCACGCAATGCTAGCTTGACAGCTATTACGGTAATGAAACAAAAATAGCCGTCAGGAGTGGCGCTTGCTGTAGATATATGTTAGCGGCATATGGAGCAGAGTGGAACACTAAGAATATATCAGGTGTTTTTTTGTATTCCTAAAAATCATTAGTCTCTTTGCACGGCACTCTTCACCGCCCCTGATATCATTGAGCTTGACCGTGCCACAGTAAGTCTGTGCTTAACAACACAGCGTGCGACTTCAGAACGGTTCCACTAAGCCTTGTTTGTCTTGACCTCGAGTCACTTCGGCAGGCGTTGCGTGCATGTAAACACATGCATTTGTAAGTTTTGTAGCTAGTTGATGTTAAAAATTTGACAAAATCACAATGTACTCTCTTCATTGTTTCTTTAATAGGGAATGTAACAAAAATATGAGTGGCTCATCATGCACTACAAGTCTTTTGTCCAATCAGTTGTTGTCTAGAATGATAATTCTCTCACTAATGCACAGGAAAAACAAACCACACTCGTCTAGCGATTTTGTCGTCCTGATATTCACAATACAATCTTAATAGCTCTTGACAAGAGGGTTCCGATGAAGCGCTAAATATTTCAAAACGCGAAAGCAGCTCACTTCACATCTATCAGTCTCCCTTTACACTTCCCGTACGACACGTCGTGTTTACGTGTGCGTTTCGCTTGTACGTGTTTGTCAAGGCCGCGGTCGGAGGTGGGAAGACTCGCAGCTGAGGTGTGTGATGCGTGCGTATCAATCTTCCACTGCAGCGAGAGAAATGGAGCCCTGTAATGATGGTGGCCCTGCACTCTAATGGAGTGTGTTCTAGAGGGCCCCCTCCAGAGACTCCCCTCCCCACTTCCCTCCTGAGAGGGCATACGCTTACCGGAAAGGAGGGGGAGAGAGCGGCGGTGATGAAAGAAACATGCAAAAAGAGGAATAGGGGAGGTAAAAGAAGGATGGGAGAGTTTAATAGGTAGGTTATTGGCGCAAAGGGGTTTGCCGGCCACTTTCATCCTCGCCTCTGCTCCCTCCCTGTGCTTATGACTGGAGAGATGGAGGGATGGAGAAAGAGGAGTGCAGAGGAGAGAGGTAGAGAAAAAGGTCCCTTCCTGCTCCTCCCTCGTTGCCATGGTAGCAGGTTGTGCTGGCATGTGCCTTAGTTGGCAGCGCCTCTACCTCTGGCATGAGGGTACCTGGGGGAATCAGTGTGTGTGTGCGTGATTGAGTGAGGAAAGGTAGGGAGTGTTCAAGGGTTACCGCCACCATCCATTTTCCCCGAGATTAGAAGCTCTCATGGATGAAATAGTGTAGTTAATGCACCTTTTGTGTGTTTGCGAGCGCGTGTGTATGTGTGTAACCGCTGCTCAGGGCTCTATCGGTGTAGTGTCAGTTAGGGGCCGTTCTCTTCCCTGTCCAGACGGCGTTCTCACCACTGGACAGATGGCCGTACCCCTCCTACCCCCAGCCCTGCCCACACCACCCTGCAAACCACCATGACGCCCCCACCTTCACCCCCACCTCACGGCTCTGATGGGGGTGAAATAAACTAGAGCACCTCAACGCTTCCTTATCCAAATGCCCCTCTAGATACCACGAACCCCACACACACATACAAACCTCTCATTTCACCCCCCTCGCCCGAGCCCATCTCCACCTGCAGTCCGAGCTGGGCCAAAGCCCAAAGTGAGACCCTGGCTCTCCTCCGGCCGGTCTCCGATCCGCAGGTCCCATTAGCGTCGGCTGCTGCAGAGCGGCTTAATGCAGCGCCAGGCCTGGCCAAATTAGAGCTGATCAGAATGTGTGCGGCGCAGGAATGGCCACCTCCTGCTTCTCTCTGATTGCACAAGTCCAGGATGATTAGACAGGATGTTAAGCCCGGGGGAGCCGGTGAGGAGCCCTCCCTTTCTCTGGCCTCCACTTCCTCCTCTCTTTTCCCGCTCCCTCTGCCCTCATGTTTCCTCCTTTTCCCTGCTCTTTTTCTTCACCTCTTGTAATGGCCTTTTCGTCGTCGTAGTTTTTCACAATGTAATTGAGGTTGTGCACATAAAAATGCTAATTCTGTTAGCATTTATAGCATTTAGTATCACTTTTTTATCTGTGGAACACGAGAGAATGTGTTTAGCAGATTATTTATTTAAAAAACTACTTTGAAAGAGAAGGATTGAGGATGTCAAAATGACAAATATGAATGTTTTCTTTAACATAACAAAATGTAAATCCTTTTGCACAGTCACCATTTACTTTTAATACGAAGATTCTTCTCGGACGATTCTTCTTGGACAGGCATGAGGGTGACCAAATTGATAGCGACAGAGTTGTCATTTTTGGGTGAACTATCACTTTAATTTTGTCTTATCAATGTCTCCTTGCTCTAATTCTGTCTCAGGATCTCTCACATTTTGTATGTCGTCTTGTCTCTCTCCACCCTTTCTTTTTCTCTCTCGCTTAATCTTGCTCTTTCCTCCCCTTTCCTCCGGTCTCATGTGTAGTCCTTTCAGCATAGAGCCTTTAATGTGATAATAAGGTGTGAAAATGGAGCCACAATGGCGGAAGGAGAATTGCAGTGGCAGATTTCTGCACTGGTCCTTACTGTGTGCCACGAGCGACTGGGTGGCTTATGCCCAAGCGGCTCTTGAAGCCTCGGGCTCCTCTCTTGCACTGTATTCAAGCAGCTCATCGAAGCTTTGATGTAGTTTTGACTACTAGACACACTTAAGATGGGCTTTAAACCGAGTGGCTAATTTTTAAGTCATTTTTACAGTTGTTACGAAATGTGTGCGATAAAGAGTTTTCTTTCACCGTGTTATCATATTTCATTTTGAAATTGGAGGTTTGGGATGGTCAGATTTAAAGAGTTTACACAACAACATATTAGGATGTGTTACAGCAATAAACCATGATTTTGCTACTTGATAATTGACTGCAGGTGGTATTAGTCAGGAAGATATTCTTGTCCGTGAAAGCATTTCATTGGACAACAATCCATGTAGTGCAGTATGAGTCATCAATATTTCTAATTCATTTTTAAATATACATATTTGTTAAAAGTGAATTTGCGAGATGTTGATTTCAATGCTAACAGATGTGGACTGAAAACGATCAACTATAATTTTGTTTTTATGAGGTCTTGAGAAGTGCGGCCCTCAAATGGATTTGTTGTTGTTAGATACAGTTTAATTTTTTATATCGATTTTTGTTCATATTAAAGTTTTGACTTGTACGGTAAGTTTTCCTGCGAACATTTGCTAAGGCTGTCCATTAGCACGTATATAAAATACAATACACAACAGTCATGAGATAATTATAGTTTGATTCAGCTGTCGATAGCAATCTCTTATTCTCATATCTTGGCATCTTTCTCTCTGTGGTGTGTGTGTGTGTGTGTGTGTGTGTGTATGCACAGATGCGACCGTATCAGAGCGAGACTCAGATCGAAAGGAGAGCAGGGCGGCAGGAGAGGATGGAGAACAGAGTGTGACGAGTCATGATGAGAGGGTGGGCGAGGAGGATCTAGATGATGACTCTATCTTCACCTGTGACAACTGCCAACAGGACTTTGAGTGCCTGGCAGACCTGACAGAGCATCGTACCAACCACTGCCCAGCAGGTTTGTGTGTTTGTGTCTCTGTGTGTGTGTGTTTCTGTCTTCCGCTATCCTTAAAGGTGCCATTTGTAAGTCGACTTTGTAGGTTTGTGCCTGAAAGGCGTTTGTCTTTCTGTTTGAGAAGAACGACACTGCAGCATCGGTAAACAAAATTGGTAGCAAATTGATTGTATTGTAGGATCCGGTTCGACAGACAAAAAATATACTTGAAAATAATTATTTTTTTTTAAAGTTCCATGTGGTGTGGGGAGGGATGACGCACCGCGGCTTTAATTTCTTATTCCTGAAAAAAGGAAATTGGTTGGTGGCGGAAGTTGGTAAATTTTTCGAGGCTGTGAGGTTAGTCCGAGGCCGCTGGCTGTTCTGGAGTCAGTTTGCTCCCCTGGGAGACTGGTGTTTTAATGCTTACACGCGGTACACGCACACAATAGCCGTTATTACAATCGCTGTAATTAATGAAACGCTGAAAGCGGCCCTGCAGGGGCATCTGCTTCCTAGCAGATTAATCAAGGGCCTCTCTTTAACAAGCATAAAAACTGAGAAGAGGAGGAGAAAGAGAGAGAACACATGTAGTTCCAAATCAGTCTTATGCTTATGTATGGTTTTTAATAATCCTGTGGTGTCGTTTCAGTAGTATGACATGTGATTATTATACTGTAGCAGTACACACATGTTTTTGGGGGGGACATGATATGTGTGACCCACATCCCTCAAGCTTTCTTGACTGTATACAAAGTATTGAACCTTGGATTTTAGAGGCAACCTCAACTCCAGAGTCATCAGTGTAGTACATGTGTACTACGCTTTGAAAGGGGAAAGAGAGTGAAATAAAAAATGTGACCCTGTCTGTGAAATCCAGGCTATAGTTTAATAGTTTAATGATTTAATTTTCATTGATTAAAATTTTTGTCATGGAGCTACTTAGTTAATATTAGGACATCACATTTACATTTCACAAAATGTTCTTTACATTATGTAGTGTGATTTTATCTAGAAAATCATAAAACATGACTTGAGCTGGGCTTTCACAGACGTGGTCACAAATGCAGTTCCTTGTGGTTAGCGAGTTTTAGATTGTCAAATAATCTTCTGGGGATAGGACTGTGGGATTAGACAAATTCCAAATGTATTTATTTATAATAATAATAATAATATTAATAATAATAATAAATTATTATTTTTATTATTATGATTATTATTATTACTTTATTTAAAATGTATTTTGGTCATATTACATACTTTGATTACACTTAATTTAAAGACCTTATGGTTGACTATAAGTAACTCTTAATGCACTGAGATTAAAATTTTCAACCGATACAATTAGCCGATTTTTCAGACTGATATCTGCCGACATCGATAGTTTGGTGGTTATATTAACTTGCATTTAAGAGGACATATCATAAAAATCTGACTTTTTCCATGTTTAAGTGCTATAATTGGGTCCCCAGTGCTTCTATAAACCTAGAAAATGTGTAAAAGATCAACCCAGTAACTTAGTTTTGGTAAACCATTCTCTGCAAGCATGTGAAAAAATAGGTCATTGAAATTTGGCTCCCGTTGTGATGTCAGAAGGGGATAATACCGCCCCTTAATCTGCACTATCCAACCACGGCTTTGCAATTTAGTGCAGATATCAGCTCATTTGCATTTAAAAGGACACACCCATAAATGGCATATTTTTGCTTACGCCTACAAAGTGCCAATTTTAACATGCTATAATAAATTATCTGTATGATATTTTTTAGCTAAAACTTCACATATGTACTCTGGGGACACAAAAGATTGATTTAACATCTTAAAAAAGTCTTGTGAAATGTCCCCTTTAACTAATTTCTTAATGTTTTTATTCATTCAACATTAAACAATATCAGTTTAGTAATAGTGATGTTTCTTTACATTTTCTATACACAGAGCTCAAATTCATTGCCCTGTGCTCTTTTCATTGGGAGGATATATCGGCCATGACTACTGTTTTTTTTATGGGCCAATAGTGTGAAAATGTGCTTTTATCGACCGATAACGATTATTGGCCGATATATTGGTGCATATCAACAGACTATGAGTATTAGTTGTGTATTAGAAGACTTTGAGGGGTAGGGGTTAAGGTAAGTAAAATAAATTGAACAAATGCAAGTCTACTTTATAGCACAGTGAATTGTTAGCAGCTAGTAAGCAGACAGACATTCCAAAATTAATTGATATCCATAATTTATATATAATTTTATATCATTTTTATATAAAAATTATGTATCATTTTTAAAATGTATAATTTAATGGCAGGTTGTTATCGTTTATCGTTTGTTCCTCTCCCATATTGTTTATATCAATAGTAGTAATAAATGCAAAAAAGCCCAGTAAATCAAACAACCCACTGTCAAATACTTTCAAGTTCTGGATGGACTCCTGGGATCTGGTCTAGTGGGTGAGAGAGTAGCATACTGATGGTGACTTCATCAGATAAGGGACAAACACACGCCATTTTGTCCATGTGTGCGAGTGTGTGTGAGTGTCAGGGAGGCCATGTTGTGGAGAGCGGTGGATGGTTCCCATGGCCCTTAGGAGAGTCTGGCCAATATCAGCACACCAGCAGAAGGCTCATAAAGCCACTCTATCAATTTACAGTTATTATTATGACCGCATGCCCGTCAGTGCAAGAATATTCGCTCTCAATTCAAGCACAGCCACGCCATGCCACGAAATGAAATTTCTATTCCCTTAACAGAAGGACACCTGGCTATAGAATTACACCTGGAAATCCTGTCTCATGTTTGTGTTTGCCTGTGTGTGTGCGTGTGTTTGAGTGTGCCTACCTCATATTTACGCACTTGTTTCTGGCTTTCAAAAATAATATAACCTCTCATATGGTTGCTAGCGGTCCCTGTCACCATTGTCTTTCTCCATCTGATCAGTCACTTGTCTATTTTTCCCATCTTCCCTCGCTGCCATTGATTGCTGCTATGAGTTTCACCGGAGACAATATTAGAGACGAAGAATGTTTGACTTTCTATTCCTCCAAATGTCTTTGCATTAGCATCACATTACTGTTTCTGTCTCCTACCTCCTACTGTATTTCTTAATGCCTTTATATTTTTTAACTAATGATGCTGATAGTGGGGTCAAAATGTCTGAACATTTTCAACATCATGTAATTTAAACCTAACAATCTAATATTTTAGTACATTCAATAAAACTATAATGGATAAACTGTTTTAGCCCATTTCCAAATTTATAGCACTGAGCATGCTACTGCAGCCAAAGTGGTTTTCTTGCATCTGTTGATGCTGTTTTCTCAAAGCATGCTGGGATACTAAACATCAGTTTGTGTCAGCTTGAGCATTTTAAGTGCATGGTAATTTTAGATAAATTCAAGTTGTTAATAATTAAGATTTGTAATGGATTTGAAAAACTGCTAAATGTAAAATAGCTTAATGTAAAAAAGACTTTTGGACCCCATTGTAATGTATGTTTTTTTTAAAAGGTTGATGCCTCAAAAAGTGGAAAAGATTGCAAACTGTATGTCTATTTGCATGTATGTGTCTCTAAATGTTTACATCAGTAGTTTTATTTTTTAAACCGTTCTACATTTTAAGAAACGTCCACATTCACCCCCTTATTTTTTGGTTTGGTTCTTTTGACCATACGCCCCTAAAACGTGTTTACAGGATTACAGCACTGTGGTTTGCATAAACGAGCGTGTTTACATGGAATGGTTGGATGCCTTAATGTTATCTGTGTGTTTTTATATTTGTGTGTTTGTGTTGGGTCATGAGGGTAGATTAGCGTTCGCGAACACAAGCTTGTATGTGTATATAAGTGTGAGTGATACTGTAGTGTAGTGTGTGTGTCATACCGTGGGCTGATTCTGAGGGGAGGCTCTACTGGAGGAAGAATCTGGAACACTGGTTCCCTAAGGAGCACTTGGAAAAAACCTCAGATCAAATGGAGAACATTCACTGCGCTGCTTCGCTCCACTGCCCTGCAACTGGCCAAGGTTGGGCCCTGGCTGTTAACAACACTCACCTCTCTCTCTCATTCTCTCTTGCCCTCTTTCCTTTTGTCCCCTGTGGCGTTGAGCGGCTGACCCTCCCTCCATGGTCTGGAACACAAGGCCCTGTAGACTAGGTTAGGTGCAGTTTAAGAAAAAAGCCAGGTTAGACTTCAAAGTAAAGTGTGTGGACCAGGTGCGCTCTTATCCTTTAGCCTAAACTTTTTAAATGGTGTTTTGCATTACAAGCTAATAGCTGAAGAACAACATTGTACAGACTAGTTATAGCACCACTGCTAAATTTTTTAACTAATTGACTTGTCGATTGTTGGATGACTCATCGCCCATCCCTACCTACGAGCAGCTCAGGGTGTGAGCAGAAGGCAGGGTACAAGACAAACAAACCCAAAGGGTGACCCATGCATGACACATTTCCAGCTCGTCCCAATCAAAATTCCTTTGACCCATTTAAAAAAAAAAAACATGCCATCGGATAATATTTCAAATATATACCCGTCTGTATATAAGACGAATGTCGGCGAATGAGAAAGACCAGAGCGAGGACTTCGGGGAGAAGCCAGAGAACGGTTGAGTGAAGCAAGCAGCCATGTGGGTAAACGAGAGAGCTGTCAGTCAGCTGGGGAGGCGGGCTCTGCACCTGTCAGATACAAATAGGAGGCGAGTGCTAATTAACCCGCCTTCAGAAGACTGAGGGGAACGGCAAGCGCTCCAGAGAGACAGACTCGGAGAGAGAGAGAGACCGAGCGGGGGGGTTGGCAGTCAGTAGAAATAGCTCTACATCGCTCACATGCTCTCTATCACTGCTCCAAGAGAGAGGGAAGGGTGGAAAGATGAATTAGAGGAAGGTGTTTCAGTTTTTTTTGGGGGCCTTTTTGCCACTTTTATTTATAGGTGTAGTCGAGATAGGACAGCGAATGATGGGTAGAAAAAGGGTGGAATGGGGTCAGTAAATGTCAGCTGGAACTCTCAATGGCCCATTTGCACCGCAGTGCACACGTGCTATCCGATTCAGCTTAAAAAAAATTTACCAATAGCTCCCACCTTTTTATATGCATTGAAAATTGTTCCACATAATTATTTCACTATATAAACAATGTACACCGCATCAGGGGAATCACGCACCTACCTTGCCCTTAGGTGAGATAAAGACGTGACCAGAAATAATTCTTTGTTCTTCACATAAATAAGATGCGTGAGGTGTGTTTTTTGTTTAGCATGCAAAAGGGACCCAAGTTCAAATTTCAACACAAACTAGCAAAATGAACTAAACTTGACAGCTAGTGATCATTGTGTGCTTTCATTGAGCAGATTTGGCATTTTGAAGGTAACTCGAGAGTTATTGATAGCTAAAGGCATTGTCAAATTAGCCAAAAGATACGAACACACAAGGGTGGGAGATGTGTAGGGCTTTGAGAATGACAGCCGCTCCAAATCTCTGCATATTACACTGCTTTCTGGAGACTTCTGTCAGCGCAGATTCCTTGTGGCCTTGGTAAATCTATCTCTCTAGATCTGTAACATTCAATGCACACAAACTCATTACTTTTACTCCCTAACACACATACAGAGCTGTGTACCCTGTCCTCTGCAGGCAGGAAGGCTGGACGGGGAGTTGTATGCCTGGCAGGCAGTCAGGGTGTAATGGGGGGTATGTGATGGGGGCCTCTGGGTGGTTCAGTCCCTTGGGAGACCGCTGTCACCCCCTTCATTCTAACACCAAACACACACACACTCTGCAGCCACACTCGCCCCAAGGCGCTTTACACCACGAATGCATATTCTTTCTCCCAACCTATCTATCCATCCATCTGTACGCATGTCCCAGCTACCCAAAGACCCCCCAGTTCTTGCCTGTCGTCACAGCAGCAGCTGAATCCAGAGAGGCCAAGACTCTTATTAAAGCTGCAGATCATTTTCCATCTCCCTTCATCCTTCAGAGAGAAGGAGAGAGAATAGTTTGCAACTTGATCCGGCTATGCTTAGAGATGAAAAAGCTGTGCAAGGAAAAGGACAAAGTTGGTTATTAGTGGCCTGTTTGTTTTTGGGGTTAATTTCATTTAATTTTGTGAGCCAATCGATAAGTCTTGATATAAATTTGTATATTAAAGGAATGGTACTGGTTAAATACCAACCCTGATGAAAAAAATTATAAAAAAATTACAGAAAATTCTAATGGTTTCTATTAAAATACCAATAGGAACCATTAGCTTTTACCATTAAAACCACTACACTGTAGTGTGTTTTGGGCCATATACCATTAGAACCAATACATACCATTAGAGACCAACAAAGACCAATACACTGTAGTGTGTTTTGGGCCATATTCCATTAGAACCAATAAAATTCCCAATAAAACCAATAGAAATTCTGTGATGGTGTCTATTGGTTTTTTAGCAGGGAATAAAGGTCAACATAATAATAACACTGAACCTATTTACTTTCCTAATGGACTATCCCGCCCACATTGTTTTTTTTTTGTTCCCTCTGAAATACAACACAATACAGAAGTTAAATGGTTTGTGAATTGCAATCGATGTTAAATTTAAAGCTTTGTTACCACAGAAAATCACATATGTACAGTGAAAGTCTATATGGCAGCGTACTCCATATTGCCTCATTGTAAGAGCATAACTGTCAGTGTGCTATTTTATTTGGGTTTTACAAACTGCTAGACAAGCCAAAACAGTTTTCTGTAGTAGTTGACAACATGCCATGCTGTGAGGTATTTAGTTATTATTGATAAATGATGATGATGTAATAATAATAATGTAGAAAAATTATTGAAACCATGTGGAAAGCAACAGATTTTCCATACAATGAAATGCAGAATAATACTTAGTCTATTAAAAACTGTTTTCAGTTCAGATTGAACCCTGGTCCACTGCTTGCTCTTGAAATTATGTACTACTAGGCCAGATCTTACATCTTAGTAAAACTTTCTTCAAAGTCTTTTCTTCCCTTTGGTCATGTCTGATGTCACCTAGGGTGCCAAGTGAGCCTAAACTGGTGCCCCCTTAAAAAAAAAAGATTCAAGACACCCCTGCCTATAGCAAGGGATCGCGTGTGCGCAGGCACCTGTGCGTGCCTGCATGTTTCCAGAAATCAGACTACATGTGTTTCCTCAAAGTGAGTGCTGCTTTGTGTGTTGGTCCTCCCTTACCCCCTCCATTCCCTCTCTCTCTCTCCGAGCCAGAGGGTGGCCTGAAGATTCCTCCACTAAGCCTTTGGCACAGATACAAATGCAGTCACAGCTGGTTGTAAACTCAGGTTTTCCAGGGAGAGCAAGAGCCCTGCCTCCATAAGAGAGAGCGAGATTGAGGAGGGGAGGGAGCGCGGCATGCTGGGATAGAGAGAAAGAGAGGGAGGGGTGAGACGAAGGAGGGTTGTTTCAAAGCACACTGGAAGTCATTTTTCATCACAGGGTTCATTTTTCACGATGAAGTTCTTTTCTCTCTTCGTTTCGGTCTCTTTTTCTTTTCTTTTCCTCCTCCTTACGTACGAGACTCCACTTATCCTCCGTTTCCCCCCTTCACTTTTCCCCTCTCGCGTTCAGCCCCAGATTCTCCTCTTCCCCTCTTATAAAATATGGATGGCACCGGTTTTGGGCGAGTTGAGAGGCTCTTTGGCAGAGAGAGTGCAGTGCTCTGTGTCTGCAGAGACTCGGCTTGTGCGCGCACCTAAACACTTCACTGAGCAATCTGTCAACATGTCAGAGACACATGTTTTGTTAAAAAAAGAGAGGAAAAAAGAAAAAAGTGCTTCCAGAGGGAGTAATGGCTTCCCACCAGGACTCCGAAAATGCTTTGAATTCAGCAGATTTCTATTGCGGGGGACTCCCCTGGGGTGCCTTTTTTACAATGCCTGCATTTCAGAAATTTGAGCCAAAGACCCCTGGGGGCGTCCTTTCATAATGCCTGAAAATGTAGGGTTATATTGTGTGCAGTTCCCCATGGGGCCTTTATTAATACCTGAATTCTGAGGGACTGGAAATTACACAGGGACTCTGTGGGGGCCTTCGCTCGCACCAGGAAGGGAGAAAAACTCTGTGGGGACGTTCGCTTCTCTCGTCTCCACTCTCTTCTCCTTCTTTCCTTCCATCTTCTTCTTTTTTCCTCTCTATTTCTTCCTGCTCCATGCAAGACTGAAATAAAAGAATTTGCCAAAGGACACAAAAAAGGAGCGTGTGTGTGCTGCTTGTCTGTGTTGGCGGCAATGTACTTGTATTCAGCTTGCCTTCTCGGAGGGAAAAAATCAGCCGATTAAAAATGTAACTCTCTTTCTTTCTCTCTCTCTCTCTTACTCTGTGCTGCTGTGTCGAGCAGGCGGGCGGAAGAGGGGAGAGTAAATATTTGGTCTGTCTGCGTGTGCCCAGGAAGAAGCCAAAATCTGTTGGAATATCCACACACGTCTTTTTTCTCCTGGTCGTGGGGAGAGAGATAGAGTTGATATTCCTGCTACCAAACATGCACTCATTTGTATTCATTGGCTATAGGAAGTGTGTGCATGCGCAAATAAATGTAAAGATAATCAAAGTACACAATTACAAATCAATTTTTTGAGCACACATCCACACAAAGATGCATAATTCATAGCGTGCTTATTTGCACAAGCTCTGGCCACGCGTCATTTTGTTTTAGCGGGCGCATTTGATGCGACTAGCATCGCCGGCAGGTTCAAATAGTCTCTCTTCCTCCGCATTACCCTCATCTACAAATGCATAAATATTACAGCGCTCCATAACTCATTCATACATACGGATCTGTTCGCGCCTCAGGAAGTGCGCCAGTTTGAGATGAAATTTCTGCAGATTAAATTAAAGTTTCCATTTCTGGATGTGACTGCTCAACTTTGAGCCCGGAGTCAATCGAGGCCAACGCCGCTCCCGTTGAACGATTGTGTTGGTGCGCTGGAGTGTGCGGGTTCATTTTAAGATGGCCGCCCTTTGTTGGTTTTCCGCAGGGATGTGGGCTTTGTTCGAGCCCCGGGTGAGGGCTCTGTGGGCGGAGCAGGTCAGGTGTTCCTGCCTTTCAGTTGATCGGTTTGCGTGTTAGTTGGCGTACTTGATGGGTTTGTGCGAGAATGTGACCCTCGGTTGGTGGGCGTGACCTCTGTGACCTCAGGTGCTGGTGAATAGAGCCGTCACCAGGTTCTTCATGGGGAGCCGCAGTAATGAGGAACAGCCTGTTCTTTTGGATTCTTGCGCCCTTGTGGCAGCTACCCCCCAAACCTCTCCCCTCCTTCTCTCTCTCTCTCTCTCTCTCTCTCTCTCACCATGGCTAACCCAAACTCTGCCCTCTCTCTCTCTCTCCTCTCTACATCCCATCTTTGTCTTTTCTCCTGTCTCCCTTGCTTCAGCTCTCCTGCAGTGTCCTTTCTCCCTTCTTCAATTTCTTTTTCACTCACTCACCGCCTCCTGTCGAGTTTGGACCATGTGCCCCTAACTCACTCTCTCTCAAGCTCTGCTTCTCCATTATGGTGCTTGGCTACTAGCTGTGTTCCTCCACTCCTCACTGGCTCCCCATAGCCAGCTTAGCGTGGGCTGAATGTGGGCGTAGAGAGGTCCTGTACGGGCCCTGCAGGTTTGGGCTCAAGATGTGCCACTGCTGCTGATCTCTGCTCGTATTGTTACCGTCAAGGGGTCAAGGTTTTGTCGGTTTGCATGGGAAATTTAGCCCATGCTGGTAGATGCCGTAAGCACACCATCTGGTTGTACAAAAGATATTTATCTATTGACTACTATCTGTACTCTGTAAATTATTTTTGGAAGCATTATATATTTAAATTGCCAATATTTCATTGTATCCCTGGTATTTTTACAGTGCAGTGAATTTGGATAGGAAATTAAAAGTTTGGAACTTTGCAGTCTTGTGGTGCTGTTAGCCAGTCAAGTCATGACATAATTTTCCTAAAAGTCCAGAAGAATCAGTCACATGACATTTTAAGACTCAGCTGACTGGCTCAAAATAACCTGGCTGCAGAACTGAGCATCCATGATGGATTAAGGTTTTACATTGAAGCTTGTATCCAAAGCGATTCAAGGTATTCTTTTCTATACATTTTCAGTATGTGTGAACCCATGACGTTTTGGGTTCACACATCGCTCTTCCAATACAGTTACAGGGACACTTTTTATGGGTTGCTCAGTTTTTGGGGGTCCTGTGAAACCGTCATTGGAATAGGTAAGAATGGTAACACACAGCTCTCTCCAGGTATTATATACCTTGGTTCCCATACAGTGTAGAGATCCAGTCAAGTAGCGCTACATGTCAAGTATGCCCACACGCAAGACCCACATACTCTTTCACATACTGACACACAAGGGGCGCAAATCACGCACACGCTCTCACACACATGCACACACTTGGTGCAGGGGAGCCAAAGGGCAGTGTGCCAGGGGGAGAGCTGTTATAATAGTTTTAACCCAGCGCTCAGGTGTGGCTCGCCTTTGTCAAGTGAAATGTCAGGAAATGCAGTGCTCCTGGGACGTGCGCACGGAGAGAAACGGGCAAGGCTGTCTGAATCCACACTCCTTTCAATGAGCCCAGCCTTTTCCCCCATCTGCAGACAGAGCAGAGTCCATTAACCACGGCCGCCAGCATACACGGGACCCACAACCTCACTCTTATTGATAAACCCTCACACATGCAAGCATGTGCATTGATACATCATGCGGACACAATCATAAGTGCTTTCTGGCCTAGTTTTTTGCCTTTAAAGTGATGTCTGTTTTAAAACCTAGTAAGCTACCTTGCGGTCTACTGCCTTTATAGACTGCCATCTAAGGCAAAATTTCAGTAACCGTATTAATATGTAAAATGTACAAAAAAGTATGACTCACAATTCCTTTGCTGTAAGCATGTTGATAAGATGATGTCATTCACTAAAAAGCATTAAAGAGTATAAATATTTTCTTTTTTGGAACAATTTTTGGCAATATATTTAGGTAATAAATGGCATATTAAGTGTATTAAAAGTAAACAAAAATCAGTCCATGATTCAGAATATTTCACTTACAGTATAATGATTTATAATTTAAGCTGTCTGGTCAGGTTTCACAGGAAATGTTTATATATAAGCACATTAAGTAACCTGCAGTTTTAGGTTTCGAACAGAGATGGCGATATAAAGCAAAAGTTACTGATTGCAGCTTTAACATAAATCTGTAACATTTCTCCTGATTTGTTCACAATTGCATCACAGTGGTTTCGGTGAAGAATACATGCCATCCTGCCTTAGAGTTTGGCCAAAAGAAACTATCTGCCTTCACATCAAAAGCATATTTATAATGCATTAGTGTTATCTTGGTAAGCAGCCAAGCAAAGCATCCTAATATTTAAGTTTGTTATCATGATAATCACTGCGCGTTATGATGCATCACCGAATGCCACTTTCTCTATTGTTAACATTACTATCCCAATCTCCCATGATGACTTAAACAAGCTTCATATGTGTTCCGATATCCATCACATACCAGTATGATACATGTATTCTCATTTTCCTAGTTCCGGTTTTTCACGACTGATATTTTTGCACACAGCCCCTGTGTGTCCGTAGAAGATAGAGAACCTCTATTTCAATCTTCCCTACGGACAGCCCCCCTTAGGGACCTCTGCCAGCCTCAGGCAGGCTCTCACACACCCATTAAGCCCTCCCTCTATCTCTCTCGCACACACACTCATACACGGTGACGTCAGTGGCTGGTTGCTCCCCTGGGTGCCATGAGCAGTCTTTGTTCCCCCTCGTTTTTCCCCTCCCCTTCAGTTCTGCTCCTCTCCATGTCCTTTGTCCCTGGAAATAGCCATCCAGCTAAGTGCCTGATTGGAATCCTTCGCGTCTTGGCATGGTCGCAAAGGGGGGCCTCCAAAAACGAGATGAAGAGCAGGACAGGTCTAGATTTAGAGCGCAATATCGAATGAGCGAAGCATATATAAGATGTTTTTTCTTCTCTTAGCGACGTTCAATGGAATTGGCACGCTAGGTGTGTATTGTTCCATATGGAGATTCCCAAGAGGGAAACAGAAAGGAAAGAGTGCGATGGGGGTTGAACGTTCAAAGGATGCGGTCCTCCATTGGGAGAATTCTTCTGCTGTTTCTCAGAGCTCAGATCCTACGCCATCCACCCAGTCATTGTAAAATATTTAAACCTGTTTCTCATTTCTGGGGAGGATAGGAAACTCACTGCTGAATAAGTAACCAGACCTGGGGGTGGGTGCCGAAGACGATTCGCAACTCCAACTTGAAAAACGCCACAAATTAAACGCACATCCCAGCAAGAAAATATAGGATAAACAAAAGTTGTCACATTATTAGCTTTGGTGTCTCTACTTTTCCCTCTGAAGTCTCTTTTCTTTTCTTGTTTTTATGCTTTCTTTCTTTCTTTCTTTTTAATGAGAGCAGCTCCAGTGGAGCGCAGTAAGGCCGTGGTGGACCTGCTCTCTGGCTGGCTGGTGGGAGCGCCCTGCTCAAGTAATGAACTCCCCCAGGACACAGCACAGCAATGCGGGTCTGTCTCTACGTTCCATCCCCAGGGCGGACCAGGACTGCTGCTGCTGCTTTTGGGAGGGGAGACTGCAAAAAGTGAGGGAAACATAGTCGCTGCTTACCCCCCGGTCTGCTGCCAAAGCGTGCGGCCTGCAAACGGGTAGATAAACTAGGATGGGGGTTTGGAAGAGAAAGAGAGAGAGAGAGAGAGAAGGGGCTCTGACAACTGTGGGGTCTTTAAGTTGACTGGTGGAGGACTGATAATGGGTTGGTATTGATCAAATATGCTAGGAGAAGACTAATGATCCATGAGCATTGTGGAAAAGTTGTGAAGAGATAAAGTAAATGTATATGTGTGTGCGTAGGTTTTGTATTGTGGAGAAAATTGGCACCATATATCCAGACATCAGGAAATGAGGAGAGAGAGTACGTTTAGAAAGTAAGTTTAGTTGTTGTGGTAGCTGGAAGTATAGTCAAATATAAAAAATAAATAAAAATTGAAAAACACTGTCGAATTGAGTAATTGTTGTATTTAGGTAAATAAAATTTAAATAAATAAAAAATAGCTTGGAGTAAAAATAGAGGAAACATGTTAGCTATTATTTTGTAAGAATTTATACTAGGATTTTAGGACCCTTTAAGAATTCAGAAAGACTAAAGACACATCTGTTTTTCAGTTGGACAAATCAGTAACGGATTCACTCCGAGCAGCCCGTTGTATTGTGGGATAGCAGTGGGATCTTTTGGCGATAGCGTTCTGATTAGGTTGCTTTGACAGTGATGGCGAGTTTCCACCACCAGTTTAGGTCAAAACGGATAAACTTTCTGATGTAGACAAGGTAGCATCATTCCCCTCGAGCCTGAAAAATGCGATATGTGCATGTCAGAGCACCTTGGCAGGGCTCTATACGAGCCGATAGCTCATAGATGAGGAGAAATTGTTCCACTGTTTGCGCTGAAGGCCATAGCCAAGACTTAAATCTAATTTTGGCCTCAATCGGCAATCAATGAAATATCCTGAAAAATTGGGAGATCCGCAGCAGTAGTGGAGAGGGAGTTTGGTAAGGACAAGAGGAGCGGTGCTGTAACTTGTTGTGAACAGTTGCTTTATATATACTGACCCTCTCATCGCAAATCATTTTACACCTCAGACACATCGGCGGCCCCTGACAGACACTTTCCGGTGATAACAACATTTCTTCCTAATGAAATAAGGCATGAGCAATTGTTTTTTCCCTCAATGTAATATTACCCATATGTCCTTAATTATTCATATTTCAGTAATGCAGTCTCTTAATGGCTGGAAACACTAGTAAGTAATAAAACACTTGGGGGTTTGATTTAATTTAATTTTTTCATATTAATTTAATTTTGGGGCACGAGCTTGTGTGACAGGAAAACGCACCATTTCATATTGACTGTGTGTATTTGTGTTCTGTTTTTTCGGTTTTAAGTTTTTTGTTAATTAGTTGTATTTAATGTGCTCATATTTGGAGTTAAGGATTTGATAAAATCCCTAATCCTACATATTGCACTTGTGTGTAACCCGTCCCTCGCTATTTGTGTTACTTCCAATCATAAAGCTTGTTTAGGAAATCAAATCTCATAGATTTACATTGAAGAAGGGTCTTGGTTTATCTCTAGGTAGAAATTTGGGGGTGGGATCTTAAAGCCTAAGTATGTTGAATTTTACGCAGGCAACTGCCACTCACGTTTTCTTCATAAACATCAAAATCTATTTGAGTTTTATTGTCTGTCATTGAATTTAACATGGGGGGGGGTTTGAAGTGGTGGAGAGTTGGAGGAGAGACAGAGGAGAAACATAAAAGGTGGATCAACGGCCGCCACACGTCCATCACCGAGGCCATTTTCATGTTTCTGTTCTCCTGCGTTATTAAAAAGCGGTGGCGGGGATGTATTTGATGTCAGGATGGGGCTGCACATTTACTGTTAGTCCCACTGCAATCCTTTTTTCTGCCATGGAGTCCGAGCAGCTAGTGGTCTGCATTGATCTCATGCACCCGACAGGCTGCCCTCTACCACATTGCGTGCCCAATTGTCTGTGCTTGTATTTATGAGCAGCTATTTGTATTCCATACGTGCATGTTTATGGGCAGCCATTTGTATGTATGTTTGTGTATGCATGTGCATTTCCTTTATGATGCCACTTGTGGATATGCCTTTCAAGCATGCATTATTGTGCAACACTTTTGTGTGTCTGAAGGTCAGCTTGGTTCTTCATCCCACAGAACAGCCCCTGGGGCGATGCCAAAAGTTCCCAACAAAAGTTTTTTTTTTTAGTCGGGCAGTCACAGTGGATGGCTTTTCCCCCCATAGGACAGCAGGAGGGCTCCCTGCATGGGCTGGGGCCTTGCTGGCAAAAGGGGAGGGCCAGGATGGGATCTGGCAGCGTTTGTACGTCCCGGTAGGGGTTAGAGAGTGTGTGTGTGTGTGAAGGACTAGCGCAAAGGCAACCCCAGGATCCAATGGATTGGAGAAGTTTTCACATTGCCTCCATCCTCTGTTTCTCGCTTTAGCGGATGTAGGCCGTAATTACTGGACCCCCTGGTTTCCCTTTCTCCCGACCATAGCCTTTGATCTGTTTCATGTTGGGCAGATTTTTTTTTCCCACTCGCTGTACCTTTGTCTCGTCCTCTCTTTCTTTTCTCCACCACTTCTTTTCCCCCGACTGAGCCCCCTTTGATGGAGACAGTGTGTACTCTTTAATACACAAAGAGACTTTTCTCTCTCTCTCCCCGCCCTCCATTTTGTTTTAAAGTTGGGTTCTTTTTGTTGACAACCACATTGAACTTGATACAGATTTTTTTCCTTCCTGTTTGCGGCTTTGTTTCGTTTTATTTTGGGGTTTTTCATGTTTATGACTTTGATTAAAGGCACCATGCTTTTTCCGACCCGTTAAAAACTGGCAAAGCTAATGGCTTGGCCACTCCTTGGGTCGCGTCGGCATCCCTCTTTGCTTTTGAACACTAAAGAAACACGATACGTGCTATGATTGTGTGGGTTTAATGCTTGTTGTTGTATGTCGTGTGTGTTAATGTGTCAGGGAGTGCATAGGTTTAACACAAAATAATAATGCGCTGATGAAAACATACCAGAGTGAATAAGCGGCCCTCACCTGTTGGCGGTCGCGCATTGTCCGTTGTTTAGCGAGCGTCCCGCCGGGCACTGATCCATAGCCTCCTGCGTGTGTGGAAGTGGGGGTTGTGTTTGTTTGTAAAGTAATGGCATTGTTAGCATAATGCTGGCTTGATTTGCTATTCGGTGTGGCATGATATGGCTATTCTTTTGGGCTAATTGCCACGCCACATAGCGCTCCGGCTTCTGGTGTGAGTTTCTAAGAAGGCTCAAATCTGATAGGCGCTATCGGAGCGGGTGTGGGCATGGTCCAGAGATCGGCTTTTGTTAACGGCTCACAGACAAGAAGTCCGTTGTGACTTTAGTGTTTGCTCGTTGAAAGAATTGTTTTGAATTTGACTGCACTCTTTCTGTCTCTCTCTCTCTCTTTCTCTCTCTTTCTCTCCTCTCTCTCTCTGTGCTGTATGCGAGTGTGCATGTGTGTGTTAGTGAGAGGTTGAGCTGAGAGACAGGCAGAGAGACAGTGCATGCTGTTGTAATGACAGTGCTGAGGTGCAGTTCTTCCTGTGTCCTTGAACCCCCGGCTGGGTGCTCTGGTGTCGCCCTGGGGAGCGTACCGTTTAATACCACAGTAATTATCCTGTCCTTATTCACCACATTGCTGTCCAGGTGTCTCCTTCACCCTGCCTTGCAGCGTGTGTGTGTGTCTTTGTGCATAAACGTGTGTGTTGTTGTGATTTTTATAGTGCCTGTGCCCTGTATTTTTATGCCTTTTAATATTCATGGCACCTTTTCATTAACTCGTGTGGGTGTGTTTTTATGTTGTTTGTGTATTAACGTCATGTGTGCAGTTCTGCATGTGCTAGTTTCTGTTTACTCAACTGTTTGCGCATTAATGTCGAAGCATGTGTCTGTGTGTAGTTTTTGTTTGTGTACGCGTACGGATGTCTTTCTGGATCTCCAGCTCTCCGTATGTCTGTGTGACTAATGGCAGGTCCAGGTGTTCCTCTCAGTTCTGGGGCTCCCTTGAGGGCTCGAAGGGTCCCAATGTGGCAGGATGGGCAGGAGGTACCCGCCTTTCTCTGCATGTGTGAGGGTCTCTTGGGCGCTGCAGTCTCATGGGGAGCTCTGGCCTTAACATCCCCCCACTCTCATCTTTATGTACTGGCCTATTTGTCCCCTTTTTGCTCAGATTACATGAAGTACGATGTTGATGTTATTACAGTACATGGCTCTCTGCTTGATTTTGATTGGTAAATGTCAGCATTTAGCAATTAAATACATTTGGTAGACACACATGCATATTTAAACTGTGTGTGTGTGTGTTCCCTAGGATTCAAAGCCTTGATATTAACATATTGCTCTACCAATTGAGCTACAGGACACTTTTTGCGTAATGTCCAATAAAGTACATTATTGACTTTATCTCAGTCAAAGCATATTATTTAGTTCGTAGCTCCAAATAGTATAATAAGTGTGATAATGTCTAGTCAGCTGGTTTATGGTGATATTAGACTCGATCGTTCTGTCTGAGCTTATTGTGCAAAATAAACAGCTGACTTTACATTTTCTTTACCTGTCCCATATTATATTGAGTTTTTTTCTTTTAACTGTAGATGTTTTAATAATTTTTCTGTCCAGTATAAGCCTTTAACTTTACTCAGTGTTAGTGCTGTCATTATCAGTACACTTACTTGACTGTAGGGGGCGATATACAAAGATTCATGTAAATGGCTGATGATTTACAGGCCCACAGGTTCAAATCCAGCCTGCAACATCCCCCAGTTCCATCTCTCCATCCCTAAACTTTCATCTATCTTCCCTATCCTATGTATTAAGAAGGTTTAAAATTGATTTGGCATTCTAGCGTTCAGTATTACACAGCAGTGCCCTATGCTGCTCCAGTGGTCATCTTCTGCACTGTGAGTCTGTGCAGGTGTAAGTGGATTATTGCAGCATCAGCTTGTCATCTGGGAGCACTTGTTTGAAGGCTTGAGATGGATTAAACACTCATCAGAAATAAGGTGCTTAACCTGTCAGGCCCCGGAGACAGTTATATGTTAAGCTAAGAGCGATGGCTATTACTGTCACACTATGTTTTACACCAAACTTTTGGTGCTAATTGTTTAAATGGCATTAACATATCTACTATGCTACTTTCTACAATCTGAGTGTGCATGTGCACTGTTTTTTCAGTGGACATGATGCATGAAATTGGTGGTGTCTACATGTCATGTTTTAGCATTAAGAGCTCTCCATTAGCCGCCTCCTGTAGCACAGGACCCTGCGGAGAGGTTGACTATTTTTAACAATGAGGTTTAGCTGATTGTGTCCAGGGAAAATATGAAAAGATGGATGGTCAGCGTCAAACGCAGCAGACACACACACAAAAAAAACGCTTCATATCATTCACACTGTCCATGTCACACATTCCTTCAGTGACTTTCCAGTATAACACAATCACCCTAGCCTGAATTTAAGTGGGTTAAACATTTTGTCTGAAAAATTGCATGCAGATGTTTATGTGTAGCTTTTGTAGTTATGCTGCTGTGATGCTTACATGCAGATGTGTGAGACAGGCCTTAGTTTATGTGTATGCTGTGATGATATATTAAGGTTAAAGGCTTCTTGTGTGTTAACAGGAGGAGCAGGTGAGCTTTTACCTAAATCCTCTTCAGCTCGAGTTTGATCAAAGAGGCAGCATATCGTGTGGGATTGGTTATGCTCTGACTGCCACAGATCGTAGTGAGATACAGTCAGTCAAAATGATCCAAGACACATTCACCTTTCTTTCTCTAGTTTCTCCCATCTGTTATGCACATGGACTCTGTTATGAAGACACACGTACAAACACACATGTAAACACACGATCTCTGTGGCGGAGGGTCATAATCCATGTTTTGTGAGATAGATGTTTATGTGCATCTGCGTGTTTGGGTCTGTGTGTGTATATGTGGGGCTCTAGAAGGGAACAAAGTGCTTGTTTAGTGCAGCTTTCTTGCATGGCCAAGCAGGCAGCTGCTTCCCATTGACTCGGTACTCAGCGGGAACCTGACTAACTGTACACTTCCAACCAGTAAAACTTGTGACATACACGACTACCAAAGGACAGATAGATAGAAAGAGTGAATGAGAGAGACATCAAACGAGTGCTGTGCTGTAGTGTCGGGGAAGCTATGCTTTGAAGCTAAAAGCTACTCGTAATTTAAAGTAGTTATGTGTTCCTGAAGCTCAATTGGTAGAGCATTGCGATGGTAACACACAGGTCATGGGTTTGATCCAAGGGTGCGCATACATACTGATGAAAAATTTATAGCTTGAATACAAGCTTTGGATAAAAGTTTCTGCCAAATGTGTAAGTATAAAACTATAGTCAAACTATCGTTTAGAAATTGTAGAAGCTACAGTGGGACAGCGTGTTTTTTAAAAGTAAGAAACTCAACATTTGTTACCCTGGAACACAAAAACAGTCATAGGGTCAGTTTTGTAAAACTGAGATTTTATACATCACTGAATCACTGAATGAACAAGCTTTGAAGAAATTGATGTATGGTTTGTTAGGATAGGACAATTTTTGTCCGATATACAACTATTTGAATATCTGGAAAGTAAGGGTGCAAAAAAAGTTTTAAAGTTGCTTTAAAGTTGTCCAATTGAAGTCCAAATAAATACATTTTTGATATTAACGGCAGGAAATGTACAAAATATCTTCATGGAAGATATTCATCGCTATTGCTGCAAATATACTCATGCTATGACTGGTTTTGTGGTCCAGGGGCACATTTGTAAGTACAAAAAAAACTAGCATTTTCTGACCAGACAATAATTTTCGTAATTGATTTGAAAATAAAGATGAATTTTTGCATTCAATTAAATACACACTGTAAAATAATGCTGCATTTTTGTCAAATCAACATATATTTTTAGTAGTGCTGGGCAAAGATTAATCCCGATTAATCGCATACAAAATAAAAGTGATTTTTGGCATAATATATGAGTGTGCCTGTGTGTAATTATTATGTATATATAAATACACACGCATTCATTTATGTCTTTAAGAAACATTTACAGGTATATATATTTTTATACATTTTATATTTTTATACATTTTATATTTTTATACATTTTATATTTTATATATTTTATATATATATATATATATATATATATATATATATATATATATATATATATATATATATATATATATATATATATATATATATATATATATATATATATATATATATATATATATATATATATATATAAACATATAAATTAATTAATTACAAAAAATCTGCAATAAATATATGTATGTGTGTGTGGTTAAATATACATAATAATTACACACAGTTCACACACATATTATGCCAAAAGTCACTTTTATTTTGTATGCGATTAATCATGATTAATCTTTGTTCAGCACTAATTTTTATGCTACTTTGACTTAAAAAAAAACTAGTTGAAGCTGTTTAAAATATTTTTTTAAGTTATGTCAACTATTCACAGGTCAAAACTTAACATACTACGTTGAATTGACTTGCAAAACCTAGTTATTTTAATTTCATGCTGCATGTTTTTTATTACAGTGCAGATGCACAAATTTCAAATGAAAATCAAAAAAAAAAAATGTATCCGTTCTTTTGCTCAAACACATAAGCAAATTCACTAAAACAAATAATACTTTCATATTTTACTTACATTTTGACAGACTGTTACACCACTATACCAAAAATTACAGTGTAATGAACTAGTGTCATTACATAATAGTTAAGTAGAGACACTTGTTAGCACTTCTCCTCCGTGTTATTTTTGTGACTTTTTCCTCACACATTATTATGATTTACGCTTATGTTCAACCAAAAGTGTAAAGCACAGTAAAGCGATCTAAACTTTGAGAAAAGAGAGATACTGAAGCCAAACATGTTATTTTCTGATGCTGGAGTTGTGAAGAGACTTGTTTTGGTACACTTCACATGTAATTAATCTACAGCTGTTTAACAGTGCGAGCCCCTGCCGCTCACGCAGACCGAGCAACCCAAGAGTCAAACGGAGCTTAACTACTGCCGGTGCCCCTGTCGTCACGCAAACCCCTCTCAGTCTTTATCTCTCCTTCAACTCACCTTCATTCTCCCTCAGACACATACGAAGTACTTGCGTTTCACCCCTGTACCACGAAAAATGCTTAGCGTGTAAATCATCCTGGTTTAAAAGGCCACTTGCTTTTTTGTGTCTGAACATTATTCATGTCTAAGGGGTTTTAATTGAGCAGCGATGTAAATGGGTTTGTTTTATGTAGAAAGGTTTTGTGATTCCAAGTGTTCAGTTACAGTTACAAACCTTATTTATTTTATTTTATTTATTTAAGAGTGTAACAAATAAATACGCATTATGCTTAAATTAAGAATCTGTGGCAGGCTGTTGATTACTATTGCAAATAATTTTGCCCTTTAGTTTATTAAAAAAAGTTTGACAGAATTTTTTTGCATGCAAGTCTAATGGGCAATATGAGGTACATTGCCCTTTAACCTTTAATTGTAGGGGTGCAACTGTCAGCATAGGTTTTTTACACACTGAATTGTTAAAGCTTTATTTACTTTGGACTTATTGACTTATTATATGACTTTTTTATTTTCTAGCACTGCAAAATATGGATTTCTTGCTTGTTATTTTTGTCTTTTTCCAGAACAAATATCAAAAAATTCTTGATCAATAACTTGAGAACTTGATCAACATTTGAGTTAATCTGCCAATGGTATGAAAGTGCTTAACAAAAATGTAAAACTTAATTTAAGTTGCTTTTCTTAACCCATTGCCAGATTTAGTTCTTGTTTTAAGATTAAACCCTCTCAATTTTGATATTTTTTTGCTTTTCAAGTACATTTGAAGAATTTTTTAGACAAAAATACAAAGCAAGAAATACATTTTTGCATTGCAACAAATTCGCATTTTGTCATCTGAGTGATATTAGGTCTCTGGTGATCTGACACACTGGTGGCGCTCACGGTCAGCACGAGTTCAAGTCCACCCCATGTCATTTTCAGATCCTGTGTGTGCTTTTTCTATGCATCATCTCTCCAATATCTCTTGTGGTGATGACAGCACTGCACCCATCTGCACAGTTTTCTGTGGTCTCTAGAGGTGAGCGAGTGGTCAGTCTCCAGACCGTGTTCCATTTCCCCCCCTCTTCCTCACCTGGGGGTCGCCAGAGGGGAGATGGGGGCAGGCTGTCAGCTGTCCTTGCCTTCCCAACCCCCTGCCCCTCACCTTCTGCCCTGGGAATGAGTCCGGCTGCTCGGACGCTTTTGGGCGCCAGCAACTCCATATGGGCCGTGGGCAGCAAGCGTGTGTGTCCTCTAGGATTCCGGCCCCTGACTGGCAGCCTGTCCTGTGACATCACTGCCGTGTGTATGTGCCCCGTGTTGTGTACCTGCGAGTGTGTGTTTTAGTAGATGGGTTACCTCCAGGATTACGATTCCTGACAGTCTGGCTAAGCGATGACATCATCTTGGCATGTGTTTGCGTGTATCCATGTGTCCTTTAGGAAAAGACCCCTAACAGACTGTGTCCCTTGAGCCCCCTGTAGGGTACCGAGAGCAGTGCCAGGGGTCTTAGAAGCACAGACTGGAGAGTGTCAGCTTGATGGAGCAGGGGACAACAAACACGAGTTTGTGTGTATGTGTGTGTCCACTAGGACCGGGCCCCTTGAGCATCAGTGGGGTACGGTACATGTGTGTCAGCATTGAAAACCCAAATGTACAGAACAGTATGAGGGAGAAAAACAGAAATTGGTTTTGTGTGTGTTCATGTTTGTGTATTTCAGTATTCGTAAACAGGTGTTTGGTCTCAAAGACTGTCCCATAGGACTGCTGGCCATGTGGTCAGTTCCTGTGTGCCACTCTCCCCCCTCCTCTCTTGTCCTCTCTTACTCCCTTACTGTCTCACTCTTTCTTACCCTCTTAGCAGCATAACTTTGTCTTCTGTTGGGTTTGGTTATGACGGCCCTGTTGCCTAGGGGAGAGAGGAATGAAGATAGGGAAGAGGGAGGTCTTTGTGAGACGCCATGAATGTGATGTAAACACACATCAGGCACATAACCTTTTTGTCGTGTGTACAATATAAACACATATATTTTCAAACTTTTATTATTTCTTATGATTTTGTTTTATACTTATAAGAAAGTGACCTATAGAAGTCAAGTCATGCACACTGGAGAAGTGAAAGATTTTTAAAAGTGGTTTTCCCCTGGCTCTTGCTTCAGGCCTGTCTGGCCGACACGCTGGGCCGCCCTGTGGGAGCTCAGGGTGGAAGTTGTTTTTCTGCCCCCTACAGTGTGTCTCTCCTGCCCTGGGCTGTGGGCAGAAGGCCAGAGGGAAGAGGCTGTGAGCTGGGCAGGGGGCCTGGGGGCTGCTGGGATAGGTGAAAGTTTGGGCAGGGGGCCAGGCTCAATGGTAGAAGGGTGTAGAGAGGTCGGGGATATGGAATGTTACTAGGTGATAAGATTCAGGTCTTAAATCTTCTATATATATATATTAAACAATTACACCATGGTTTTACTATTGCCTTGTGTCAGCAACCACTTAACTGTTATAGGTATACTGTGTTTACTAGACCTATCAGGATAGAGACCGTATGGGTTAAACATGAAGTCTTTTCAGTAGGTTGCATTGTCAAGGTCCTAGGTCAAATGCAATTTTTAGATCTCCTATCGTGAATGTTTTTGGAAAGATGTTATTCTGCCAGGATACACATGAATGCACTCCACCTAACATACTAGCTGTGTCCCAATTCAAGGGCTGTGACCTCCTAAGGAAGTATTCTAAGACCGATTGCATCACTGCAGCGCGACCTAAGGCTAGTAAGGCCGTCCCAATTCAAAGGATGCTTAAAATGAAGGCCCAAAATGCGTCCTTATTTCTCCGCGCTGTTAAGGATAGAACGAATGGATCAGCCAAGGCTATCCCAAGTTTCATTGCGTTGCTTTAATGGCTTCATAAAATGGCTGGATATTCTCAAAAAAAATAAAAATTAAAACCTATTAAATAAAAGTGTGTATTTAGTAGAATAAAATCTCTTGTCACTGTTTTAGTGTTATAAGTTATGTTTTATATTAATATTATTCTGTTTATGTTGCGTATATTTCTAAGGTTGATTAATTTGATATACTGATGGTTAGTTTAATCTACAACAACGTGTAACATTTTCTAAAACAAATGTAAAATATTTTTCTGGTTCCATATTTATTTTAATAAGTCAGAAACGTCTCCGCTGTTTTGCTGACAGGCGCGATGGGTGCGTGTAGCAGGTGACGCAAATTATGGGTCGTCCGAAGGCTAGACCGTCTCATTTCAGTTCTCTTCGCTGACTTTGGAGGCTGCAACCTTTAAAGACCTTAAAAGGTCACAGCCCTTGAATTGGGACACAGCTACTTTCTGTCTTTTATAGCCCTATTTACATTTGTTACCCTGTCTGTTAACACCTATGCTATTAAACTTAGATTGTAAGACTTTAGCCTAGATGTCACAGACAGGGTCACATGGGTGTTAAATAATAAAGGGCCTTCTTATTGTTACAATTCATTGCATTAGTATTTGATGTATGCGATCACTGTTATCATTAGTATTTGATGTATGCAATAACATTGTTCTCCCAAAATACAGTAGATTTTTAAAGACCTCATTTTTTGGGGACATGTCAAGGTTTAAGCTTATACAAGCAATAACATACATCATTCTGAGTGTGATAGATTGATTCAATATAAATTATTATTGGGTGCCAAACTCTCTGGCCTTCCATGACTACACTGGGGCTTTAAGGATATTTTTCTAAGCAAAGTGGGATTTAATAGCTGACGTCACCCGGACTACATTTTAAGCCATTTTAATACAAACTAAGATGCTAGTAGTATTGTCTAAACTAGATGGATGGCAAGATTAATCAGGGAGAACTGAATGTTTCCCTCATTTATCAGGCTGTAGAGCTAGAGATGTTTGAATGGTGGTTTAGTCTTGGTGCCGTTTGTTGTCAGAGTGAGCATATTTAACATTGTCTCCTATGCAGTATAAATTTCAGTATGTTAATCATTGTGGAACTGCTTGTATTGTTTTTGGATGGTGTTTTGTTCCAGAAGGGAAGCAGCAGTGCTGTATGTCATAAGTGTTGGGTCTGCTGTACTGTATATATGCCTCCAAGCTCTAATGAACATACTAGACTGTTTTGGCTCTGACGTTTGGCTCGTGCTGGTAGGGACATTTACAAAATCCGCAGCTCTGTTCTGCTTTGGTGTTAGGAGAGATGGAGGGGTTCTCTTTTTTTGTCTCATATATCTGTCCTTGTGTCTGATAAAGAGGAAAGGACAGACATCAGACCGAGCGCGTCTTCATTACCGCCTTCCACCATTTTCTGGCCCGGCATGCCAGCGCTTTGGCTAGCCCATTAACTGGCCCGATGTGGTTCCGCGGGGTCCGGTCTGGTGCTAGCATGGGGATCTGGGGAAGGAGAGGGGGTCCGCTCTTGAATCTTCTTGAAATATCTGTAGATTAGATGCTGGGGCAGTTGGTTCTGTCACCGTGTGTTTATTTTATCATGGTCCCAATTACCAGGCCCTTTCGAGGCAGGGTGGCATACCCAACCCTGGACATCAGAATGTTTCCTCCTGCCAGTGCTGTCTTCCCATTCTTCCCTCCCTCGCTATAGCCTTCCATCCTGTGCTCCACCCCTCCACATGGGACAGGCTGGCAAGGAGTAGGCGAGCGCCAGGGGCAACCACAAGAGCAGCCTGTTAATTCAGTAATGAGTCACAACATGAAAGAAAGTTTGGGGACGGAATGTGGAACAAGTGAGAAACAAGCTGTCAGAGAGAGAACCAAAAATCCTAAAAGAAAAGGGAGGGTCGGTCAAGTCTTTAAATGTGGAATGGGCAAGCAAGAGGGGGTAGCGTTGACGGAGCTCGCGTTTTCGTGCCCATTCCAGTTCCTTATTTTCGTTCTCTCACTTTCCTGCTCTTTTTCTTTCCGTTTCTTTTCTAATTTAACTTTTCATTGAAATTTCTTACTCTGTTTAGGGCTCTTGCCAAGTCCCCCGGCGGACGGATGACAAAAGCCCCCTAAAAGCCATGTGATCTTCCATTTTCCGACAGCCACACTTCTGAGGATTAAGGCTATTTAATGACTATAATCTCCCTCTTTCTCAAAAGTGATTTCTCACATTCTGTCGCAGTCAGAGGGATTGCATTAGCATTAATAGATTTATAATTCGCCAGAATGACCACATGTGCCAGGAGTTTTTTTCTTGTTTTATGCTCCGTTCTTTTCTGTCCTCTGCTTTTTCTACTTCTTTTTCTGGCCCTGAACTCATGCAAGTGTTTCTTTGTATCTCTTGCGCTGTGGTACGTATCTGTATCTCAGCATGATGGCCTACCTGTCAGTCGGCACCCCCCTCACCGTCGCCTCCATACCCGACCCCTCTCACCTCCACAGTGGCTGGATCACAGAAAGACCTGTCAGGGGCCATGGTCTTATTGTGCAGCCAAAGAATTCACCATGGTTAAGTCCCTTACGGGCTTTTCATTCTCGCTCTTTCATTGGGCCCCTGCAACACTTTCTCTCTCTCCTGTGTTGCACAGGTTTTAGGTTGTGCTGAGATTACTCTTATCCTGACACGGACACAAAAGCATGAGAATAGAACAGCAAGGAGGGCGCTGTAGTTGAAGCAGAAAGGCTGAAGAGTTAAATGAGATTTAGGTCTGCAGTTAATTTTCCTAAATGTATAAAAAAAACATTAAATATATGAATTCATGCTAGTTATACTGATGTATGTTTCTTCCTTTGTAAGCCTTGTTCAGTAATGTCACACGTTCTTGTTTTATTTTACTCCTTTACTGATATCTCTATTTTTAACTTTTTCTTTACTTTGAATTCATTTCCTTGCTTACAGCTAAATTCATAATTCATGGTTTTACAAATTTCTACCCACAAACCCCCATGGAGATTTATTTGTTCTGCACAGCACCTACATTTTAAAGTGGATCGATTCATCACTTGAATTTATTTTCTACAAATTCTGCTGTGCTCACCTTTGTGTAATGGGAGAGTAGTGGGTGGAAGTAAAATCCTACAACTGCCATATGGAGTTGAAGTTATTAGTTTATACAATACACGCTGAGGTGATGCACTTTTCTTTGTTCTTTTCTCTTTTTTTCCCTTTTCCCACCACGTTGGGTCGTGTCTTGTGACTGTTTCAGTGGGGTTTTGATTTCCAATTAGAATATGCAGCAAAGGAGGCCATTGTTACATTTGGCTTGTGAGCACAGATTAAGCTTTTAGAGGATGTGGGGTTGAGATGGTGTGCATTTTTTTTTTTGTGGGAATACCAGAGGCTTTTTCAGCACATTAAGAATGAACATACAACTTAGTGAAAATAAAGCAAACAAACAGTGCAGTGATGGAAAATTTGGTGTTTGTCTGAGCCGCAGTGGGACTCTGTGCTTGCAGCATCCCTGCTCAATAAGTCATGAGCTCTCTCCCTCACTTTTCTTTGGAGGCTGCTGGTTAAGATGCTAAATAGATGACGTGTGGACTGTGTCAGGCCCCATCAGATTGCACAAAGCAGGACGACCCGCTTAGTATATCTTTGTATAATGTATGTGTGAATTAATCAAGTCTGAGCTTGTGCTTCTACAAACAACAACAAAAACCATAAATAATCTAGTGGTGTAATTTTGTATGCATTGTCCAGTAAGGGGGCCTTCTTTTTCGAATTCATTTTAATCGCTTTTGAAAAGCTTTTCAATCTGGTAACCGTAATCGAAATATGATAAAGCAGATCCAAATCCGGGGGATATGGGCATGAGCTTGTTTGCTGAGAGGGGATAAGAGGATAAAAAATACATCTTTGTCCTTATTTCTTTGCTCCTTTGGGGTTTGTTGTCTTTAGTACTTTGCTTCTATTTTGATATTTTGTCTGCCTCTTTAACATTTTAATTCTGTCTGTGTTTTGCTTTGCAGATGGTGATGATGACCCGGGGCTCTCTTGGGTGGCGTCCTCTCCCTCTAGCAAAGACGTGGCATCGCCGTCACAGATGCTAGGGGACGGCTGCAGCGATATGGGCATGGGCACAGGGGAGGAAGAAGGGGGCTCCGGCTTGCCTTATCCCTGCCAGTTCTGCGATAAGTCCTTCAGTCGCCTCAGCTACCTGAAGCGCCACGAGCAGATCCACAGTGACAAGCTGCCCTTCAAGTGCACCTTCTGCAGTCGTTTGTTCAAACACAAGCGCAGCCGCGATCGTCATGTCAAGCTGCATACTGGTGACAAAAAGTACAGCTGTCAGGAGTGTGAGGCTGCTTTTTCACGAAGCGATCACCTAAAGATTCACCTCAAGACACACAGCTCCAGTAAACCATTCAAGTGCAGCATTTGCAAGCGGGGCTTTTCCTCCACCTCCTCTCTGCAGAGCCACATGCAAGCCCATCGAAAGAACAAGGAACATCTGGCAAAGAAAGACCAGGGGAAGCGTGATGGGTCTAACAGTGACGTAGCTGACCAGGACCAGGATCTATACATGTGTGATTACTGTGAGGAAACTTTCAGTCAGACAGATGAACTTGAAAAACATGTGCTGACACAGCATCCCCAACTTTCAGACCGTGCAGAACTGCAATGCATTCACTGCCCTGAAATCTTCAGTGATGAAGGCACTCTGCTCACCCATATTGACAGAACACATGCCAACAAAAAACACAAATGCCCCATGTGTGCTGAGCAGTTCTCATCTGTAGAGGACGTCTATTGTCATCTTGACAGTCACCGGCAGCCAGATTCCAGCAACCACAGTGCTAGTCCTGACCCAGTCTTGGGTAGCGTGGCATCTATGAGCAGTGCTACCCCAGATTCCAGTGCCTCCCTGGAGAGAGGATCGACCCCAGACTCAACCCTTAAGCCTGGACAGAGTAGACGTAAGCTTGCCCCATCTTCTGACCATGATGACGGAAGCTGGTCAGGCAAAGTGACCTACAGTTGTCCATATTGCTCCAAGAGAGATTTTAACAGCCTGGCCGTCCTGGAGATTCATCTGAAGACCATCCATGCAGACAAACCTCAGCAGAGCCACACCTGCCAGTTGTGTCTTGAAACCCTGCCTACTCTCTATAACCTTAATGAGCATGTACGCAAAGCACATCGATCCAGTGGGAGCTCTGCATCTAACTTTCCCCTTCTGCAGTTCAGTAACGTTTCTGCCTTTCATTGCAACTACTGTCCTGACATGTTTGCAGACATCAACAGCCTCCAAGAGCACATCCGTGTTTCTCACTGCTTACCTGGAGGTGTGGTTGCTGGATCCACCACTTTAGAGGGCAACCATGCTTTCTTCTGCAACCAGTGCTCCATGGGCTTCCTTACGGAGTCATCCCTTACCGAGCACATTCAGCAGACCCATTGCAACAGTGGAGGTGCCGTAACCAAGATGGAGTCCCCTGTTTTACAGCCCTCGCAGTCCTTCATGGAGGTGTATTCTTGCCCATACTGCACTAACTCTCCCATCTTTGGTTCCCTTCTAAAACTGACTAAACACATAAAAGAAAATCACAAGAACATCCCACTCGCCAATAACAAGCGCAAAGTCAGAGTTGCAGATTTGAGCCCGGCCTCATCTGACGTGGAGATATCCTCCCCTAAACGCAATAGAGTAGCTGGTGATACGACTCCAGCAGTTGCGAATGGAGACTACCCCTGCAATCAGTGTGACCTTCGATTCAACAGTTTTGAGGGCTTCCAAGCCCATCTCAAATCCCATCTGGAACTGCTGCTGAGGAGACAGTCTTGTCCACAGTGCAACAAAGAGGACTTTGACTCCCAAGAGGCATTGCTTCAGCACTTGACCATTCACTACACCACCACTTCCACTCAGTATGTTTGTGAGAGCTGTGACAAACAATTCTCCTCTGTTGATGATCTACAAAAGCACTTGTTAGACATGCATACCTTTGTGCTGTACCACTGCACACTGTGTCAAGAAGTTTTTGATTCTAAAGTGTCCATCCAAGTTCACCTGGCCGTCAAGCACAGCAATGAGAAGAAAATGTTCCGTTGTACAGCCTGTGCTTGGGACTTCCGCAAGGAGAGTGACCTGCAGTTACACGTGAAGCACAGTCATTTGGGTCATCCTACTGGACCCGGAGCAACTGGAAAAGCAAGGAAGTGCATATTTTGTGGGGAGTCATTTGGCACAGAAGTAGAACTACAGTGTCACATCACTACTCACAGTAAAAAGTATAACTGCCGCCTGTGTGGAAAGGCCTTCCATGCTATCGTCATGTTGGAAAGACATCTCAGAGAGAAGCACTGCATTTTTGATGGAGGAAATGGCAATGGAAATGGTGGGAGCCAAAATGGAACACCTAACGGGGTGACTCAAAGTTCTAAACGTTCTACAGCGGGATCAACTGTAGCTGCTGAACAGGCAGATTTGCAGAACATGCTTTTAAAAGGAAGTGGTCAGGAAACGGTCAACAGCCATGAAGCCAGTGGTGGCGAAGAGGAGCTGGATGCCTCAGAACCAATGTATGCCTGCGACATCTGTGGTGCTGCCTATACAATGGAGTCTCTTCTCCAAAATCACCGCCTTCGAGACCACAATATCAGGCCTGGTGAAGATGATGCAGGGACAAGAAAAAAGAAGGCAGACTTCATCAAGGGTAACCACAAGTGCAATGTTTGCTCACGGACCTTCTTTTCAGAGAATGGGTTAAGGGAGCACGCACAAACTCACCGTGGCCCAGCAAAGCACTATATGTGCCCCATCTGTGGTGAACGTTTCCCTTCACTGCTTACTTTGACGGAGCACAAGGTCACCCACAGCAAGAGCTTGGACACAGGCACCTGCCGTATCTGCAAGATGCCCCTGCAGAGTGAGGAGGAGTTCATTGAGCACTGCCAGATGCACCCTGACCTGAGGAACTCCCTCACAGGCTTCCGCTGTGTTGTCTGTATGCAAACTGTCACCTCAACTTTGGAGCTAAAGATCCATGGAACTTTTCACATGCAAAAGCTCTCAACCTCCAGCGGTGGTGGAGGTGGATCGGCCTCATCATCTCCCAATGGCCAGCTACAGGTCCACAAACTCTATAAATGTGCCCTTTGTCTAAAAGACTTTAAGAATAAGCAGGAGCTGGTCAAGATAGACGTCAACGGCCTGCCTTATGGTCTTTGTGCTGGCTGCATGAGTCGGGGCACAAATGGCCAGTCCCCAAGTGTTGTCGTCACCCCACAAGAGACTGGGGATAAGGGCACATCTGGACTGCGTTGCCCAGAGTGTGCTGTAAAATTTGAGACCCTGGATGACCTGGAGAGTCATGTTCAGGTGGATCATCCAGAGATGAGCCCTGAGACGAGTGGAGCCAAGAAAGTTACAGATGCTTCACCAGTCCCTAAAGTAAGTGCCAAACCTCACACTTATGAAATACTTTAGTGAAGTTGAACAGATCAAAAGTACCTGAACACTTTGACATACTTCAAAAAATATCCAAAGCTCTTTTACTTTTAACCAATAAACCAATAAAATATTTTTTTATTGTTATAATTTTTCAGTGACCCTTAACCTTACACCCTTGTCCTAGAAAAGTGTATTTGTTCTATATATTACAAAATAAACTCCCCTTGATTTGATGTTTTGCCATACAAAATAATACAACATTATAGTACTGTGCAAAAGTCTTAGGCCCCATAACCAGCTTGTTGTTTTAGTAAAGTTTTAATGTCCATCCATATTTATTTTTCACTCTTTTTTAAGATACAAACAGAAGATACAGGAAATATGTACACGAAATTAAAAACAAAGTCATTTGATTAGAATTAGAAATTAGGATTTGATTTCATTTAGATTTAAGAGATCCTACAGTTGCCTGCTATTGCTCAAGTGGGAGTTTACCCTAAATACTTGACACTTCAGCTTATACTTTATACTGTTTTTAATACTACATACACATTTTTTGTATTTTCAGGTTGTATTCTAATAAAAAGACTGAGAAATTATTATATTTGATCACTATACAATTGCAAAAACAACAAATGGAATGGTAGCATGGTGGCCTAAGACTTTTGCACAGTACTGTAAATGTCTAAATCGTTTTAGGGCCACTGTATTTTCTTATCTTTGCTCCCCTTTCAGTTTAATGTTTTTTTTTTTACTTGAAAGGGTAATAAAATATATTCTTCTGGTGTTTTGTCAGTTTGATCATACAAATTTGAAGATCAAAAGTGACTCTTAGCCATTGTCAACAATCACCAGATCTTTTGACAGAATTGATCTATTACAAAATGTTTTTTTTATTTTTTCAGGGTTCTTCTAAGGACATTTTGAGGTTTTCCTCTTATTCTCAAATGTGTGTTTTTCCTTTACCTATCTCTTCTCGTGTTTCTTTTTCTATTATCCCTTTTCTTTTGGCAGTTCAAAGAAGAATTTTATGCAATTTCTTTTGAAAGGAGGAGACATTGCCAGCAACCATTTTCTGGCAGTATTTTTAGTGTATAAGTTCCCTGTGTTCCCAAAGTGTTCCGAGTCAAAGAGAGATGTGTGAATTCATGGCTACATTACTACTGGCCCCAGAGGGTTCAGCAGCCTCATCCTGCTGGGCTATTGTACAGCCTGTTCGCTTGACTAGATATTGACAGTGAACTTCCAGGGACGCTCAATCTTTACCTGTGCTTTTGTCTCAGCTCAGTGTAACAGATACGTAGGAGAATCTCTGCCCGGTGGAGTGTTTGCAAGTGTGTGGAGATTTTTAGTAGCCTGTTCACTGTGAATCCTGTGCTTTTTCTCTTGCAGAAGAAGACGTATCAGTGCATCAAATGCCAAATGACCTTTGAGACGGAACGAGAGATCCAGATCCACGTTGCCAATCATATGATCGGTAAGTCCCCACTCAATTCTTGCGTGCGTGCGTGTGTGTACGTATGTTTATATATACATGTGTGCCCGTCGCTTCTCCTGCTTTCCTCCCCTTATTTGCTGCCGTAGTCTGCCCCTGCACAATCTCTCACTCCCTGCACACAGGTGTGAGACAGACAGGTGAAATGAACAGCTCTATTTCTGGAAGTGCAGACATCGCTCTCAACAGCTGTTCCATTGTTTAACACTTGAGTACGCAGCTGAGGCCTCGGCTGCAGGTCTGATTGCTCTGTTAGCTCTTCACCATGCAGCCGAGACCAGGACTGCAGGTCTCGCTTCTTCAGTAAAGGCCAACAAACAATTAGGTTCTCTTTCATTCCCCTTCATTGAATTCTTAAAGCTTGTCGTGGACAATTACACACGTGCTTTGTTCGTAGTTTAAGAAAGAATTATTACATGGGCATGTGGAGGGGGTGTTGTTAACACTGGAATTATAATTATGAATCCATCTGTCCCATATTCACGAAAGGTTTAAATGGAGAACAAGAACGAGGTGAGCTAGGGTAATAAATGTTAACGTCTTTATGACTTAATTATGTTTTAGGAATGTACTGGTGGAACTTTTTAGATTCGCTCCAGGTGGATGATATTTTCCGTCTCTTGTTGTTTGTTTCTTTGGCTAGTGGCCCTGGCTGCTGCGTAGCAGTATATGAGCTTAACCGAACAGTTCCTCTGTAGTTGTTTTATGTGCTTCCTCCCTTGGTGTTGTTATTCTTTAAGTAATAATTGCTGCAGCAGCACACTGTAGTGTAGATTAACGATCTGGGCCTGTGAGTAATTTCACAGAACAAACGGCACAAGGCTCCGAGCCTCAGCAACTTCCCGGCCTTCTCCAGTCCTGACAGCCGATAGTGGAGCCGAGCCGCCTGATATATTCTTCTAGTCGTACCGAGCATTCCGCATCTGTCTTAAGAAAGGCCATTGTACCAAAACACATAAACTTGTGTCTGAGCTCTAGTGTGTTGTTTTTCCTCTTATACAGTACGTCTTCATTTTTTAGGTAGCGAGAGTTTAATTTAAGGGGCCTTTTGGTGGTCCCATGTTCATTTTCTCCTTCATATAATTAGTGTGGAAGTGCTTAGCACCCAATTATTACCCTATTAAGCACTCTGATTTAACCTTCCACCCATCCGGCGTTCACGTTTTCTTTCTCATCCTACCTGACCCTTCACCATTCATTCACAGCCTAACTGTATCCAACCTGCCCAATCTAAGACCAACACAATCCAATTTGGACCACGCTGAGATCTGTCTCCTTTCATCTCCCTATCCCCTCTCTCTTTTCCTCTCGAAAGATACTGATGGTAGGCATAGATGCTGCGAGTGAGACCGAAAAGGCAGATCGTATGGCTTTCCCCATCGTCTTAGAGGGAGTTTTGGGTTAATTAACATCATAATTGTCAGTAAAGCTGGAGGAGATTAATTATGGAATTGAGGCAGATTATTTTAAGTGCCGTTGTTATTTTATTATTTTTTCCACCCTTCTTCAAAGATTGATGACGACTTTGAATAATGAAAAGGGAGTCGCGCATTAACCTTTATCAGACTCGGCGTTAGCCGGCAGAAAATTGAAGCGAGATCACAAAGGAGTTCTAGTTTCAGCGCGCTTGCGTTCCGCGTCTCTTTTGCTTTCTTCTCAAGATTATGAAGCAATCATTAAAAAGCTACACTATCTGTCAGCTTTGATATACGAGTAGTGAGGCTATTATAAGACTTTGATATTCTAGCCTTGTTTTTTTTTTTTTGTTAAAATTTAAAAGCACACACAAGGCATTTTTTTGCAAAACGACAAAAAAAATCAAATCACATCAGCTCTATTCTGTTTGATTTTGCAATCAACCGATATCAAACAATTACTGCAATTGTCAGCAAATACTTTGTATTTAGTTTCATTGTGACCCGTATTTAATAATTGCTGATTGTTTGACGTGAACTTACTAATTTGGTGAACAGGAGACTACGTGTTCTTCTCCCGCCGCGTTAAACATAACAATTTATTTTTTTGTTTTTTTTACTCACTGTTTGGCAGCTGTGGAAATCACACGAATTTGATTCCTCCGCCTCTCATGTTTCACCACTATGCATATTCATACCTGCTCCTCTGCCAAAAGCAGCCGTGTGTGTTAGCGTGTGTGAGTGTGGTGGTGTTGCATGCATGCAGTATGCGTTAGTTGCAATTGGGGTTTGGGACAAATTGGCATTTTAAAGTATTGTGATATTTTACAGTACCTTATGATGTGGTATTGATATTCTCACACTATTTTGATGTATTTATTGTTCAAATGAATATGATTAAGTAAATGCTATTGAATAAAACAGAGACATTTTTTTAAAAAGGCTGTACTATAGCAATAGGTCAGCGTACACTCAGTTATTATTAAGTGAGTAAATATAAATAAATTAATGATTAATAAACATAAAAAATCTTGATATATTTATATATTGTGCCTTGGATATTGATATAACATCATACAGTATCGCCAGTGTACACCCCTATGCCCACACATACCTGCTTCTATGATTGATACATCTGTTAAGAGCTTGACAGACACATTTCGTCAACCTCCACATTCTTCCCTAGTTACTGATACACAGACACCCAGTTCCACATTTCAGGCGTCCCACGTTTTTACAGAAGTGTGATCATACCTCACCTAGCCTCCCCCTTCACCCCCCTCTTCTGTTTTTCCTCTCTCTCCGTCTCACAGTCACCAGTAGGCTGAGGTGACACCTCATCTCAATCAGTTTACCTCCTCAAACTTGCAACATCTGTTTACCTCTCTGCATCTCCTCTTTTCTCCTGTGTCCTTCGTGTGAGCGTTTCGGCACCGCGTGAGCGTGCTGCCTGTGTCATTTTCTGTACCGTCACTTTGCTCTGCTGGCAGCCCAAGAGCATGCACCATTCACGAGAGACTCTCCTCCCACAATTAAAAAAGCAGCTTCACACACACACCTTTAACATCCCTTTTACACACCTGAAGGCTTCCTAAGGCATGCTGCAGGTGGTTGGCGCACCTTGAGGTTTTGCGACTTGATCTTTAATTTAGGTTTAAATTACGTCGGTGTCGTTTCAAATCTTCGCAGCCGCGTTTGCATGGAAGTGGCGTAGAGCGTAGGTAAGGGAATCAATAAGGATTTTGGGCTATTGCGGTCTGCTGCAAAAGAGCTTGATTACACAGATATGGGAGGAGTGAAAAAGCCTAGTGTTTTAATTAATCTGACTGGTGAGGCAGGCGAACTCGATCAGAGCTGCGTTCTCCAGGAGGCGGCAAGCCTGGAGGATTGTGGGTTTATTTTTCCCTGCCTGTTGATTGAAGCCGTGTGATTATTTAATGTAGACGTTTGTCTCCGTGCAGAGAGAGCGCGTAACGATTTTCCTTAGCACGGAGGCGGCATGTACGGAAAGACGAATTTCATTAGCGCTGCCCTGATTTCATCAAACAACCAACAGCATCAGACTACAGAGGGTCTTGCAGATATTTATTTACTGTTTGGTTTATACCGCATTATAATTGGTTTTGCAATGCAGCATTTGTCTATTCTTTTGAATGAGGGCCGACTGTTTCTGTTGGCAGGTTACTCTCCTTTACTCCATCAAAGCGGGTTGGCCAATTGGTCAGTTAGAGCTTCACTAACTTTGTGGTCAAGAAACAATCATCTCTAAAGAATCAGCCTATTTATATTCTGAATAATGACATTTACACATAAATTTGTACTCTTAGGAGAAAATCCTCCAAAATCTTGTCAAAATACATTGTCCATTAAACATATCCTTTTAAATAGTATTGCCCCTGTGAGAAACCTTTTTTATTCTGTTGATACTTTTAAAAAGGATTTTAATCAAGTGAATCTAAACATGATTCTGAGATTTGTAAAGGAAATGAATTTTAAACATCTTTTCTAGTCTCACTTTATTTAATTACACTTTATTCTCGCCATGAATATAGCCTTAGAAGCTGGTAGGCGTTTAAAAGAAAGAAAGAAAGAAAGAAAGAGAAAGAAAGAAAGAAAGAAAGAAAAATGACATTCATAGATTTTAAAGCCGGGGCAAGTTGTCACATATTTTTGAACAGCAATTTATGTCTTGCTGCTGCTGAACATTACACCATTAATGCTTTGGAAAAGATAACACACATTTTTTTTATACGTGTTTATAGCAGAGCTTCTTCGTGCTATATTGGGTAATTTGTCACTAAACATTAGGCTTTTTAGCACAATTTATAGAGTACAACATGTAAAGCACAAAAGTGAAAAGCAAACATGCACAAACATTGTGAAGTTTTTTTTTAATAAATAAAAAATTGTCCTTGTCACAACTTTCCCAGATGACAACAAGCTTGATTTTCAATATTCACAGTATATATACTGTATACAGAATTCAGTCAGAGCCAGTTGAAAAATGCATAAACCACTCTGGATTTATGTACAGCTATAGCAGTCAAAGATTCCTGCTCCTTTCGGACTTACCAGCGAAACAGATTTCTGGCAATAACAGTAATAATTTCCCACCCCATCCAGAAGTACACACTCCATAATGTAAGAGCTGGTTTGAACCCTCTCATTTCCCCTGTGAGAGAGACAGCCACTGCTCTTGAACATTTTACTGACCTAAACCAAAACCTGGATCAGACATTGCCACCAACAGACTGGACTGTGTCACAGAGAGAAAAGAAATGAGGGGTTATATGAAGAGAGCTATAGAAGTCAGTAAAGAACTGTGATGTATTGTGTTGTTAAGGTGTGTGATTGGTGTGATGTAAATAAAGTATTAGGGCCATTTTTTGCAAACGCAAATATTGAATGTAGCCATTTGAGAATATTTCAATTTTTCATAATGCTGCGTTGAAAGCATGTTAGAAATAAGAAGAGGGGTCGGAGCCGATGGTGTAGTGGGCAGCGCTCCGACATGTGCATTTGCCGATCCCATACCCTCTCTCCTCCCAGTACTTTCCTGTCCTCTCCTCTATCAATGTTTAAATTAAGACAAAAATGGCCAAAAAATATATACCTTTAAAAAATAAATAAGTAGGGGTTGCGTGTTCCACGCAGTATTAGAAGCGAAATGTGAACCGCCCTATAATGGGGTTGATGTGTTTTAAGTGTTTGCACTTCATTTAAGAGTTCATCCAAAAAGTAAACAGTCTGTCAATCACTCTTAAATATTTTAGTCTTGTATGCTGTTGTTATGGAGCATAAAATTTGTTTTATGTCAAGAAAAAACAAAAGCACAGAAAAAAACATTATGTGACTGGTTTTATTATACTGGTGCGTATAAACACACCATGCAACTGGCTGGCTTTATTTCAAGTCTGATGGCATGCCATACTGTAGGTTTGCTCTAGAAAGTAATTTACATTTACATGCATTTAGCAGATGCTTTTATTCAACATTAAAATATCAGTATGTGTTTACTGGGTATGTGCCTACCACCAAACCACACATCTGGAATTAAAAATATATACATATATTTTAGGGTTTATGTACTTGAACAACATGAGGGTAAGTAAATATTAAGTTAGGTGAACTATCTATCTTACTCTTTAAAGAATCCTTATAATGAGAACAAACAGGCGCCATTTTGATTGTCCCTGAAATGACAAGGATATTGCTCGATCCAGCTCAGTGAGTTGATATTCATATTAATATAACAGAACACCTCTGAGCCAGGCTGTTAGGTTGGGGGCAAAAAGATGCCATGTCCCACAGTCGGGCCACTCTCACGAGGACGTGCATGTGTAGTCACAGGCATTTCAGTACACTGCTTTTAATTTTAGTCTTCATTTAGCACAGCACCCCTTGATGATCACCTCTGCGCAGCGGCGCGCCCTGCTGGCGGGGGGAGAACCGATGCAACCGCGTACTCTGGAGAGCAAACACTCGAAATCGCACGCGTGTATACATGCATACACACTCTTTCTCACTCTCTTTCCAACACCCTCTCACACCTGCAGGGGGCACCCCGTGGGTCTACAGCTGCGCAGCGGAAAACAATAAAGCCCGCGGTAAAAAAAAAATCCTGAGAGACCTTTACAGACAAAGAGGAAGGTTGCGCGCTGAAAAATAATAGTAATAAAAAAATACAGACAGACTGACAGATAAGCAAGACAAGAGAGGAAAATAAGCTCAAGTAGCAAACACGAAAACACAAGGCCTCTCAGACAATACAAGCTAGGAGCTCGGCTCGGTTTGACATGTTCTTGACACTCCTTGTGATAAGGTGTGATGTTTTGTAATGTTTGTGTTTTGCTAGACGCACACAGTCTGGATTGTTTTGGGCCTGTCCTCAGGGTTCAAAGTTTTTCTTCAGTTTTAGGTTGTTTTTCATGTAGGGTGAAAGTGTAGGAACAGTAGAAGATGTGAGACTTTACTCATTTCACCTTTTCATCAACTCCTGCACCCCCCAATTGGTCCATTTGGGCACGTGGCAAGGAAACGCATGCAGACATTAATGTTGCACTAATCACCGGCGTACAGAACTCACAGCACGTCCACTCTCCTCTCAATCGCCCTTAATCAGCCAACACATTTCAATTAGCATATTGTGTTTAACCTCTCTTTCATCTGCCTTTATTAGTGGATTGAGCTGTAGTTCGCCTCTTCACCCCCCTCCGACCAACCCCGACTTTCACTCGCTCGACGCTGCCGTATCGCTTTTCTCTCTTTCCGCTTTACTCGTCCTCAATCTCACGTATTGCTCCACTGTGATTTTTATATGTCCAGGGTTGATCCGTTTGTATGTGATGATATTTCATAGCAGCGTTCTGGACACACATTACGCTGACTAAAGGAATAGTTTACCTAAAATACTGACAATCATTTATTCACTATCATGTTATTTCAAACCTGTTTAACTTTTTTGGTTATACGCCTTTATACACAATGAATGTGGATGGGGAAAGGTATTGAGTTAAAGGAATAGTTCACCCAAAAAATAATAATAATGTCATTAATGACTCACCCTCACTTCGTTCCAAACTCGTAAGACCTCCATTTAGCTACGGAACACAGTTTAAAATGTTTTATTTTTAGTCCGAGAGCTTGTTGACCCTTCATTGAAAATCTATGTACGGTATACTGTCCATGTTCAGAAAGGTAATAAAAACATCATCAAAGTAGTCCATGTGACATCAGTGGGTCAGTTAGAATGTGTTGAAGCATCGAAAATACATTTTGGTCCAAAAAAAAAATTACGACTTTATTCAGCGTTGTCTTCTCTTTCGGGTCTGTTGTGAAGTGCATGCACGAGACTAAAGTTACAGGACTGCAGTGACGCGGCTGACGTGTTATCTGGTGCGCCCCAGCTCTTTTTTTTTGTGCGCCGGGCTTCATTTATAGTCTGAGAAAGACACGATGTAAGTTTGGAAAAAAAACTTTGCAAACATGTCTGAGGATAACACGTCATCCGTGTCACTGCAGTCACGTGACTTTAGTCTCGCTCATGCACTTCACAACAGACGCCAAAGAGAAGACAATGCTGAATAAAGTCGTATTTTTTTATTTTTGGACCAAAATGTATTTTCGATGCTTCAACACATTTTAACTGACCCACTGATGTTGTGATGTTTTTATTACCTTTCTGGACATGAACAGTATATCGTACATAGATTTTCAATGAAGGGTCAACAAGCTCTCGCACTAAATATAAAACATCTTAAACTGTGTTCCGAAGATGAACGGAGGTCTGGAACGACATGAGGGTGAGTCGTTAATGACATTATTTTCATTTTTGAGTGAACTATCCCTTTAAAAAAAAGCACCAATTGTGGACTAAAGTCTTCTACAATAGTTTTAAACAATAGAATAGATAACTTAAATCCTTTTTGCCATAGTCAAAAAATCTCCTGTTTGTTTCTTTTGAAGAAAATTACATAATTTTAATTTTTGGGTGAACTAACACGTCAACAGTTTTTGTAGTTATTGTGTATTTTGACAGAAAAGTGATTTAGTCATACAATGGCAGCCCAATCTCTCCATTCGATCACCATGAGTGATCCATGACCCCCATGTCTGCCCCCTCCTCCATCATCTAACACTCATGTGGTCATAGAGCTGCTGACTAACTATCACCCTGCCTTCTCTTTCCACCCTCCCTGCCTATCGGACGGCCCGTAGGAGAGCCCGCCCAGCTGCAAGGTTTGTTCCCCCTTATCTCTCTCAATTCTTAGCTAGATAACCTGAATGACTTTCCTCAAGCACACATACATCTCTCACTGCTTGAGCAAAAGGGGGCGGGCTATAGTGGAGAACAGTGCATGATTGGTCACGTAAAATGGTCATGTCATACATTTTTCATATTCATTATTCATAATTAAATTTTTCATGACCATTTTCCACACACTCTCTCTCTCTCTGACCCTCACGTTTCTTTTCCTGCTGTGCATTTAAGATATGTAAACACCCTCTTTGCATTTGAAATGAGATCGAATGCTTTTGAATCCACTGTAGTTGCGTATATAGATAGACTTTATTAAAAATAAACATCAGCTGGTCGTGACCAACGTTTTGCAGAATTGAATATGCTAGCTTATGGCAAGGAACAGCTTAACATTTGGTGGACTTTCCACTTATTTTGATTGTTAGTTGCATTTTAACTAACTAAATATGCGTCGTTGTTGATTAAAAGTGTCTGAATGTCAAATATATAAAAATATCATGACAAACCATTTTTGCTTTTTAATTTTAATAAATTGTCTTTTTACACCCGATAACAATTTTTTAGATTAAAATATCGTATTTGCATGATATGTGAAACTTTTATATTATAAAATATTGAGATTTTTTGTTTAACCTGATAAGGAACACTGTGCCGTACACGGCACACCCCCTCCCTTGCACGTGAGGCTGCATTACGTCATTGTAACTTTGAAGCATTAAATCTTCAAAATATACGGTCATGCGGCACATCGTTGTAAAGCTTAGACTTTCGGGATTCCAATAAGCGCACAAAGAAAGCATAATATGATTTTTAGCAGTCATAAAACTGTAATCTAGTTGTTAGTTACCTGAACCGGGCGGCGCCGATTTAGGATATTTACTTACCTTCAAAATCTTTCCTTTATCCGCTTCGGTGAAATTGTCCAAAACAAATTGTTCATAAATCCCCAAAAGTCCAAGGAAATGGAATATCCAAGCCTTTTAATCCAAAACGATTTGTTCATCTCACAATCTTGAAGTTTCTGACCGAATTACGATATAAATAGTGTATACAATAAGTTCACTAACAGACATTCGTTCGAATCTCACTTTTCATTCATGATTTATAATGAATATATTCGGATGTCATGTGTATTGTGCAACGTCTGAGGAACAAATGCGCCCCCTTGTGGAATTTCAGCCGTTCCATAAGAGGCTACATTTCTCGTTAAAGGAGACACATGCCGTGAGTTAAATCATTGAAATATGTCATTGTCTCATTGGATTTCCATACTTCATTTCCCGTGCTAATTTACACATATAACACAAACGCGTACATGCACACACATTACCATAGTGGTTATTTATGCATGGGGCTGGGCCAGAGGCATGAACACACACATACACCTGTACACCTGAGTGAAGTTGCTCTCCAGAGAGCATTGCTAATGTCACCGTTGATTCTTAGTTATTCATCCCAACGATTCTGATGCCTGGAGCATGAGTCGCACATGTGTTGTCATGGCAACGACACACGGATGCTTACAGTTTGACCCCAGGGTGTTGCTTGTGATGTCATGATGGTGTTTTTGTACCAACAATGGGTGTACTTTTGGGTTTCTTTGTAGTGTCATGTGACAATTGCTATTTGTTGTATTTTGTACTTACTACGTAGGCAGAATTGTCGATCACTTAGTAGTGAGCAAAGGATTACAGGATTAAGGTCTTACAGTAAGTGATGCTGGAGTGCAGTGAAACCTTAGTTTGCTGTAGGCGATGCCTATGTCAGTTCTATAGAAAGAGATGCTCGCTTGCTCTCTCTCTCAGAGAGAGAGAGAGAGAGGCCTGCTACCAAAAAGAGTCCTAGCGCGGTCTCCCTGTGTCAGCGCAGGCTTAATGAGGCAGCACACAAGAAGCGTTAGGAGTCAATGGATGTAGATAATGTGGATGAAGGTTCACTTCACTGAGCGCCTGTACTCGAACACGCCAGAGTCAGTGTCTAGCCTAGAGCCTATCTATCTGTCTGTCTATCTATCCACGTGTGCGTGTAGCCATCCTTCAGCCCCCTCCATCCTTTAGTCACGAGAGCAAAAGAAATCATCATTCCTTCACATTGCATGTGTCACTCCCTGTTATCCAGCCCCTGATGTCTCTATTGTGCGCACGGAGCCGATGTTAGGTTGAGTGGCTTTGGTGAGAGCAGCTATTCCTTAGTGTTCTGATGTTTAAAAAGGGTTGGGTTGGTTTTTATGGCTTGTTAATGGTGTGGCGCTCTCTGCTGCAGCCCATGTGGTGTGTACGTGAGCATGGCAACAGATGACAGCCCCTCATGCACATCATAGACCACCTGGAGCTACCCAGGCGGAACCTCACAGGGGCCGAGCGACGTTTGAGGGAGGGGGGATGATGGAGCGGGCGCTGCAAGAGGTGTATAGAGAGAGGGAGCGGAGGATGAGAGAGTTGAGGATCTTATTTAGGTACTGAGGTTGACCAAGTCAGGACACGTGCATGGTTACACACGTACATGTCTGTGTATATGCTTTGGCTCTTTAGAATACTTGATTCTGATTGGTCAGTGGCTTTGATAGTTCTGATGAATTCATGTCTGTCATTTTTTTGTGCAACTCAAATCAATGGTATATGTGTCAGTGAGTATCTTCAATAAATATTTTACTTTGTAATATTTATTTATTAGGCGAATATGTAGAGGATCAATAATGTATAGTCTGCTTCACATCAGGATCCCAAGCACCCTGTTTGAGGTTTATTTTGCTGACTGTCCATTTTTCCTTATGTAATGAACTCATCAATGCCTAACCTTTACTAGTATAGAGGTCAAAGTGTGAATAAATGATCAATTTCCGCAAATAGGGAAACTGATGGCAAATCTGCCACTTTACTGCCCGGGCTGTCAATGACATAACAGGTAGAGCTTATGTATTTACCTATGGGTAACCAAGGTACCTATTAAAAACAGACAGGATTAATGTCATGTCACTCATAATGTCTTATGATTTAATTATATACATTGAATTATTAATAATAAACTTTGAACCTTTTTTAAACCAATTTCCACGGACAGATCCTAACTAGCACACGACCCCTAACTCACTCCATGACGTAACAAAACGTATTCAGTTTCTTTACTCGGTTTCTTTCTGCCTCCATCTCTCTCTCTTTCTCTCTCTCTCTCTCTCTCTCTCTCTCTCTATTTTTCTACCCCTCCTTCGAGCGGCCCCCACAGAGAATGTCATGTTGAAAAGGGAAAGAGGCAGCAATGTTTTGCCGAAATGTTTGTTTGCAAGGCTGAGTGATGTCTGATCCCCCCGAGAGCTCATTTTGCCACGTTTGCGCTTGATTTGCTTCTTATGCTGTTTATTAAAGGTAATTACAAGCTGTTTGGAGATCTATAAGAGAACTGCTCAGGGGGAGCCTCCTCCAAAAGGTGTGGGAACAAAATGGAAAATGTGGTACACTTGTGGCCGGCGCGCTGAGACCGCATGGGTAGGGGGTTGCAGGTGCGTTTGAACAAAATGAGTGAGGAAAAGTATTTTTACCTGTATCTTTATCAGCCATTTGCACTGTGACTTTCTTATCGTTGACACAGCTACAGTTGCAGTTATATTTCGATATCATGTTGTGCGCAAATTTCTGCATCTACATGTGTATCCCAGGCAGGTCTGGTAGAGGTGCAGCTGCCCTGTTTCCCCATCTCCTCCCTCCCTGTCCCAGATCCATCCAGGTGTGTCTCAGCCAGCTGCCGTGGAGGGGGGAAGCGACGATATCGAGGGCCCGGCACCCTCCCAACCCTCCCTTCTCCGTGCGGTAATTGTTAAAAAGACAAACAAGCTGCGTGCCTATCTGTGCATAATAAACGGGGCCAGCCGTAATTTGCTCCTCACTTAATTCGTTAAGTATTTGGAATTTATTTTCTCGAGTGACAGTGGCATCTGTCGTAGCTGGCAGAGAGGACTTCTGTCCATGTGACGTTACGCATGGAATGCGCGAAGATAAAGGGGAGAAGCTGTGGTAAGAACTGATTAAAAAGGAAGTGAGGTGTGCAGTTTCTGTGTCACTAGCGTCGCCAAATAGAATTGCAACAATTTGGTTATTGGTTAGCCAATCAGACTCAAGCAATTAATTATTTAATCGGTAAGCAAATATTTACAGTATAATAGTCTGTAGGAAAATAATAAACCTGCATACTTCACCCTAAAGGAATTGTTCCTTGTTCCTTTAATAAAGGTGAATCAAGGTGTGCAGCGGGGGCCGCACATGGTCAAGGAGATTTATTAGAAGAGGCGATGAGGGGAAATCTTACGAAAAACAAATGCGTACTTGACCTCTGCTTTGTCTGGTTGGAGCCAGAACAGCAGAGAGATCCATGCAGGTTTATAGCACTCTGTAGTGCCAGGTAAACTCTGCAAATAAAGCCTTCCTAAATACTGACTGATAATTAACATGTGCTGTCTGGTGTGATCTTGCTTCTACACATCAGCTTTGTGTGTTAATGTGTGTGTATGTATGTGTGGGAGGTAGGAATAAGCGGATGTCACAGCTCATCAGCGCTTTTTGCGAGATGTGCAGGAATCAGGGGAAGGCAGACTCTCGATGGAAGGGTGGAGGCGGGGTCCCAGAGAGATGGGGTGGAGGCCCCTCAGAGTGTGTATGTGGGAGAGGGGCCACCTGGGGCCGGACTCTTCAAAGGCCGCTCTCAGAGGAGTGGGGAGAGGTGCCTGTATGAAAAGAACCATGGCTTTGATCCGGTATAGGAGTCAAGAGTGGGAAAAGGGATGGAAGGCAGGAAGGGTGAATCCAGAAGGGAATTCTGGGGTGTGTCTGATGGTTAGAAACAAGGAGGTGGGGATATGATAGATATTAGATATGATAGAGACCTCTACTATATACAGTACTGTGCAAAAGTCTTAGGCCACCATGCTACCATTCGATTTGTTGTTTTTGCAATTGTATAGTGATCATATATAATTGTTTTTCAGTCTCTTTATTAGAATGCAACCAGAAAATAAATAAAATGTGTATATAGTATTAAAAACTGTATAAAAGTACCAGCTGAAGTGTGAAATATTTAGGGTAAACTCTTCTTCCACTTGAGCAATAGCAGGAAACTGCAGGATCTCTTAAACTTTAATGAAATTAAATTCTAATTCTAATCAAATGACTCCTCAAAAAAGCTCAAGATGTGTTTCGTGCCAAGAGAGGTCACAATAAATACTGACAGATGTCCTAAAGCAGACATTTAATTCTGAAAATTGTTTTGTTTTTATTTTTGTGTACATATTTCCTGTATTTTCTGTTTAGATCTTAATCAAGAGTGAAAAATAAATATGGACGGACATTCAAACTTTGTTAAAACAACAAAGCAGGTGATGGTGGCCTAAGATTTTTGCACAGTTCTGTATTTATTTATTTATTGTTGTATGTATAAACCTGCCTTCAAAAGTTTAAGATTTTTTGATTTGTAGAGTTGTTTGATTTGTGCTTTGCTAGCATAGCTATTATTATTGCTTCAACATGACATGCAATGCATTTTTTATCAGTATGTGTGTTTCCTAGGATCGAACCCTTGAACTTTGCAATGCTCTGCTAATTCAGCTACAGAAAAAATATTAGATTTACTTTTCAGAAAAACACATCTTGATAATAATTATACACAGAAGGTACACCGTGATATATTGTGATTACATTTCTGTGTCTTTAGACAACCTAATTTCTTCCTTGTTTCTGCCCCAGAGGTTTGGGAAGGGTAAAGAGCCGTGTGATTGGCTCAGGTTTATCATGCTGTGCCTTCATTGGCTATTCAACTTTATCCAAATATTTCTCCTTGAACTCGTCAAACAATTTCAAGCAGCAAACTGATGGGGAGATAAAAAGAATTAGAGAGGAAGATTACTTGGGGTCATAGAGATGCGACCGGCGGGCAAGATGGAGAAGTATCCAGGCAGAGGGGGAAATTTGGACCGAGTTGGCACAGAACAAGGGATGAGATGATGCGTTTTCCCCCTTCTAAGTGCAGAGATGTGGAGGGAGGAATGTATTCAGAGGGAGGGTGAGAGAGATGATCTGACCGGGTGCTGATGAGGGAGGTTGACCTTCGGAAGTGAGTGAGGGAGTGCAAGAGGATGAGGCTGGCTGACAGGGGCTCTCCTGGTTTTTGGCAGCCTCTCAGTCTGCGCGGTGAGCAGCTGGACTTCATTAGGCGCTGGTGTTAATTACTGGGTCCAGGCTGCAGCCGCCTGCCCGCTCGCCCGCATGCACAAAACACTCAACGCAATTCAGCCAGGGTCACCTTGAAATTGATCATTTAGATAGAAAGGCGGACGGAGATGGTAGAATGGTGTATATGAATGGACGGATGACATGAGCGATGCGTCTCAGTTTTCTTATTTACAGTGTTTTGTTGGGAAAGTCTACACTTTGTGAAGTGTTTAAATATAAGCTTATCTAACTACAACTTTAGTGTGCATTTAATACATTTAATCTGACTGATCTGGCAGCTTTTTTCAGATTCAGAAGAATCTTTATGATTTTTTTTACTCAGTGTAAAGTAAATCTTTATAAACTTCTCAGTTTATGTACAGCAAGGGATTGTGGGAATATTAACTGATAAAACATGCAGTGATGCACACTTCCAAAATTCAACAGAAATTGTGTACTACATGGGATCCTGATTTTTTTAAATGACTGTAAATGTTAGTGAGTTTAATAAATATTTTACAATAAATACTGAAAGTATTTATTAAAATGATGAATGTTCAAATAGTTTATTTTTTTAAGCCTTGTGAATTGTTCAAATTTACTACACTTTCGTGTTGTTAATCAAAAATGTATCAGATTGATATTTTTTCCCCAATATTTTTTTTCATAAATATGCCTCAGTACTGATCAAGGCTACCAAATCTTCACAAACATTCCATGATTTTAACTCTTTAATTGCCAAGTTCATAAGTGGTGTCACTGATTTGGGGAAAAACACACACAAAATGTACTCCATATAACTCATACTGTATTACCCATATAACATGTCAAATGCATGATAAAAATGCATGATAAAAGCTGTCATAGCTCTGCAATCAAAATAATGTGGTTATAATGGAAGTCAATGGGGCAAAAACAGCCACTAACAATAAATGAGGGAGAAAAAAATAAAAACTGATGCTACACAAAAACTAAAATTTCATAAAAGCCAATGTTTTTACCAATCTTTGACATGTCCAAGACTGTGAAAAAGGTAAACAAAAATATAGTTTACAATCACTTTTTATATTAAAAATAGGTCATTTTGTGTGTGTTTTTCCCCCAAATCAGTTACACCACTTATGAACTTGGCAATTAAAGAGTTAAAATCATGGACTTTTTGTGAAGATTTGGTAGTTTTGATCAGTACTGAGGTTGATTAACAGATTTATGGAAAAAATATTCATCTGATACATTTTTATAGCCATTGAATTTAGTGGATGTTTAACAACATGAAAGGGCAAAAATTTGCTCACGGTATATCGTTGAGTTTTCAAAAAATTTCAAAGCATTTTCTTAAAATATATGTTAATATAAGATGTGTCACCAAAAATCATTCAATTTGCTGAAACCGAGAGAAAGTTGTGGCCAAATTAAGATAAAAAAACCCTCTAGTGGATGAAAACATCCCCAAAAACACATAAGGGTTAAATAATCTGATTATTCATATACTTATTCATGTTTATATACGCATATATTACTATTCAGTCAAGTCAAGCTATCTAAAAATCGGTCACTATTTAGGCTTTAGACAGGCCCTCTATGTTTAGAATGGATGTGTCTACTTAAAACAGCTGTGAAACGAAAGCAGATGTTCTTTACTGAAAAAGGCACGAGGTAGTAACGGATATGGCGAGTGTTAAACACTACAGCTGTAGCAGACGGCGTGTACCATCGGATACGGTGCGAGGTCGCAGTCAAAGTAGCAAACACGGCGCGTTGCTTTCCTGCGACACAGGGCCTGCAAGGTCAAGATCCCTGCTGCGGATGAGTCAGATGACTAAACCTGGGAAAAGGGTCGTTTAGATTTGAAGTGTGTAGCTGGCAGAAAGCACAACATTTAGATATTTTTTCCATCTACTGCTGTGGGATTTCTTCACACGTATGACAGCCAGAAATCCTCCGTCACACACATACACACACGCAGTTATGCAATTACTTATAAGTTATTCTTTGGAGTGAAACGCACGGCCCTACCTTGGCGACACTATGGTAATTACAGTACAAGAGGACAAAGAGAGACAAATGAAAGTAGAGAAGGTATGAGAGAGAGAGAGAGAGAGAGAGAGATGTAATAGTTGGCCTGTCGCATGTGCAGTCCCTGTGTACCAGAGGCGTACAATAGAGCACTTTATTCTGCACCCTCACAAAACAAAAGTCTACCACTCTCTGCTCTCAATAATACAAAGGTCTGATACAATCTCCTCCTTAATTCTCAACCATGTCAGTTTTTCAGGAATGTTTTTGCCGCCTCCCCGAAGAAAATCAATGCATTCTGATTTGGTAATTTCCCATGGTGCCGCGCTCTGCGCTCCCTACGCTGAGAGAGGTGACAAATCCGGTCATGGCGGTGTGAACCTCCACCCCCCACCCCATCTTCCCATGTTTCCACCCTGCTTTTGTTTGTGTTTCTCTCTCTCTTTCCCTCTCTCTCTCTCTCTCGCCATCTCTGGGTGTTGCGACAGAACGCAAGCATAGAATTTGTTGGAATTTCGCAGCCCTTCCCGACGCTCTGGTGAAAAACACTCATTTGTGACGGTGCCAAGCTGCTAATGGCGGATGGCGGGGTCCGTGCCGAATCCCACCTCCGCTCCCCCGCGCTCGTTATTCCGTGCTCGGCGCCGCTTGCACCCCTCCCCTACATCTGCCAAACTCAGCTGCGAGGGAGCGGCATAATTATCCCGCCGGAGCCTTAGACGCCTCCATGCCGTCACAACTGGGGCTTCATTAGAGACCCGCAAGAATGCCCCTGTGTGTGTGTATGTGAGAGAATGTGTTACGTTTATTTGAAGATATTTGTGCATGTCCCTTTGTGTGTTTGCATGTTGTGTGTCTGTGTGTAGTGAAGCGTGGAGAGTTGTTTGGAGAGTTTTATGTCCGTGGCTTGCAGCACAAGTGTTACTTTGGTTGTGTGTGTGTGTTCGCGTGTTTGTGAGTCCTATCTGCGCTAATATGCTGGTGAGTATGCCATTAATGAGTGTGTGGCGTGCGGGTGCGTGTGGAGCTGATGAGCCGGGCTCAGAGGTAATTTGACTTCTTAGAGCGGCAGACCCCTGTGCCAACCCCCCACCCCTTCACCAGCTGAGCAGTCCCCAAGGAAAGCAGGGTTTAACGGGGTCTAGATTCCCCCACTTACAACACACACACAGCAATGACACGCACTTATATACTGTCAAAGACATACAGACGTTCATAATGAGACGGTGGCCTCTTTTAAAGACGCCTGTCTGTGTGTGAGTGCCAAAACTATGCGGGGGTATTTGCTAAAAGTTCATTTAAACTCTATAAAATGTACATGTAAACCCAAGTTATGTGCAGAGCGCTTTTAAGACAATATCTGATCTCTTTTCCTTTGTTAAGACTGCAAAAGTCTCTGCCTCAGTCTGCTTTGTTTTCTGAGGTGTGTCTGTAAAATTAGTTATAGATATCCCTGAATGAGTTGTTCTTGGTCAGAACTGTCCAACTTTCCTTCAGAAACTGATCTAATTTGAGTGTGTTAAGCCTGGCTTAAAATCAGAGGATATGGATACATTATTTTCCTATGTCTCAATATTCTTTCAAAGTTCTTCCTCTCTGAAGTAGCTGAGAGACTCTAATTGTAACAATGTTTCAGGCTTTTATATTTTTGGCTCACGGTGATGATGTAATTGCAGGTCTGTGAGTGTGTGAAGGAAGGGTTATTACCGTCCCCTGTTTTCTTAGGCCACCGGCCGTGCGTTCTGGTGCATGTGACGGGGAGCTGCGGGCTGCATGCTGCACACCCTCCAAACTGCACCAGCTGCGCGCTACATAAGGAAATCTCACTTTGAAGAAACAGAGAAACAGCCAAGCATACTTTTTCTTAATTTCAGTAGTCACTTTGCAGAGTGTATCCAGCTTGGTGAAGATATTTGGCATCACACTGTAAACCTTAATATATTGGTGCGCTTTTTACCAGAGTAGCCTAACGTGAAGACAGAGATGTCCCTGCGGGAGAGTGTGCTTCATATTTTCCGTATGAAACTCGTCCGGGACATCGGACCACCTTGGAGGAACCACAGCCCTCCTCTGTGCACCCTCCACCCCATAGGAAAGCCAGAATTTCTTAGGTCCAGGCCAAAGCAAGCATCCTTTCTTCCCATGGGTCAGATCTTGCAGAGCAGTTGTACGCCAATGTTCACTCGAGGACAGAGGGGAAGTTGAGCATGAAAGCTACTTGATACTTTTGCCTCGTTTTGTACACTAAACTATTTTACTTTAGATTTTGGTGTTGGAAACATAACGGCAGGTCATGACTTATTGGTGACCTTTGAATGTGAGGTTAGAGGTCAAAGGGTAAACACCACTCTTGTCGAATTTCCTGCAGGCATTAATTGTGCTGCCGGCAAGCTATTGACAGTGTTTTTATTTTCATACAGTGCACATTTTTCTCTCTCTCCCCGTCTCGCTCACACCTCAGCCCCCCTCCTTCCTTTACCAGTAAATCCCTTTTATACTGGAGGGACGCGAGGGAACGAAGAGATGGATGGAGAGGGAGGAGGGCGAACTGTGAGCTGGGCTTCTACGTAAGTGTCAGTCATATTAAAAGCGGCTGACAGCTTTCGTTTCCAGACCTAACTCCGGACAAATAGCTCTCAAATCGATAGTTTCCCAACAGCAATATTTGGTATCAATGCGTGTCCTTCTCATTACACGATGAGGCTAGAGTCTCCCCGGGCTCTGAATAATTTATCCCCCTGACGTGAAGAGAATAGCAAAGAAGCAAAAGCCGTCTTCGCTGTCTCTCTCTCGTTCTCAAACACTCGGTTTCAAAACCTAGTGAACTGCCTCCATAGACGGCATTTTAATGTATTATAGGTGCGCTCTCGACACAACGACTGAATGGTAGACCTAATAATTGTGCTCCGGGTTTGGCCAGATTTAAAAGCAGGATTGCATGTATTCAACAAACTGAGGCATTTGCTAAGTTTGCTAATGCTAACCTATTTAAATCAATTGTGAGCCTTGTGTGCTTTGCTTAAAGGGATAGTACACCTAAAAATGAAAATAGTGTCATTAATGACTCACCCTCATGTCTTCCAAACCCATAAGACCTCTGTTCATTTTTGGAAACACAGTTTAAGATGTTTTATATTTAGTCTGAAGGCTTGTTGACCCTCCATTGAAAATCTATGTACAGAAAGGTAATAAAAACATCATCAAAGTAGTCCATGTGACATCAGTGGGGTCAATTAGAATGTGTTGAAGCATCGAAAATTCATTTAGGTCCAAAAATAACAAAAATAATGACTTTATTCAGCGTTGTCTTCACTTTCGGGTCTGTTGTGAACCGCGTGCAAGAGACTGCAGTGACCCTGCTGACGTACAACGCGGCTGACGTGTTATCTGGTGCGCCCCAGCTTTTTTTGCATCCGAGCTTCGTGAGGGTGAGTCATTAATGACACTAGTTTTATTTTTGGGTGAAGTAACCCTTTAAACAGTATTGCTTAGGCATGGATTGCGATATATGATAAATATCCTTGTATACTCTAGATAGTGGAATAAATGTTTTTATGCAAGTCAAAGCCTCACATGAGATGTCACAATCAACCTTATTGAAACAGCGTATGATGAAAATACAATTTAAAGACAGGGTTTTGCTCCCTGTTTAAAAATATACAGATGCACAACTTAAAAACTGGTTGGAAAGCTTACACCTGGCCTCAGTGTACATTTCTGGCAGAGCTTCTGTTGCAAAGTAGGGTCATACCGATATAGACGGTATTGTTTCATACTGTATCCATATTTCAATATACTGCCCAGTCCTACTTTGCCGTTAAAATGCTTGCCTTGAAGACTAAGTTTTGGAATACTGTAGATCACATTACATTCTCCAATCCTTCCCATTATCCCAGTGCTGATCCTTTACGTCTGTGTTTCCAGCCTGTTACCTTCCTCACTCACTCACACCAATCTATCCTTCTGTTTCTTATGCTTTTCTCATCATCATATTTTTTGATTTCCTCCAGCTCTTCTCATTTTAAGTAGCTTTGCATACATTAATCGCTTGTCGTGCCAGGTGCTGCCGGGTAATGTTTGCCTAGAGTCAGCAGCGTCTTCCCTCTGCTCCAGTAGATGGGACGAACAGGGTATATAAGGGTCCTCCATAAGAAGAGGATCAACATATCCATAGGCGTTATGCATCTTTCAGTAACCTCTCGGGGGGAAAGGGCGTTCGAAGAGCAAACTCATTTTAAACACACTTACTCGAGACCAACCGCATCTCTCGCTCATTATGGCGACAGCCAATAGCGTGGGATCCGTGCGGAGGTGAGCCATCTTGAGTAAGTGGTGGAGAACATTAGCGAAGAAGAAGATAATGGAGGTCTGGAAACCTGGCTAATGAGTGCTATTCTCTCAGGAGCAGACCCTCAGCAATCCTTTTCTCTCTCCCGATCAAATGCTTCGAGGAAAGAATCGGAGGAGGAAAAGGTTCCCGCTCCGTCTTCCGTTATTTTCGGTGACCCTTCCCCTCGCCCGCCCTCGCCTCCTAATCATCGCTAAGTATTATAAATGTTAGCTTAAACCAGGCAATCATCGCAACACCATAATAATAAACTTTTATTGCCGTGTTCCTATTAGTGAGTTAATGTTGTCTGCTGATGGCGTGTAATTGTGCTCTTTTCCCGGCTTTGCGAGTCCCACATTTCCCTCATGCCCAATCAGCTACGCACGGGGAGAGAAAATAAATAGCCTAATGCTGTTTTAATTACTGAAAACATAAAGCATGAAGCCTACGCCTTCCCTCCTCTCCTTTAGCTACCTGCAGCACTCAACGCCGTACTCGCAACCGCCGGCACTGACCGACGGAGCGAGCGAGGCCACGGCTCGCGCCCGCCCACTCTGTGGAGGAGCTCTGTACCTTTAGGGAGAGGCAGCGGGGTTTAATACAGAGACATTAGAGTGTTGACGCATTTGTGTTGCGATCATTAGTAAATTATGTTCTTACAAGTTCGCTGAAGATGTTGTTTTACACTCTAGATGGCAAATCTTATTATTTTAATATACGGGTTCCTAAAATGGTCTTTTTCGGGTTGTATGGATCCATAAAGGGCAGAATATTCTTTTAGTGGGAAAAAGTTTGATAAATAAAGGGTTCTTCTTAAAGGTATAGTTCACCCAAAAATGAAAATTTTGTCATAATTTTCTCATCCTCATGTTGTTCTAAATCTGTATGAATTTCATTTTTCTGATGAACACAAAAGAAGATATTTGAGAAATGATGGTAAACACACAGCATATAGTCACCATTGACTTCCAATTCAATGGGTACCGTCAACTGTGTGCTTGGCATCATTTATCAAAATATTTTCTTCATCATTTATCACAACACTTCCATAATATTTGTTTTCCTACTATGGAAATCAATGGTTACAATCAGCTGTGTCCTTACCATCATTTATCAAAATATTTTCTTCTTTGTTCATCAAAATAAAAAAACTAGGGAAAATATTCCTTTATTAAAGGTTTAAACCCAAAATGCTTCTTCTATCACATCTCTGCAAAGAAACATTTTATAGCATATGCATAAAAATATTTCCTTTTGGTTCCTATTCCATAATAATCATTGATGCTGCAGGTTTTGTGACTGTTTGACTTTACTGACTGTCCGTACGCAGACCCATGTTGGTTTAATGGGAACACTTTAGTTTTATTTCATCATTTGCTTGCAGTTTATATTGGGTATTACACAGTTGCATCCAAATCCAAAATACTTTGAAAATACCACTGGCGCTTTTCGATTTGGTTATCACACTTCTGGATCCAGAACACTTTAAACCTTAAAGAAGACATTATATGAAAATCTGACTCTTTTCATGTTTAAGTGCTATAATTGGGTCCCCATTGCTTCTATCAATCTAGAAAATGTGTAAAAGATAAACCCAGTAACTTAGTTTTGGTAAACCATTCTCTGCAAGCAAGTAAAAAAATGAGTTTGGCTCCCCTTGTGATGCCAGAAGGGGATAATACCGCCCCTTAATCTGCACAATCCCACCACGTCACTGCCATTTAGTGCAGAGATCAGCTCATTTGCGTTTAACAAGACACCCAAAATGGCACATTTTTGCTCACACCTATAAAGTGGCAATTTTAACAAGCTATAATTAATTATCTATATGTTATTTTAAGCTAAAATTTTACATCTTAAAAAAGTGAAATGTCCTCTTTAAGAATAGATTTTTCACAGGTAGTAAATCACAGAGACCATAATCGTAATCTTGATTCTTTCTCGAAATATGCTCACTATTTTGTGCATCTGTCATTAGTATACCAACATGCGCCAGCATCCGCAAAGCCTCCCTAATCTACCCTGAGAACTCAGCATTAGTAATCGAGTACATTCTTTGACAATACTTACTACAATGCAATTAGTCGCATCACACGCGCGTTCTCAAAGACACAACAGCTTCCCGTGGTGTTTACAGCCCACTAACATCCCACCAATACCATCACACACTCAATCATCAACACACACACACACTCTACACTTCCATGATGTGGCGGTGTTTCTAAGGAAACAGAGCGCTCTTCTTTCGACGTGTCTTTGGGGCTCCCAGTTAGCCACCTTCACAGACGCCACTGTTCTTATTTTAACTCGCACCCTTCACACCTCCACCGAGGCCGGAGAACACGCGCGCCTCACTAGACCTGACACTTAAGCAGATGTTAAAATGCTTCTGCAGTAATTAATCTGGTACCTGTGCTATAACTGTTGTTTTATCACAAAAAGGGGTCTCAAAACTCCAAAAATAGAAAATAAATGACCTGACTTGTGTGCAGAAACATTTAAACACTGCCAAACCAGCTCACTTTTATTTTTAGAAACAAGACAGTTTATGTAGGAAGGATTATTATGGTTTTGTTGAATGGTACTGTAAGTCGATTTATATAACAGCATCTCCCAAATGCATAAATGTAAATAACACTATTTCATCTTGCTATTAGGGTGCAGTGTGTAGATGGTAGTGCTGTACATGTGATTTATAACACAAAACAATTTTGGATGGAGAGGCAGCAGACGGCACAGGGGATGTGATGGAGCTTTAGGTTGACATAGGATGACAGACAGAGGAGTGGAATAATTGTAGGAGATTTTCAGTTTCATCTCATATTCTCTTCATTTTCAATTCCACATAATGTGTCCTTCCCTGTAGCGAAAGTAATCATATTACAGTTTGTATCTATTTGAATGTGTGTGTGTGCGCAAGTGTGAAAGAGAGTTGGGGTTATAGAAACGTGCTAAGTTTTAGCAGATGTTGTCTTACTGCGTGTGTGTGGGGATGCAGTTCTGCTCTTTTGTGTGTGTGTGTGTGTGTGTGTGTGTGTGTGTGTGTGTGTGTGTATATATGGATATAAGCTCGAGGGGCAGATTAAGGATGTGGGGTTTGTGCCCTGAGGCCGTACTTTTAGGCGACCACGATTTTTATCCTGCATCAACCCAGATAGCATTAAACCACAGCGAGTGTATACGTGTGTGTACAGAGGTTATTAAACTACCTGCACTACAAAAAAAAAAAATGCTGGGTTGTATTAGCCTGTAATTTGGTAGAATATGGACAAACCTTAAACTATTCTTACGTTGCCAGATCTTCCTGCCAGTGGCGGCTGGTGCTTAATTGTTTTGTTTGGGCTAAACAAACTAATGTTACATTCAGATTTCACATATTTGGAAATTAGCATATTTGACTTGACAAGCATTTTGAGTCGAAGCAGTCTGCCATTTTTGATAAGTTTGGTGTTTGACTGGGAGACCATATAGCACGTAGAAACCTAAAAGAAAACTTTTCACCACTACGGTGCTGTTTGATACAAAATGTCAGTCAGTGCAACTTTTGTTCAGGTAGGTTAGGCATTCACATTCATTGCTGGCAGTATTTGTCGCTCCCATTTGAATACAGTCGCCAAAAGAAAGAGCAGTCCTAGTAACTATGTTATGGGTTCTTGTATAGACAAACACAGAAATTAACACATTTCCCTTCCCTTTTTGTTTGACGGCTGATAGGAGATATTGGGTCTCATTCACTAAACAAATTTATTTGTGAAATGTGCGTACAGATTTTTTCACAAACATATCATGATTCAGAAAAAAGTTTCGTACCAAAATTTATTTTAAATATATACAAAAATGCCACAAATAACGAAGTTCGCTTTAATCAAATACTAGGCTAAAATTATAATGTATGCAATAATGTTGATGTGTAATATTTTATATAAATATTATACAATAATAATTTTTTGTAGACAAGCACACACTGTAAAAAATAATACGCTGGATTTCCTTAAAAATATAGTGAATCTTTTTGTGCATAAATTGCTTAAAATTCCATGTAAACTGCAAAAAAATCATGCACTATATTTTTAAGTAAATCCAGCTTTTATTTTTTTTTCAGTGCAGTGCTACAAAAAGCCCTTATATGGTTTGGGCGTGTATTATGCAAATCGCCAACTTTGTACACGTGGTCGCTCATTAAGAACACTCCAAATTATGCAAATAATTATCGTAAGAACAATCATAAGAACAAATTCATGTCCATACGCATGTGTCGAAAAGTTTGTGTAGTTGGCAGAAAACTTTTCGTGAAAAAAAGTAGGAAAAACTTATTAGTGAATGAGACCCATGGCACTACAACGCTTGACATGCCCAACGTGGCACCATTGGAAAAACCATAGCTTTGCTACTGTACATCTTACCTTTTGTGTGTCAGTGTAGCAGCATTTGGTCGCACCAAACTGTTTGTGACTTGCTGTGGCAAGGAACCATTTCCAAAAATGAAAATCGTCTTCAGAACACTAGCGTTACAGCGAGGGGTCGAAATAGAAAGGCAAAAATGAAAGCGAAGTGCTACGGTTACTAGGTAGAGTGTGCATGTTACCCTTTGTCTTTCTTTCTTTCTTTTCGTCTCTCACACCCACACATACATACCCACAGTTACGAATAAAAGTATGCAAATATCGCAGCATGTTTGATTCTCCTACTCTGTGTGAGATCCCCACAGACTCATCAAGACTTTAGCACCTCCATCAAGTCAGAGCGGAGCGAAAGAGGAGGTCTCAGCTACACCTTACATCACACACCCCAGTGAGTGTGAGTGTGTGTGTGTATATATGTGTGTGTGTGTGTGTGGTCTGTCTGACTGAACTGCTGATGTGGAAGACTGGTTTGTTAAAAAATCATAAAAAAGTCATGGGTCCATGGGTGTGAAAATGGACCTATATCACTGTCAAGGACACCTTTAATTACAGCAGCAGGGGTTTTGCATGAGGTTGTGCCTGGAGATGGAGGAGTTGACAGGGCAGAAGGAATTCTGGGTAGAACTTGTTTGAACTCACTTTGCTTGAGACACAGAATATTTTATCTCGTTTTTTTTTTTTTTTTGGGGAGTGTAAATGACTTCTGTTTTAGAGCATTTAAAGAAACATGTAAAGTATGTAAAGAAAGAGGTGAAAATGTTCCTGACAGATAAAAATCGTTTCTATACACTCTAAAAAAATGCTGGGTTATTTTCAACCCAACATTGGATCAAAAAGGCCGAACCTAGCGGTTGGGTTAAATTGTTTTTATTTAACCCAACAATGGGTTAAAACAACACTGCATTTTGGGTTAAAACAACTCAACATGGTTAAAATACAACCCAACTGGCTGAGCTTGTCCCTTTTTGACCCAACCCAGCATTTTTTAGACTGTCGTTCGGTCCGTAAAAGGTTGTGGGTTTAATTCACAGGCAACACACATTATGATAAAAAATGTATAAGGTATAATTTTACTGCAAGTCATTTTCGATTAAAGCATTTGCCAAATGTAAATATACTGTAAAAATGTAAGGTGAATTCAGGTAGTTGGGAAGGTTTGCATATGGGAGACAGGAGTTGAATGTAAGGATCAGTTGCGAGCACACTTATGTGTATGTGTGAATATGTGTCAGCTACATTAATGTGAAATCTCATTGGCACACTTATCACATAGCTGTATATTAGATTTACATTATATTTAACATGTATAATGCATATGGCAGAAACTTTTATCCAAAAAAACTTCCAGTCTATTCAGTCAATGGAGTATGTGTGTTTCCTGGGATTGAACCTGTTACCTTTGCATTGGTAGCGCAATTGAACTACAGAATAACATCAGATACTGTATCTTATAACAGCTGTTGTTTGTGTTGCCTTGTGCAACATTTTTGCTACAATAAAGTGCTGAAAACTTGATGTTTTGATGGTGTACTACCATTAGACTCCAGAACCGCTAATTAATCCTTAGAGTTTGTGCGTTTGCATCTGTGTTTACATATTTATGTGCATGTATGCAGGTAAATATGCTTGAATGACTGGTTACAGTGCATATACACAGTTTTTACTCTGAAGAACTGGGTCGTGTAAGAATGCCTTTGTTTTCTTTGACGTTTCTCTGTTATCGCGCCCTTACATCTCTCTTCCTCAAAGTGTACAAATATATGCAAACGAGAACATTCTTCTGAAAATACGCTCTTTAGTTCTTCATTAGTGGAAAGCGAAGCTACAAAGAGCAGAAACAATACGGGAAAAAAATGCAGCGGAATGAATCAAAGGGGTGCGAGCGCTGTCAGACGGGCAGAGGCAGATTCGCTGCCTGCCGCCCCATTTCCTCGGCAGAGCGGCCGAATTAGCATGATAATCATTCTCATCGTTTACAAGGGCGAAATGTTTCAGTTTAATGCCTTGCTTGTGTTACAAGCCATGCACTTAATTAGACGGTAATGACTCCGGCGAGGCGAGCGGAGAGAGGAAGAGAGAGGCGAAGACAGGAGTTGAGGGGATGAGGAGTAAGAGCCCTTCACATCCAAGAGCCCTGAAACATTCACCCGCTCCACCTGTCTGCTCAACTCGCACACGCTAGCACACTCGCATGCTGCGTCCTGTAGCCATGGCAACAGTTTGCTCAATAATATCTGAACCAGAGTTGTGGTCTGGTGTCATTGTGACCCTGGGTCACTTTTTCCTATTTTATTCATTGTAGGGCACAAGCGTATCAGGACTTTTGTTGTTTTACACAAGGCTATGTACTTTTCCTTTCTTCCTTGTTCTGAACTTGTACTGCATATAACCCGGCATGATGCAACAATTTTGTCAAATGTTTTATTTTTAGAATTTACATATACAGTAGATGATTTCAATTTTGGTATTTTTTCAATGTAATTGAACTAATGAGATTTTATGAATATTACGTATCAACATGGTGTTATGTCTAAAACAAATATGTGACCCTCGACCACGTTCAGTCATAAGTCGCACAGGTATATTTGTAGCAATAGCCAAAAATCATTATTATGCAAAGATGTTATGTTAAAGCAATCATGAAGATATTTTGTAAAGTTTCCTACCGTAAATATATCAGAACTTTATTTTTTTTATATATAGGATGGAGTGCTAAGGACTTTTTTTAAAACTTAAATTTTTTACAACCTCATATTCCAGATTTTTAAAAAGTTGTATCTCTGTCAAATATTGTCCTAAATTCTCAGTTTCCAAAATAAATTGAATCTTATGATTGGTTTTGTGCTCCAGGGTCACATATAAGAATTAGCGATGCAATGGTCATGGATCCGATACTCAGGCACAATGCATACTGATAAAATGCACTTTAAATAACTTTGAATAAAAGCAGGGGCCAAATTCATAAATGTAAATGGAGAAATCTGCCCAACATTGATACTCATGCAAAAATTAGTTTAATATAAAAGTTTTTTAATATAAAAATTTTATAAAAGTAAAATTTAAATCTTGTTTTGATATTTATAATGTAGGACAAGAGTAAAAAAATTGAATGTAGGTGTAGCAGTTAGTGTGCATATATTTGATTTTATTGAAAGGATAGCCCCTTGAGATGTAACATCTCATTTTCAAAGGGGTCCCAAAAAACACAAACAGGTGATTCTTACGAAATCCAGATTTAGAAGGTGTCCAGTATCAGAATTTTTTAAAAGCCCTTGAAACCAATTTGTTTTTGCACACATAAGATTAAGGTCTGAACTTACTATAACCATTATTTTTAGAGGATTTAAAAAATATTTCCTATAGAATTTTTTACATATTTTAGATTATCATTATCAAAAATTATCATTACCGCAACATGATATTACATTAAATATATGCATTTACAAACTCAAAAAAGTTGTCTAGGTACTATGACAAACAAAATTTCAACTTTTATCTGGAGAGAAAAAATAAGAACTGCTTACCTGGTAGCCATCTTGAGTGTCACAGTTACTTCCTTGAGGATTTAAACAATGATTGAAATTGTTGCGGAGGATGAGAAAATTGGTCTTGGACACATCCTTATTATTGTCTCTACATTTACCAATGATCACCAAATACAACATGTTTCTTTACTGTAAATGTTTATAGTATAACATGCATTGAAGCTTTTAATTTTTTTTTTTTTATTATAAATTTTCCATGTCAAAGAACCCAAATCCAGTCATGGACACATTGCGGTAATGAAAATGTTCCCCTTAAATGTGGAAAAAACAACTTATTTTGATACTCGTACTTTGCATTTACTTTTTTTTTTAAATGTTTCATGATACCTCATAAGTCGCAAGAATCACCCAAACAGAATAAAAAAACACAACAACCTTACAAAAAAAAACCACACAAAACAAAGAAACCACAGTTGAAATAGAAAAACGCAGCATCATTCATAAGTAAGATCAACATAAGACAGATTTATAACAAAAAATCCTTGAATCATCAAAATAAATAAATAAATAATAATAATAATAATAAATAAACAACTCAAAAACATGAACAAGTTATTTTAAGATAAGAACATATTAAAAGCCTAAAGCTGTTAAAAAGGTAGTAGATCTCAAAGAATCAGGAAGATTATTCCATTCAAAAGGATTTTGATATTGTCTAACGGTGCTTATGTTTAAGTTCGATTCTGGCCTGCAACTGTCTTTTCCCCTTTAATTACTTGTTCTCCCTCCGCTATCATGATCAAATGAAAGCTTTACAAGAGTATTTTAAAGGGACGTTGCCATTTCAAATCCAAGGACATCTCTCCTGTCCCATCTTATTTCTGTGACAGGATGCAAGGGATCATATTCTCCCTTCTCTTCTCTCTTGGGAAGGAAAAGACTGTGTAGGAGTCACAGAGTAGCAAAGGAGGAATACTTTTACCAGCCTTAGAGAATGCAGGCTGGTATCCAACATTAGAGCCGGCCGTCGGGTACAGCCTGGCTCGCTGCGTTAAGCTCCGAGCCTGTCGTCTAGCTGGCTGTATGTTTGGAGCCGATACTTCCATATCACCCCGTGCCCTGGCTCAGACTTCCCCAAACCGGGCCAAGAGGTCTATCCTTTTCGGCCGCCAACGCGAGGCGACTCTTTACATATGTATAGGATAGAGGAGGTGCACTTTGAGAATGTCAGTTTGGATTGATAGCTGGATATGCGAGTGTGTGTATGTGTGTGTTCAGAAGTATAAAAGCCTGGTTGGGAGCAGAGCTGTTTTGTCTCTGTCGTTGATCCTGCGCATGCTGTTCCTTGAAACGGCTGGTAAATGCGGATCTTCAGTCACACTCTAATTACAGCAGCTTAAGTGCTTTAACCACTGTTATCTCAAACTGTTCCATTCTCTGAACCCTGTCAAAATACACACGCGCGCCCTCCGTACCACCGCACACACCCAAGTGTTTGTTTGCGCATTTGCGTGCACACGCGGCCATTCGTTTGCGCAGGCCGTGGTGCACACACGCTGCAGTGGGTGTGAGTGTTCCTGTGTGGGGGTTTTTTTTGCGTTTTGAGGGACTTATCTCCACGTGGGTGCGAGCAAAAGTAGGATGTGATGGCACTTGATGTTCCGTCGAACACATTTTTCACAGCGCATAATTTAAAAGTTTCCTCCTGTTTGCATCTCCTGCCGCTTCTGTCGACTCCCTTCTCGCTCTGTATCTCTTTTCCTCTCTGTCTGTCTTTCTCCATCAGAGGGTTGTACCTTAGTGACAGCCCCCTGCTCCCTCAGACTGCCTGCGGTCTGCCTATTAGCGACGGCATCCGATTCGGCCATAACGCTTCATTTGCAATATGGATTTAATGTGTAATGCGGAGAGGAGGTGTTGAGGGAATAATGTCTTATCCTTCTATCTTACTCTCTTCCTGTCTTTCTCTTTGGAGTGTAATTGGTTTCTGTGGCGGGCAGCATCACTGGTTTCGGGTAGAGAGTGAGCTGGAGGCAGACAGCAGACGGCAACCAGCGCGCGGTGGTTGGCGATGCCTGGGAGAGTTAGGTGTGTGTCTGTGGTTTGGGTGAATCGGGAGAGGTGTGTTTTCCTGAGCGGAGGTGATTCTTAATGGAGTGTGGAGTGTGTGTTTATCAGCTCCCCGATCGCTGTTTATTGCCCAGTCGTGTGGAACTAATTTACTAATTGAGTTTTAGGCTGGTAAAGATGTGGCAGGAGGGTTTCGCAAAGAGAGACGCAGAACCACGCCGTCCCTCGTGTGTGTGTGTAAGCATGAAAAAGAATAGTCATGAGCCGAGTCGTATTCGGGAGAGGCCACAACAGGTGAAATGTGCGCTTATTCTTGTTTTCTGTCTTACCTTCTTTTATTTACCTAACTTTACATCTGTCTCTCTCACTCTCTCTCTTTTTCGTACACTTGCTTGCACAGATTTGACCTGGAATGGGAATAGGAGTGCTTTCTTTGCACTTTAAATCAAAGAGAAGCTGTACATTAGGAGAAAAGAGGATCCAACTTACACATAACCGTACAGCTCATTTCCCTTCCTTTCTCTTAGTTTGAATTTATTGGGCTAAATTTACAAAAACTGTACATTTTATATTACCACAAGTGAGTTAGTATGAAGTAAACAAACAGTATTGTGAGTGGAACAAAATAAAAATGTTCTTAAAAAATTTAAACTGTCCATTACTTTGTCAAGTTGCTCTAGAAATGCATTTTAGGATTAATGGAATAAAGTAAAAAGAAAATTTATTTTGTAAATTATTATATCGCAACAATTTTATGGAAACATGGTCACATTTGGAATAAAAATAGTATAAAAAAAATTATTTTAGTAAAATTAATAACAATAAATGGATTATTAATTGCAGGTGATATTGCGTATGAGACTAAACAAAAAAGTAACCGTATACATTTTAAAAATAATAATATAAAGAAAGAAGACTAGGAATGTGACAATGTACAAATTCAACAAAGTTATAAGTTACAGAAGTAACATTTATTAAATGAGAAATTACTAACAATCTATTATTTATAATAATAATAATATACATTGTTATTTCTCAGTCTCAGATTAAACCACGCTTCTAAATTCCTCCAATGCACCTTTCTTCTGTGCTAGATACAGTAGTTGGATTGGAGAGTAAGTTCATGTCTGCATCAGCTCCGACTCTGTCGGACAACTCTGCATTGATTGACAAAGTGACTCTAGAAATAAGGAGAGAGAGAGAGAAAGAAGATAAGAAAGGAAAGCTCAGTTTTATAAGGGTTACAGCGAGTTGGGGAGCGTGGGTTTTTTCGACAGGCAGACGTTTTTGGGCTAGCTTACAGCAGCTGTGGAGCCCTGCTGGTAGATTAAAAGAGGCTCCCGTCCACAGAGTGAAGTACAGCAGAGACCCCAGCGGGTGCGGGCGGGGAGGGGCCCACGCAGCTGTCACCCTCCACATACTTTCTCACCCAACTCCAGGAGCTACGACCCGGCACCGTTCACCCACACATCCCATCATGACAGTGGTGCGGATAGCGATGCAGCGGAGGTGGAGCTAAAGGAATGCTTTACCAGCAGATATTTAGGACTGGTGAAGTGACATTTTCATTGCATTAGAAGCAAAACATTTAAAGGTTCACCCAAAAATTTAGATTAGCATATATTTTACTGACTCTAAAGCCAGGTGAATATAACTTTATATAACCCAAAAGGGAAAACATTAAAGGGATAGTTCACCCAAAAAAATTTATTAGCATATATTTTACTCACTCTGAAGCCAGGTGTATATAACTTTCTTCTTTCAGCCAAACACAGTAAGACATTTATATAAATATTATCCTGGCTGTTTTCAGCTTTATAATGGCATTAGATAGTGCCCCATTTTTAATGCTTCAAAAAAGTGCATCTATTTAACAAAAACTAATCCATACAGTTTTTAAATGTCTTCTGAGGTGAAACAATGTGTAAGAAAACATTTATATTTGAAACTTTACAAACTACACACGTAAGTGTGTTCATGAGACAGGCTGGAGGTCAGGCTGGAGGTCAGTGACCTCTGAACCAATGTTACAAAAACAAATTTCTTTGCTTCATAAGACATTTAATAACTATATTGAAAAAAAAGAAGAAGAATATAATACAAAATGCAAAAGTTTTTAATGGTGATCTATTTTGGAGCCACTGTATGTTGTGAGAAATAGTAAGCATTGCGTTTAAATGCCTCTTATAACAATTTTTACAGCATGAAGCTTATCAGCTAGGCATTTTGATCAGTGGTCATCTGTGATTTTTTTACGGATAAGATGCAGAATTTATTAAGATGTCAGGGGACCTGATTTTTTATTTTACAGTGGTAGTTCAATATTTTGAATTCAAGTGCAATGCTAAAACCATAAGCCGCCTTTAGTTTTTCCACTGAGTACAAGAGTGCACAGCTACAGCCAGGTTTAAGGTGAAATCGTATGCTCTCTCTCTTTCTCTCTCTCTCTCACACACGCACACATACTGAGGATTACAAAAGGGAAAAAAGGAAAGATTTGACATTCTTCTCAATGTTCTGACATATTTAGTTAGTTTGCTAGAATTTATGGTCTTTACAGAACACACAGACACAGTCACAGGAGGCCCTGGTTTGCTGAGAAAGCTGAAGTCAGTGGGTCTCTGTGGTAAAGCTGGCTGGGGAGGCTTTGTCACGCAGCTGCCCCCACCAACACACATTGAACAATGACAGTTGTACAGAAAACACAACACAAACTCGCACAAACATATCTTCATTCCCCTTAGTCCACTTTGAACTGCATTTCAACATAGGCAGCTCAGGCCTCTTGAGGGAACCAAGTTTCTTTGTTTTCGATTTGTGGGTGTTTTATACTGTATATATATGTGTGGCAGTGTGGAACTCTTTGGCATCTCTCAGTGACTGGGATTTGTTTATTGTGTTCCGATTTTGAAGAGTTGGGGGTACACAAGTCTTTCAGTCTGTCCTGGGTGAGATGGGGTCAGTGGTGTCAGGTCTGGTTGAAGCGGGTTGGCGCTGTGGCCTCACCCTCCCAAGGCGCCCAGCGCATTGCCTGCTGGGAAGCCGAGACCAATCAAACGTCAGACAGCACACACTGTACACAACTCTGCCTTCTGATTTGTACAGAAAGACTGGATCCAGCTGGGCCGTGGAGCTCCTGAGGTGAAAGGGGAGGAATGATAGAGCAAAGAAAAAAGGGTTAGTTGAGAGAAGTGTTTGCTAAAGGCAGGTGTTTGGCTTTGATGGATGGCATGGGCTGCAGGTGCTCCCTGCACCTGTGTTGGATCTCAGGTCTTGTTTCTGCAGCCTTGAGATGTTTCTGTTTCCAATCCAGCCTGGAGTGGCATGCTCACTTACTAAAAGGCCCCGCTGAGTTGTAGCGAGGTGCGGTGTAATTAGATTTAACCAGACCAGGAATCTGTTCTTACTAATAGAGACAGAGTCAGACAGGAGCGGTCCTAAGCCCAGTCAAGGATGGGGACTTCTGGTCCTCTCTGATAACCATTAAGGATTCTCTCTGGCCTCCTTCTCTCCCCCTTTTTTTCACTAATATCATCTATCTCTGTCTTTCCTACAACCACGGGAGCGTAAATCCTGCTCCTTGGAGCAATGAGGAGCAGAGTGTGGTGGCTCAGATCTGACATCCAGCCTCAGCTGCCCATTTTCCATCTAGACTTCCAGATCCCGCCCTGCTTCCTACTCTCTTGGTGGACATCATTTCTCTCGGCGCTTTCCATCCATGGCTCCTCTGTTGGACCCAGTACAGGGTCGTTTGCACGGTCTTGACCTTATGGAGCAAATGAGAATGCATTGTCTTTTTACTGATATGGCCCTGACATGCATAGGGATCTCCTGTCTTTGGTCCCTCTTTGCTTTCTCTCTTTCACTGCCTGTCTCTGGCTCTCTTTTTATCTCACTATATTTGTCTCTTTTTTTGTGTGTGCAAGGTTGAAAGTGAAGTGAATTTCTCCTCCACTAGTGGCATCCACTGGAATTGCAGTCTGTTTGACTAGCAGGCATTGTATTATTTAGAGAGTTATCACATACACATTTTTTTTTTTTTAGTATCGAGCAGCCCTATATCTCCATAAGAAAGTTATTTTTGGAGTGTGCATGCATGTTTGGTGGTGTGTCAGCACGTATGTGTTGAGAAGAGCTCATCAGCATGCAACGGGAGGTGTGTTGTGTATCAGGGACTGGGGGGGGATTAGAGAGACTTTACTGTCACCAACCTCAGGAGAGAGAGCTGAGAGCTCACGCTGACACCAGCATCCAGGAGCCAGATTATAACATTGCACCTCACACATACATCAATACAAAGAGTTTAGTTTCAACCCTTAGATTTCTTTAACACAGGATGCATGCAACACCTACACGTGCTGTATTGGCATGCAAAGTGATAATCTCATTGTTTAATATGTGCAAACGTAAATAGACCCACACATATCTAAATGGGTACCTAGTACATCCTAATAGTTTATGTATGCTTATTATATCATTAAATTATACAAATTGCATGCAAAAGATTCCTCCAAATCACTCAATGTCCCCCACACAGAAGTTTTATCATGTTTAGCTTCCCCATCTATAGCTGACTATGCATGCATGCACACACACACACACACTGTATTCCCTTAAGCTGCAATATTTGCTCGTTCTTAAACACACTCATAAATTCATTCAAAAGCGCAGATAGATGAACATGTTTTCTCAAACTTCAAACAATGAACAGGCCCCCAGATTGTAGCTAGTCTCCCGCAAACACAAAAGGATAAACAGGCATAAAACCTAAACCCCACTGTAACACACATACACGCATGCATTCACACACATGCGGCAATGATCATGTGTCTCTGCACCCCCCACCCTGAGCCAGGTCCCAGATGCCCCGGTGATTGGCCCAGCTCTACACAGCAGACTGTGGTATTAGCAGGGAAAGGAAAGAGGGTGCCAAGGGAGAAAGAGAGAGAGAGAGAGAGGAGAAAGAGGAGAAGTGGGGGAGGATGGAGAGAAAAGAATTCACCCTTCGCTGTGGGGAGCACCAGCCTGCCCCAGACCCCCAGAGGGTTTCACTCTCTCTCTTTCTCTCTCTCTCTCTGTGGTGTTTGGACAGCTGTGAGTGGAGATCAGGTTACGGGTGGCGCTGGCACTTCCTCTGTGCTGGCAGACGTGTGTGTGTGTGTGTGTGTGTGTGTGTGTGTGTGTGTGTGTATGTTGAACGTCTGGATGCCATTACCACCATTACACTGCTGGAAGATCAGTAACGCCACTTTTGACTCTACGTCTCTTCAGTGTAAATGTGGTTTGCTTTGTAGCACTATGCATCACAGTGTGTTGCATGCACGCACACTAGAAAACAATTCATTTTTTAAATTCTTCAAAAGCACAGTACTGTATATCCTCTTTTAAAATAAAAAGGTTCATTGTCAGGCTGTATGCTTCCATAAAGGACTTTTAACTTCCACACAATGTTGTTTTTTGGTGCAAAAGGGTTATATTTACTATATAAAAGGTAATATAAAAATGGTTCTTTTAGGAACCTTTGACTAAAAGATTCTTTGTGGGACCGAAAATAGTTCTTCTTTAGCATCACTGTAAAGAACCTCCTATACCTTTATTTTTAAGAGTGCACAGTGGACTTTAGCAGGCTGAGATTGCATTACAAAGTTTGGGTATTAAAGGAAAACACCACAGTTTTTCAATATTTAACTATGTTCTTACCTCAACTTGGACGAATTAATGCATACCTATTTTTTTTCAATGCTAGCACTTAATCTTTGTATAGCGCGTTGTGGGTGTGTTAGCATTTAGCCTAGCCCCATTCATTCCTTAGGATCCAAACAGTGATGAAATTAGAAGCCACCAAACACTTCCATGTTTTCCCTATTTAAGGACTCTTACATGAGTAGTTACACGAGTAAGTATGGTGGAACAAAATAAAACTTGATTTTATTTTATGGCGGAAGAGCATTTCGACCTTGGTGCACAGTAATATCATCACTCCTGAGGGAACGCCACATTTTATTTTGTTCCACCATACTTACTCGTGTAACTACTCATGTAACAGCATATAAATAGGGAAAACATGGAAGTGTTTGGTGGCTTCTAAACTTTTATCCCTGTTTGGATCCTAAGGAATGAATGGGGCTAGGCTAAATGCTAACACATTCACGACGCGCTGTACAAAGATTAAGTGCACGCATTGAAAAAAGATAGATATGTATTAATTAGTCTAAGTTGAAGTAAGAACATAGTAAAATATTGAAAAACAGTGGTGTGTTACTTTAAAACCCAACTGTAATTTGGATATAAACAAAGTTTGGGTTGTTACATTTTTCTAAAAAAGGTTTTACACAAACTTGTGTTTATCACAGGTATCCATTTTTGCTCACAGCATAATTGTACATAATTGTATAGCATGCATTCTTCAATTATTGTAAGGGCAACAATCGTCAGTACTTAAGGGGGCGATAGAGTTACCTACAGATTTCAGTGTCGCATGTCAAGTAGCTATAAACATCGAGGCGTTTGTATTCTATTACTTGAGTATGTTTCGGGCCTTACGGTGTATTAATATGGCTTCAGTACTCAACTAGCTTTTCTCAAGAGTAACTATATATCAAACTCAGAATAGATTGTAACCTTATCATTGTATGTTGTATTTTGATATAGCAGACAATAACAGTCATATTATTGTCTTAAAGTCCTTCTGCTTTTCTGTTATCCCCAGACACGGAGTGCTCGCTACAGCTTTGTGATGTTCATGTTTGTGTTTTTCATCATTTTGTGGATGCGTACGTGTTATGAAGTGCCTCTTTCTGACTGTGAGCCATACCTGCTAATAAGATCCATATTCAGATGAGTTCTTCAGCCAGGCCGGTGGAGCTACTCTCTCTCTATTTCTCACTTTTACTCCCCCTCCCTTCACCGGTTTATTAATTCATTCCCTCCTGTAATGGGCTGCAGCTGGGGAGAGGCAAATCGTTGCTCAAATGCTGATGGAACCTTCAGCTGCTGTCTAAACGCCCTGTTTGTGCGCCACACTCATAAAAGGGGGAATGATCATGGGGGAGAATGTTTTAGTGTCATTTAGAGGTGAACAGTACTGGAAATGTATCATATCGAGGTGTAGTCACACTACATTCAGTTTCATTCTTCGCATGCCAATGCCGCCGGGCCGAAATGTGGTAAAGTGAAGAAGTTTGTATAACAACATTTGATGAACCCTGAGATGCATTAAAGCCGGGAGGGGGGGCAGTTTTATGACATTTTATAAAATACATGAATTTATCATAAATTCAGTGTAATTAAACCTAAAAAAAAACACGGCTACTACTAACCAACAGCAATGCATTGTATAATGTAATATGCTTTATAATTTTTAATTAAAATTTGTAAGTTTTAGAATGTTATGTCATACACTTTCTTTGGGGGGTTGCAAAGAGATCCACCACAGGGGGGGGGGGGGGGCGCATGCTGAAAAAGTTTGAGAACCAATGCATTAACGGAATAGTTACATTTTAAAATATTAAATATTAAATTCTTTCAGAATTCTCTCATGCAATCCCCATGACTTTGTTTCTCCAGTTAAACACAAACAAATATTTTTATATTATAAAATGCTGTCATGACTCATGATTATATTTTTATACAAGGCGAATTTCCAAAAAGCACATACCAACTATTGTAGTAATCCAAATTACTTTAGTGGGATTCTGAAGAGAAACTATTAATATTTTTGAGCGTATTTAGCAATCAATACATTTTGTATCCATAGCAACATACAGTAGAGATCAATGTTGTAAGTTCAAATATAATGTCAATATTTTTGAATCTCATTGAATCGTCAAAACTGCATAAATGAGTGACTTAATATTTGAGCTCACTGATCTCTGTTGCTTTGGATACGCTAAATATTGATCGCTAAATAAGCTAAAAATAGTATTCATTTTTTCTCACAAATGTATCTTTTTGCTTCAAAGACATATATTATCCCACTAGAGGCATTTGGATTACTTTAATGATGAATTTGTGAGCTTTACAATGTTGACCTCCTTTATAAGATAACATGATGATATTGTAATATTGAATTGAAAAAGGAAGTCATATACATCTGGGATGACATGAGGGTGAATAAATTGATAGTTTTTATATTTCTGTATGTAAACGATTTCTTTTAAGAAGGAAGGTGAGGACGGTTTGCGTCAGACATATTTTTGTTTGCAGAGTAACCGCCTATTTCGATCCAAAGCTGTTCTTGTCCAGTCAAAAGAGAGACAGCATCGGAATGTTATTTACCGAGCCGTGGGGAAGAGCGCGCGGTTCATGCACCGAATGCATATTAAAAGTAAAAATGACCTGACCCAGGCATCCGCAACAGTTCTTAAACTCAGCTCACCGGTCTCAACTCGGCTCATTATCCAACACAAACTGGCCAAAACAGACCCGGCGCACTCAGTATGCTCCACGCATGCACATACACAATAGATACCGAAATGCATTTGCCACGACAGACACAACAGTGTGAGGCGGGCGGACGGGCAGGCCCCCGGGAAGCAGCAGCGTTGCTGTTTGATGTTGGCAGCTGATTAATGAGATGTGAGGAGTGAGTGTTTGACGGCTACTCTCTGGGTGCCTGTTTGAGGAGCCCACTGCGTTTGTGTGTGTCTGCGTGTGTACACACTCGTGTCTGTGTGTGTGAAAGATGGAAAGTTAGAATGGGGGGAGTGGTAGACCCCTGCTGGTTACCCTTGAACACTCTGCGGAGGTGTCGAGTCGGCCCGGGCTCCAGCCGCTCACGAGGGTGCTGTCGCAATTAAACCAGCACAGCAGAGCAGCCGTCCAAGAGAGAGGCCTCTTCTCGCTACACACCACCAGAGATAGATAGATGGAGAGGTGAGGAGAGAGAGTCAGAAGCACAGAGGTGAGCGAGGGAGAAACAGGAAATTGCGAGGTAAGCGATGAGAATCCACAAAGGAAGATGAAATCAAAAATACAGGGGGGAAGTAACGTGGGAATTCGCTGACAGGTGGTTTCCAGGAGAACACAGCGTTGAATGAGGAAAATAGGATAGAGAGACATACGGTGCATACAGTACAGTGAAAAAGAGGCTTTGTCCTGTGTAAGGGGGAAGTAAATCACTTTAGCCTTTTTTGCATTGGATTAAGTTAACTAAATATTGTATTTTACTTTAATGCATTTAATTATGATTCTTTTTTGTTCACCATTAGAAGTCAAACAACAATTATTGAAACCTTGCAGTACTGCTGTACAACCCCAAGGGGGCGCAGACCCCTGTTTTAGCCATAACCAAGCAAATATATTCAACCTCTATATACTGCCTAAAAAAAGAGTTGTTTTGGTTTTGGATCCGGCCAGAAAGAAACGAACTGAGCCTAAGAGGATGCGGGTACACCGAGTTTACTCCTTACTGAATTTTCAGCCTTGTGACGTAGCACCGGTCGGACTTGCACTGGGAACGGCTCTTTAATTAGCTTCTGATGAGGACCTTGAGGAAAAGAGGCAGGTGATTGGACTTCTTATCCAAATAATTACCTCAATTAAGTCATTAAGACCCTGGGCATAGCCAAGCCCAGAACTGCCTCCCCTGTGCCACAGCGTGCATCCATCCCTGATCTAACTATTCAACTACTGCAGAGCGTGCGCACGTATTTTTGTCTGAGATTATGTCAGCACTGATTGTGTTTCTTCAGGCTAGTGCACATTCGTGACCGTTGTGCCATTTTCCTTTTGTTGTGCATTTTGTATAATGGCACGGATTTCATCGCTATAGCACAAAGTCTGTCTCTCATACTTTCACACACACACGCGCGCACACGCACTCGCTCACAGAGGTAGGTTAATTACCCATAGCATCTGGATGGCCGTATGTGTGTGAGCCCTCGGCACCAATGTGGGTCTCAGTGGCTCTGAATGTGCCCCGGTGCATCATGGGGGATTAAGCATGGGCAGCCGTGGGGGTTTGAGGGAGACAGCGGTTTGTGAGTTCACACTTTCGCACTCCTTTTCCCTCTTTAGTTATAGAATTAGTGTACAAATAGGATGATGCTGTGTGAGCATGAATGTGTATGTGCACGTGCTACACTATCCAGAGTCTTATATTTAGAACAAGCAGTATTTGGCACTGCCCACGCATCTGCCTTTACTACACATACACAATCGTACTACGATAGATAGATAGATAGATAGATAGATAGATAGATAGATAGATAGATAGATAGATAGATAGATAGATAGATAGATAGATAGATAGATAGATGGTACTGAGCTTGAATGCAAAGTACCCACCATACAATACTTGTACATGACTATTCTTGGCTCCCTTTGAATTTACAGACAGAGAGATTGGGGATGAGAGGATGTACAGAAAATGAGAATAGATGGTTGGAAGGCGTAGCTGCAACCCCCAAACCCCCTTCAGCCCTCTTTGTTTTTGCTGTTGACTGCTGTGTCCAGGTGTGCTTATGCCTACAGAGCTTGATGGCCCACATCTGTATCAAGCCAGTGGCTCTAGACCCAGATGTGCTCCGGTTCTAGACTCGCCCTCCCTCTTTTTTGTTTTGCAGAGGGTAAGAAAGGGGCATCAGCTGCCTGTCAGGTGTTTGCATAGATGCAAACAGATGTTATTTTGATGAGTGCGAGAGGGAGGGAGGGCAGATGACAAAACAACAATGCCATTTGTATCAGGAGTTCAAACGTAACGGATTGAGGAGCCGTCGCTGGAGTGAGGAAACCCGGCATACGGATGAGGTGCACACGCACTTGGCCTTGCCTCGCCTGCTCCATCTGGCCTGCGTGTGCGCGAGCATCTGTGCGTATCTGTGCGCGCAGTTTGCACGTGTGTGTGACTTGCATGTGTTCGACAAATTTGTTGTGAACCTCCAGATGAAATTAGATGAAACGCCGATCAAACCTTTGGTGGTGTTTTGAGGTTTTGTACCACGAAAAGACGCTTTCGGTCTGGTTGACTATGTGGGAGTTGTTGTCATTTTTTGTTACCTGTTGGTTTGTAAGTCAGGGTTTCCCGCAGAAAATTTGTTAGTTAAGATGGTAGTTGGGGCTGGGGGCGTGGCAATCAAAGGGGCGTATGCGTCATGATAAAAATTTAAATATTTTTATTTTAAACACTCAATTTTGAAGAAACTTCGACAGAAAATGAACACATACTAGATTATTAATGAATTAAATAGGGAATAGCTGCGTGATGAAGTGAAACTAAAGGGAAACTAAAGGGTTAATAAACCCAAACTGGCGAACGATGATAGATAGCACAAAAATTGTAAAAATTGACTATTTCTCACTATTAATTACATTATCTTAAAAGAGTGTAACTTCTGTAGCATGTAAACAATGCAGTAAATAACGTGAGCAAGAGCGCTCAACAATTATATCTTATCAACAGGCACATGAAACCTAGCTAGCAGGTTGCTCAAACAACAAAATCACCAGCTAACTTACTTTAAATTTGCAAGAACTATAGACTTAATACAATAACATAGCTTAAATAAACCCAACACGTAAGTCCACTTACAGTTCTCACGGACAACTGGCTATCCTCCAGACATGACAGACCACATCTTTATCTCATTTTGGCCGTGTGGCTCATGTGCCCGCTTCGGGTGTGAAGCACGTCCGCGCTATTCTCCGAGATGCACTTGACAGCCTTTTGTGCAGCGATTTTTTTTTTTTGGACGACCTAGTTAAGGCGGTAGGGTTTCCGAGCTTAGGCGGGCCGCCCGAACTGCAAAGTGCTGCAGGAAACCCTGTAAGTTACCAGGTAACTTTATCCTAAACCTTTGATGGGGCACACAGAAGCTAGTTACTTAGCAAAGGTCACACCAAGTTTAATGGCATTAAATCACATTAAATTAACAGTTTTTTCAATCACAGCATGTTTGGCATTTAAACTACATAATAAATATTTTTATATACCGTAATATAGACGTTTTTATCCAAAGTGACTATGAGGTATACATTTTATCAGTATGCATGTTCCTTGAACCCATGATCTTTGCATTGCTAAAACTATTGTTTACCATCTGAGCTACTTGAAAATAATATGTGCGCTAATATATCAAATTATACATTTAATGTGCACTGTAACCATAGTAGAAAAGGAAAAGTGGTGAAGGGGAAAAGTGAAATACCTACTTTACCTCCCCCTGTGCTGTCCTTCTCATCTCATTCCTGCGAGTGTGGAGGTGACACGTTGAATTAGGGCCCTTGGGCTGCTGGGAGCTTTGATTTGACTGAGGACTCTTTGGGTGGGACAGATGAGTTCCCCCAGGGGGGAAAAACAACACCCTCCCTCCGCTCAGTGGGGGAGTGAAGGATGGTAAAAAAAAAAATTTAAGTTAAGATAAAAAAGCATCCTCTAAACCGAGGCGTTGACATACTTCCTTTGTTGTGCATTAATATTGATTTTTATTCGACTAGGGTCTTTGAACATCCAGTTTGGTGTCACCCCTCAGGGGAACGCGCCCTGTACACACCCGTTTAATGCTTTGTCATCTGTAATAACTCAAAACCTTGACACCCTGATATTAAAGGAACAGTATGTAAGAAATTTATATCAATTAATCATTAAATGGCCCTGAAATGTCACTAGACATTAAGAAATCATTTTCATTTCAAATGTTTATATCACTCACAACAGCGGTCCGGCCAGGATATTCTCATTTAAAAAGTGGAGTTGCAGCCCTCAACTGATGTTTATGTTGTCGTTTGGTATATTGGCCACCAGCTGTGTGATTGCAGTACCAGTTTTAGCCACACGTTTTGTGATTGCAATACCAGTTTTGGCCACAATCGTACATACTGTTCCTTTAATATTAGTATTTTGCATTTTTTTTGTGGTTGCTTGTTTCTGTAAACCTTTAAACAGCAGTATGGTATTTTGTCTGGGACAGAAAGCGAGAGTGTGAGGGTTTGGGATGTGAAGTTCAAAGAAAGGTGAAGAATTTGGGAAAGAAAAGTGTTTCTAACAGTGCCGCCTTAATTTTACACCATCTTTTAAAGCTTAAAAGCATCTCACTCGGTTTTTCACTGGCAGCAGGAAAATGAGGGTTATTGTTCTCAGTGTCTGCAAATACGTCAGCCTCAGCTGGGAGTCATTGTCCGAATTGGGAATGCTGCATCCAAGATGGCAGTTTAAAAAGCCCTGCTGCAATCCGAACTCACAAACAAATCTCTAAACACATGTATATTTAATCCTGGTCTTCGAATAATTAATAGAGCATTATTTATTGATTTGTTTGTATTTGAGTGGTACTAGCGGCACAAAAGACATGGGTTTTGGGTAACCATGGCAACTCACAGGTGCACTATGGCCTGGCCAGTCTCAGCGGTTGAGATGGGGGGTTAGTAAGCATGCTGAGAGATTTAGACACGGAGGAGCCGAGCAAGGCATGCTGGGAAATGGAGGCTCGGAGGAAGCGTCACACAGAGAAGATATCACGCAGACATAGAGCATGTTGCAGTCCTGAGGGAAGATAGGCCTTCTTTCAAACGGCTCGCTTGTTCCCTATTCCCTAATCTGTAGAAAGAAACCTTTCCATTAAGTGACATCAAAGACTGTTTCCTACACACGGGATCAGACAGGCGTTTGAGACGCACACCCGGCTTCTGAGCGTGCTTTGAGAGGAAGCGCGGTTGGAAAAGTACTTTAACAATTTACAAGGAAGTATTAAAGGTGATGTGTGTCAGTTTTTAAAATACTTTCTCTCATCCTAGTTTAATGTGTGGAGACATTGATAGGTTAGGAAAGAATGTAATCACTGGAGCATGTAATAAATCTAATTCGTTGTGTTTTTGTAGGACAGTAGGTAGAAGCATGATGCTAGCAGCGTCAAGGTCATGAATCGATTCTCAGCATATTCAAAGCCGATGCACGGTAAATTGCTTAAAGGATTAGTCCATTTTCTTTAAAAAAAATCAGATAATTTACTCACCATCATGTCATCCAAAATGTTTATGTCTTTCTTTGTTCAGTCAAGAAGAAATTATGTTTTTTGAGGAAAACATTCCAGGATTTTTCTCATTTTAATGGACTTTAATGGACCCCAACACGTAACAGTTTTAATGCAGTTTAAAATTGGACTCTAAATGATCCCAAACGAGGCATGAGGGTCTTATCTAGCAAAATTATTGTCATTTTTGACAAGAAAAATAAAAAATATGCACTTTAAAACCACAACTTCTCGTCTATCTCCGGTCCTGTGACGCGCCAGCGCGACCTCACGCAATACATCATCATGTCAGGAGGTCACGGATGATGTATGCCAAACTACGCCCCAGTGTTTACAAGTGTGGAGAAAGAGGACCATTCCGACGTTGTTGTATATGGAATGATACTAATTACTGTCTTTGTGTCAGTTCATTTGTTAAAATGGTCCGCAAATGTGGGTTTCATATATGTAACACGTGACCTTTCCACGGCATTACACAATTACTTGAGGTCGCGCTGGCGCGTCACAGGACCGGAGATAGACGAGAAAAGTGAATTGTTTTTTCTTGTCAAAAATGACAATCTTTTCACTATATAAGACCCTTATGCCTCGTTTGGGATCAATTAGAGTCATTTGAAACTCTGTTGAAACTGCAATTTTAAACTGCATTAAAAATGTTACGTGTTGGGGTCCATTGAAGTCTATTAAAATGAGAAAAATCCTGGAATGTTTTCCTCAAAAAACATAATTTCTTCTCGACTGAACAAAAAAAGACATCAACATTTTGGATGACATGGTGGTGAATAAATTATCTGGATTTTTTTTAAGAAAATGGACTAATACTTTAAGGTAAAATCATCTGCCAAATGCATAATGTAAACATTAAGTAGTCGGAATTTAAAATTTTTCCAAACAATGTCTAAAGGTGGGAGTGTCGTTCTTTTTAAAGCGTAACTAAACCCTGGGCAGAGCCTGACTTCACCCACTGGCGATATTTGAAAAATGCAAGAAAAGTGGGCAGACCCCAACGAAGATAGAGGAGACGGACTAGGTTTGTACCAAGGATGTGGTGAGATTGTGACAAGGGCGTGGTGAGCTTAAACCTGCTTGTGTAGGGTCGTACCGCTTACATCACGCAGTACCGCAACATCCAACAGGAAAATTCAACTGCAGTAGCCACAGTTCAACCTGAAGAGGGCAGCACTCAGACGTTTTTACACCATATATTGTAGCATTGAAACACTTTATACCCAAATGTCAAAAAAGTTACTCAAATCAATGAACAGCACTAATAAAGCCCCATTCTTACAGATCATTAACTAAAAAAAGTCGGTTTAGGGTTTAGTTACTCTTTAAACTTCCGTCTGTATCTCTAGCAATGTAAAACTTGCACCCTTCACCTTTAATTTAACAATCTTGCATAACTGACTTGTTTTTGTGCCCTGTTAGGTGTTCGACGTGCAAATGCGAACTAATCCCTTAATTAAATATATCAGACTTTTACTAACTCAGATAACCCGCATCTCTCCACCGCCCTCAATTCTTTCTTTTGTCACTGCGCTAAACCGTTCCCGTATCTCCCCCACAGATACCTTCATGGGATCTGCAGCTTCTCTTTTCAATAAACTCCCTTAACAGCCTCAGCTCTCTGATCAGCGGTGCTGATGATGCGTCTCAGATCAGTTTGTAAACATCCACATAAAACAGCCACTGAAGATCTTTGATATGACAGTATTTACAGAGGAAAAGTCTATAGACGTACCAACTGAGAGCAGTGAGACAGAAAAAGTGTGCTGGAAAGGGGGTGGGGGGACAACCATGGGAGTTTTTGGCAGAGGTTCGTACACATGACCTACAAATGATGTGGTGTCTTCATTAAATGTGTGATTTGGTGCGGTATGTGGGTACGGGCGTGTTTTTTAGTTTCATATGGTATTGTCACGGTGCCCGTGTTCCCTGTAGGGCCCCAGCAGGATGGGAGTATGTGTGTTTTGGCCCTGGGTGAGGGTCCAAAGGCAGGGCACAGTCGGACGCAGGGCAGGGGGCGGGGACAGTCCAGACGCAGCAAGGTCACTCCAACTGCTCACAATCATCCACATAGAGCCGGCTTTCTGCCAGGACCCCCTTATCTCTCTTTCTCTCTCTCTTTCTCTCTCTCTCTCACTCCCCTGTTTTACTATTTTTTTATTTAATAATATTCACCATTTTATTTCTTTACGTCTCTATTTCTGTCATTGTTTTACATATGACATGCATTTATTCTTTCAATCACTATTCATTTGTTTAATTTTGTCTGTCTTCTCTACCATTTCATCTCTCGCTCTCGCTCTCTCTCGAGGTACAGATGGACACATTTGCAGGTTAACTTGAACAGCTGGAGGTGCATTATTAGCATCCTGCTGCTTCTTCATATTTGCTCAGATTTTCCCCCTTCCTTAGCAAGCAGGTAATTCACATCCAGCCAACCAAAGGCATAGACGTGTCCTAATACAGAAAAAGGGAGTGAGCTGGGGACTAAGGATGGGCGACCCAACCTAGTTAAGCTTACATGTCCGCGTGATGGAGGCGATGTGGCATCATCATTGCTGTGGTTGAGGTTGTTTTAATGTTGCAATTGTTTTTCACTGCTCAGGAGGGGCAAGGGGGTTGGGGGAAGCAAGCGGGAGGGTTGAAGTCCCAGGAATCTGCCACATCCCAAAGGACCAAACTGACAATGAGCAATTGTGTTGGAATGGTTCGTGGATATTGCTTTTGAGCAGCATTTGGGAGATCTTGCGTGGATAAAAGGCCCCCGGCGCACCCAGGGGCGTAGGATTAAAAGCACACATGCATACACAAACTACAGATGAACACACACATACTTACACATGCGTGCACGCACAAAGAGAATAAATGCTCACTGTTTACAGAGCCATATTGCCCCTTTTAGAGGGCTGTTGTGCATACTTTGGTGAATGTGACCATTGTGTATTTGCAATAGTAAAGGCATCTGCGTCCTCTGGCAGCCATTGTGTTCAGAAGCAACCCATCATGCTTTCTGAAAGTTGTGTGGCAGATTGCAGCTTTAGAGGAAGGCAGACAGTGTGTTTAAGAGAGCAGCCCGCAAACAGCTCAGCCAACTCCAAATTCACTGCACCAGGCCTCAAATTCAATAAGACCCCACAAAGACCAGGTCCGGCCAACATCACTGGCCAGCACATACTCAGCTGACCACTCAACAGTGCCATAATTACCCTCCGTACTGCAATTAGCAATCTGGGGCTGCGCGGGTGCGCGCGTGTCCACTTCCAATAAAAGTTTGAAGCTGGCAGAGGAGTTACGGCTCACTTTGACCTTGAGCCGGGATGTAGATCCGTACATCAGCCCCTCTCTTGGAAGTCTGCGGCGGGCTGGCTTTTTTAACAAGACCCCGGCCAAGTCACCTGGCTGTTGCGAGGAGTTTATTATACGGGTAATAATTCTTCATTGAGCTTGTTATTCATGCCTTTGCGTTGCCATGGCGACCGGCGAATTTGCCTCCACACCACACGCGGCTGTTTTGGTTTCCTTTTTTCAGGTTTTTATGGTCTAGATTTACTACTATTTAATTACTCCGGAGCATATGCACTCGCGTGTCGGATTCGGTCGTTACGCACCCGTTTCGCGCCTCTTTCACGTTCCTGCCGTCTGAGATGATATGAAAGAGATGAGAGTGGAATAAAGAGAGGAGGTGTACAGCCACTGTTGAGGTATATGGAGGCCGTGGGAGTAAGTGCGTCTTATAAAGACTTTATCATGTGAAGGGTTTATTGGTATGCTGATTAGAACTATTCCCCCATTGGCACTTTCCAGCATTCAATTAACATTCAAAACACAAATAGCTGTGCATATATTACACGCTAACAATCAGGTCCTCAAGTGTGTATGACTGTGAGGTCGAGGGTGGTTTGTATGTACAAGAGGATGTGGGCGGGTTAGCGTTCAAAAGCAAACGCATGTATGCATGGGCACGCATATGATTTGCCTTGGCAATTTTGGTCTTTCATAAATTAATTAATTTTCTGTTTCGAATTGTATTTTTTTATTCTGTAAAATAGCCACAATCAGAGATGCAGCATTTTTAAAGCCAAAGAGGAAGCAGACTATATGTACAGTATATATGTACATACCATTCAAATGTTTACTTATTTCTATATTTATCCACATTGTAGAATAATATTAAAGGGATAGTTCACCCTAAAAATGAAACATCTGTCATTATGTTCTAACCCTAATGTTAATATTTAGATGAATGATGGTAAACACATAGGTGACGTACCCATTGACTTCCATAGTTGACTATGGAAGTCAATGGGTACTGTCAAATATGATCAAGAAGAATTCAGATCTGGTTTTAAACTACATTAATCGATCTTCGATTAATTGTCGATAAGAATTAAATCGACAAAACTTAACAATTGTCGAATAAGCAAGATTATGCACGTGTGTGCGGCGCCTGCGCAAAACACATACAGCCGGAGAAAAACAAATGAAGCAGCGTGCAGAAATTAAACTAGCCATGATCACAACGATGCTTGATGCCAAACACACACCTTTTTAACATCATGCGACTGTTGCAGAATTTTCTGTTTCGAATTGTATTTTAGTCTGTAAAAAAGCCACATCGAATATGGGAAATTGCAAAAATTGACATCCTTAGTGAGTACATGATGAATTTAAATGTTTGGGTGAACCCTTTAAACATATCAAAACTATGCAACATTAATACAATATAATGCAAATTATGAAAATTATTTTTTACTTAAAGCATCCTAAATAAATCAAAATGTTACAGCTGACATGTTATTAAGCATCTTCTTTAAGGCCTCACCCTAAGATGCTTTTAAACCGTATTTAAGAAATTTCCAAATTTGGTCTAAGTCATCCATTTAAAAAAAGTCTAATTTTAGATTTGTAATGAAATAATGTACATTGTATATTCTATATGTATATCATATCTCTGTTTTTTATGTATTCGTACTTTCTTCTTTATATAGTTATAAGCGCTATACACACGTGCGTGTATGTGTGCAGTAAATATGCATGTCTGTTTTAAATCTGATTTGAGTTCTGGTTTGATTGCCGTGGGCTGCAGACCCCCATCTGCAGCTCAGTGTGTTGTCTTTTTTGTATCCGTGTGCTGGAAATAAGAGAGTGCTGCCTCAGTGGGAGCACTGGGTGGTCATCAGCACTGCAGCCAGACCAATCTGCCTCATAGGGGGTTAGGACCTGCTGACAGATGCTGATTGGTGGAATGGAAATTAAGAGGTGGGACTTGTTATAAACCGAACACTCTGATTGGATGAGTATGCGGTTGGTTTATTGTGAGGCACTATGAATTGGCTGATAAACTACACACAGTGTGAGACTTGTGCAGCTGCTCCTGTAGTGCATTATGGGTAATGAAGTTGTCTGGATGAGCACACCCTGGTAGTAACAAGGCATAATCTGACTAGAGAAAGCTAATTTGATTCTGCGCTGCTCGGAAAACTAAAGTAGCAGTCATAGTGAAGAAAGTGATATTCACAAGACATCACAGTAAGATTACCCTTGTGTCAACATGCGTTATGTAATCTCAACCACTTATTATGTCATTTGTAAATACAATGATACTTTGAGAAAAATGTATGTATATGAATTCATTGGATCAGGAAATGTTGATTTGATAGCTTGGAGATTGACAAAAACGTTTAAAGATGAAAAATAAATGATGTTTTATTAAGTGGCAAGTTATTACATCTTGATATTATATTTTTTTCTTAAAATGAAGCCTACGGATGAATCATTCGCAATAAGACCAAGAAAAACGTGCTTTCATTTGCCATTCATAAAGTAAATAGGAAATTTATTTTATCTTTAATCTACACCAACCACAAAGTTCATTGTTGGCACCTTTTAGAAGACACAATGGGTCTCTATGGGTTTTCTCTAAGCTCTGAGTCAATAGCCACAGTTGGTAGAAATATTCGCTCTCATCCATTCACCAGCCTGAGTCAACACAACATCTATACCAGCAGGGCAGACGCCGACGAACAAGTGGGGATGTACCGGCGCTTAGACTTGCGCGAAAGCGCCAGAAGAGGTAGGCGAGCGAAAAGGAGGTGCATGTGCCTTGGATGGAGAGATTGTTTGTTTGCTTGTTTGCATGAAGGTCGGTTTCTGCAGGGTAGAGGGATCCAGCGTCCTACTGTTATGTAATCTGATAGGAGATTCCAAGCTGGTCAACTCCATATGCCATCCACGTTTGCCAAAAATATCTGGAGCCGGAGACTCCATTCGGTTTGGCAGCCAGATAAAGAGAGCGAGAGAAAACGTTCCGGAAGTATTTGCTGCAGATAATAGGAAACATGTGAATCAGACCAACAGCCAATAGAGAGGGATAAAGAGAGAAAACATTTTGATGAGTTAGTCGTGTCCCACTTGCTCTCAGCGTTGCTATTGGCACATGTATACGTTTTGTCAAGTCAAACAGGACGCTCATACCGGTGGGTTTAACTTTTCGGGATTGAGTGAAAGTTGTACAAAGGAAATATTGCGAAGTGACTCACTGTTATTGTGCGTGAACGGTGCGAAGGTAGAGAGAGGTGGCTCATGGGATTGTTTCAGCAATGCAGCACTCCATGTTTGTGTGTAGGTGCTTGTGTGTGTGTAAGAAAGAAAGAAAAGGAAAGAGTAGGAAGCAGAAGCTCTTGAGACCCCTGTAGCCCTGCAGTCGGAGTGTGCGTGCATGCGTGTGTATGTGTGTGCACTTGGTTTTGGCCCACATTGCCACCCCCACCAGCACGGGTCAAGCTCAGCACGCCGCTGCTTCTCCCTGCTCTCCCTTTCTGAGTTGCCATGGCAACACACCTTGAGCTCGCCCCCTAGAGAAGCCCACTACCTCCACCCCCTTTCGCCCTGGCTCGCTCCCCTCCTCTCCCACACGGCTCTGCCTCTCTAGCATCCGGCCCATCAGTCCGGGGCCGTGGGCCTCAGGGCCAGGCGAGAGGTGCTGGGCCACCCGGGATCTACCGCTCCCATCCATACAGCTCATTTGTGTGCCAGTGCACGCTACAGGGGGCAATGGGTTGAGGGAGAGAGAGCGAAATGGAGGGAGGGAAGGAGACAAGGGCGGAGGAGGGGCATTCTCATATAGATGGGCCCGTCCCAGAGGACCGGCGCGGGCCAGGGCGCCACCTGGCTCCCCCTGGTCAATTAGCTGGAAGCACATTGGCCAAGCTTTGCAGCAGCCACTGCGGAGTCGCAGAGGCAGTGTTTGTGTGGAAGGCGAGGCCTGCTCGGTTGGTGGAATAACAGCCTGCACGAATATCGCTCCTTTACTCATTTGCTTTCTACCTATCTATTTGTGTAATCACTGTTTTCTTCTTTCGATCCTCTTGCCGATTCTCTCTCTCCCTCTGTTCCCTCTCTACCTCCCTCCCTCTATCGATGTCCTGGAAAGCCCTCATCAGTGATTCTGCGAATGTGTGGCGGCCTCATGCCGTTTCTCAATTAAGATGCTGCATACCTTTAGAGGCGGCCAGTTTTTTTTCCTTTTCAATTCCAGTAAAATATTCTCTCAGATGCATATCACTGCCTCTAGCTGCCCACTCTCCGTTTCTTCCCTCTCTTTCCCCCACATTCATACTTTGCCTAACATTGGTGGTTTTTAATAAGAAGGGAAATTCTTTGTGGACAAATGTCTTTAAAGAACAGATTAAGTTATTTAACACCTTCCCTCAGCATTCGTAGCAACCTTACACACAACTACTGTACAACATATATATACATTTAGTGGTATCTGGGATGGACCCCATGACCTTCGTGTTACTAGCGTCATACACGAGGAACATGACGCAAAGTAAGGGGAACCAACAGACTCGCGCAGCCATATAAATGCATAGCACCTTCACACGGCGCTGTGTACATACGCCCAACATGCCAAGCTTCAAATGTTTGCGAGATGAAGAAAAGGAATTCTGAAATCTCTTCGGTTTGCCTTTCACGATGTGTCGCAGTGCTTGTAAAGTCCTTTTGTTCTTTTTTTTAACCCCCAGTTAGTTTCAGTTATGAAAGAGCGTGTTGTTGTCATGCACTTCCTGGGCCCTCTGCTGCACTCTGCACGCTTGTCTTCTTCTCTTTAGTAATGTGATGGTTCCCTCAGCACACTGCAGTCCCCCCTCTCAGAGACCTCTGTGTCAGCCTCACTGATCAAATGCTCTCCCTGACAGCGCTAGTCTGGTTTGCAGTAACAAGCAACTGTAATCCCAACGTAGCCCCATCACTTTTTCATATAGACTCGCACACACAATGAAGTGGAGAGCTTAGTGTTTCTGTGCAGACTGGAAAAATAGATGATGGAGCATGTTCTGTACTTACAGATCAACTGCGGTTCTCTCAAAGAGAGGCTTACTTTTACAGCATTCAAACATACACACACACACACACACACACATGCTCACAGGCCCCTTGGCTACCATTACTTTGTGTTGGACAGTCCAATTATCCCTTTGCTTTCTGCTTTCTGTAGCAGAATTCTCTTCCTCTAACTCTCCTTTTCTCATTTTTCCCAATTTTTCACTTTGGTGTTGCTTCCCTTTTGTCCCTATCTGTGTGCGTATCATTCGACCCGTCCAGATCTTGTCTCATACAAAATATTGCCCCAAACACTTCCTACAAAAGATGTTTGGTGCACTGTATTTGACCGCTGTCTGCCTTTTTTTAATTTTCCAGATCTCTTTCTCAAATTCTCTTTCACTGCAGGGTAACCACGATGATGGAAAACCTGTAAATATGAGGGGGATTTTTTCTTGAGCCTTTTCCCTTAAGACTTTTCCCTTAAGCCTAGAGTATTGCCGTCTTAAGTTTAATCAAATTGACTGTGGAAGTCATTTCGATGCACCGTTTTAAATTTTGACTTGTGATGAGTTGCTATAACTTATAAAACAAGTTGAAATTGCTTAATTTGTTAAGTTAAAGTAACATAAGAGCATATATGACTTGTTGATATGACTTTATTGATAGCATATTTTTTACAGTGTATCTCCTATATGCTTATATATCTATGTACAGTAGGGTGGTCCTTATAATTGGTCTTTTTTTGAAGTTCAACTCTCACCCCCTAAATGTGTTAGGATATCAAAAAAAACACACTGTGCAAAATTTTGAATTGTTCCTACCAGTGTTGGGGAAAGTTAATTTTAAAAGTAATGCATTACAATATTAAGTTACTTAGTTAGTTTTCATGGAAAGTAATGCTTGCGTTACTTTTAAGTTACTTTTGTGTTACTTTTTCTTACTTGGCTAAGGCTTGATCTCTTTCAGGCCTTGCAGGTGTTTTTTATGATCGCAAAAATGTCAAACTCAGGCCTGCCATCATTGTTTCTGACTTAAACTGTTTCCGCTCAGTCGCACAGTGCGCGTAATTCTCCGTTAATATGTTCAATTTAATTCAGTACATTATTTTATTTTTAAATTGAATTAATTAAACTGAAAAGTAACTCGCATTACTTTTTTTTAAAAAGTAACTAAAATATTAATGTATACATTTATGCGTTACTTTACTCGTTACTTTAGAAAAGTAATATTATTACGTAATGCACGTTACTTGTAATGCGTTACCCCCAACACTGGTTCCTACAATATCTAGAGGTTGCTCAAAGCCTTTGAATATTTCTGAAATCACATATTTTTGTGAAAACTGTACTATTTAAAAACGCACAACACACATAAAACTTGCTTCTTGGAGGGTAACTTTGTTCCAGTTATTTCAGTCTCTTCTGATCCGAGTAACCATATAGAGGACTTGCTTCGTGTTGCTTCAGCCATTGTCTCAGTGTATATTGTCTATGGTGCTTTATTCACATTGAAGCTTTCTTGCATTGAAAGACATATCACAACTAAACAGGAGTTTTAATTGCATGGAACATTGTCAAAGAAGTCATTTGCTGCCATAAGTATATATTATTAAACAATTATACATGCTAACACAAAGTATCACATAATACGCAAATGTGTTAAACTTTAAAGGTCTTGAGCAACCTCTAAATATTAATTAATATTGAAAAAATTTTCCCTTTTTTATTTAAACATATTGGTGGGGTAAGAGCATGAATTTTTAAAAGTTGAAAAATAAGGACCACCCTAATGTACAGTATGTAACTATGCACACATTTACACATTACACTTGTTTTGAACCACCTCATAAATCTCTTTAAATGGTATCAAAATCAAAATAAATTTGGTAAAGGCCTTACAAAGTAATATATCTGTGAAAATGTAGGGGAACCGTTTCTCATTTTCACCCACTTTTTCACTGTATTGTTACTTTACCTTTTTGGCCTCCCTATTTGGTTTAGCTTGGTGAACCGGATCTTGTGTTGTATCTTGGGATGATCTCATCTCACACAATCCATGCACTAAACTAGAGCAGATTTTCCTCCAAAAGGCATTTGACATATTAAACTCAGTCATAACCTCTGTCTGCCGCTGTTTTCACTCGCCCAGAAAGGAAATCCTTCCTCTGAATGCAATGTCTTTTAAGAGGCAGTGGGGGAGGACAGACCAAAGCAGTGCCCTTGCCAATCCTTCCCAGAACCCCCACCCTTGTTGCCCCCTCCACCTCCCGCCCGCCCCTTTCAAACAGGGATTAGAGCACCCATGTGTGGGCCTTTGAGACAGCGGAGATTGGAATCGGTGGAGGTGGCTTTTTGGTGCGGAGGGGTAGGAGGTGGAGGTCAGGGTGATGGTGGGGATATATGATTGAAGACTTTATTAACCCTCGGCGCACCCTGTAGCTCGGCAGCGGGGCTGCTTGAGCCTGTCTGCACGGGTCAGCGGGACGCTGGATGCTTTGGGAAGATGGGGTCTGGGAAGCACCGCTGTGGTGGCGTCTATCGTGCCCCGGGGCTCAGTTAGGGGCTTGGGGGATTGGAGCTAAGCCGGGGTGAGGTCTGACGGTGGGTGTCTGATGGTGCGCTGGCAGGCGGGCCACGCACAGGCCTGTGTGGCGGGTGGGTGATAAGACGAGAGCAGAGGCGTCCAGCCGGGACATAACGCCTACCTTTCATCTGTCCCACACCAGCAGGGGGCAGCACTGATGTCACTCAGGCAAGCTTAAAATAGAGCAGTGGGCAGAGGGAGGGCACAGAGCCCGCAGCACTGGGGGGGCAGCAGGCAATTACCGGCCGGGAAAGAGATGGTGCTGGGCAGAGGAGGGGAGGAGGGATGGGGTGGCCATACTGTCCAGAGATGAAGATTATAAACCTGGGACCACAAATGATGCGAAGAAACAGAAAAATGATTCCCTATTCACTCAAGAGGTCCATAAAAGAGACCTTGCTTACATTTTATTATTCCAAGAGTTGCATTCACAGGAAGCTACTGTATGGTTTGTTTGAAACCTCTGGTCACTTGTGCTACAGAAGCAGCATTTTAAAGCGAAACATTTTTAAGTTTAAAATAATGCATGTGTGTTTGAATGGCACACTGAAAGAGCGATTCAAATGAGTCAAGATTTTATGAGCTTTTTACGTTTTATGACAAAGCTTTTACTTTTTTAAACGATGTAGTTTGTCAGCATGTGTCTGCGATTCTCGCTCTCTGTCTATCTCTCTCTGCCGGTGTGTGTAACCTGTTGTATGATGCTCTTGTGTTGCAGAGGAAGGCATCAATCACGAGTGCAAGCTGTGTAACCAGATGTTTGACTCTCCGGCCAAGCTCCTGTGTCACCTGATCGAGCACAGCTTCGAGGGCATGGGAGGCACCTTCAAGTGTCCCGTCTGCTTTACAGGTGAGGGGTCCGGCCCAGTGGGTTGGCGGGGTTAGGGTCAAAGGGGCAGGTGAACATATTCCCAGTATTACAGGGTAACTGCATGCAGTTTATGGTTACTTGGTCATGCATGTGTCTAACTAAGTCTTATCAAGCATCATTAAGCACAATCCCTCATGTTCACTTGCATGCAAAAACAAACATTCTCCCTTGTATGATGTACATATAGATTAATACACACCATACTTTGCACATCTACGGTATGTATGCATGTTTTGAGTTCATATTGTAGGCTTGCTTTTTGCAGGCATTGATATCTCATCAATTTGCTATCCCTTTCTCAAGCTCATCTCCACCACTTACCCCTCCCTCCTTTGCATTCCTCTGCTCCATTGCTCCTCCTCGTCCTGCTAATTGAACTGAATTAACTATTAAATTCATTGTTCATCCTGCTGAGAGAGAGGAAAGATCAGACATGGACTCTTCGAATACAGATCAGTTTTTGGCTTCAGAGATAAGATTATACATAAAAAAGACAAATACATATACAACATATGCATAGTGCATTACATAAATCATCTTAAAGCTCAAGCCAGACAGGAAATATTATGACACAAGCACTCTTACACAGTGGTTAATAAAGTTCAACGTGGCCCAGACAGGAGGCTGCGGTTGGTGCAGCCTTCCTGCTGAGCTGATGCTAAAGCTAATGAGAGCCGATCTTCCCGCTGTGATGCCTGGTGGGACTAGTGACCCCTGGGAATATCGAGCTCCTGTCAGACGCCCCACCTTAACAGAACCACACCAGAATACTAGACAAACACAGTAGTAACTCAAGTTTCTGAGTTTCTCAAATCATAATGGTTGCGTTTACGGGAAGCGGCTTTGGTTTTTTGTTGGTCTTTGAGGTGAGCAGATCCGTGTGTGTGTGTCTGGAAAAGAGAGGTCAGAGAATAAAGGGCAGGTTTATAGAAAGGCAGTGTAATCCGCTCTCGCTCTCCAGGGTAGAGGCCTTGGTGTACGTGTGCTTTCAGTTAAACAGGCCCTGTGAGCGAGTGTGTGTGCATGTGTGTCTAACTGCACTAAGTTTGAAAGTCACTTTGGACTGTTTGTCAGCTAACCCTTTGGGAATCAGAAATCATTACTTGAGCTTGTCAACATTAAAAGCTGCTGTAGGAGTCCATATTGTCCCAACATTGCAACACGCTGATCTCTAGATAATTTGCGCTCATTTTTATTCAGTTTTCTTCCCTCACCCATCTCGTCTCTCAGCCTTATCATCTGTTCTTATTCCTCTTTTCCTATTTCTGGTTCTTTCTGTCCCTTACGTCCTTCCATATTCACTGTAGACCATATTTACACTCCTCTATTCGTCCTTCTCTTCTCCTCTGATCAGATCATTTGTTCTTTTTGCCTCGTCCATCTCTTTGTCTATTTCCTTCCTTCTCCTCGAGGATTAGTTCGGTCTTTCTTTCGTTCACCTTTACCGAGTTGTTTGGCTACACAATGTTCGTTCCCCCTTCCCGTCTTCCCTTACAGGTACGCAGTCCTCTTTTAAACTTTAACACTATTCCTGTGTGGCTCATGAATAAATAAGCGGATGCCTCCTCCTCCAGGGACGCTCAATAATTCATAGTCTCCACACACAGCAAACTTAAGTTTACCGAAACAAAAAGAAAAAAATACATGAACGGAATTTAAAAACCCAAGGAAAGAGGAATGATTTATTGATAAATATCACAATGTCTGGTGGGGATACTTTAGGCTGCCTCTGTCTCTCCCTCCATCTCTCCCTGTCATCCCTCGTTCTCCGATTTGAAAGAGTTTGAGAGCATTTCATTTGAGAATGCTCCCCCCTCATGTTCTTCAGTGCTGACACATTGTCTCAAACCCAACAAAAATTCATTATCATTTTATTTTACCCTTCCTCTACGCCACCCGAAGCGTGAAAGTTGGTGGTCATGGATTTTTTTTAGGGGGAGTGGGTTTAAAAATAAATCTTTACTCTGGATTAGTTTTTAATCAAATCTGCTGATTTTTGTATACCCTTGAGTGAAGTGTTTTCGGCCAATTGTTTAACTACTTCCTCTGTCCTTCCCCTAGTGTTTGTTCAAGCCAATAAGCTGCAGCAGCACATCTTCGCCGTCCACGGGCAGGAGGACAAGATCTACGATTGCTCCCAGTGTCCACAGAAGTTCTTCTTCCAAACTGAGCTCCAGGTTAGTATGCAGAAACACTCGGCATTTTATATTAACATGAGGATGTTGGCATTCAGGAAAATATGTACGCAGGGCATAAAAATAGTTTTTTTGGCAGGTAAACCAATTGTCTGGTTGTTTCAACTTGATCTTGCATTATTAAATAAATTGTTTGGTCAGAATAACAATAGCAGTTTTCATCCAAGTTCTTGAGTCGCTCCTAGCATCATAAATGAGATTGTCCGGGTCTCTGCTTGGCTGCGTGAAAGCCGTGTCTACTAACATTGGATATTAGTGCTTATACTTAATTCATTATGCGCAGTGAAACTTTTTGTAGTAGCAAACGTGAATTCACTTTGTGAGGTTTGGACTGAAGTGGATTCGATCTCAGTTAGCCATGACAGACACGGATGTGACACAGATCACAGTCAATAAGAGAATTAAAGGGGAAAACAAGGTGCATTCTCAAGCCAGTAAAGATTAAACCTGTTACACTACAAATCAATCACACTACCTGCTGTGACTGCAGAAACGCGCGCACAAACAATTCACACACTCCTACACTTGCATATTGTAAATACATCCTTCTTACTATACAGTATGTGCAAAAGATGTCCAAAACACAGAAATGTAAAGCCAAAGATGTTCATAGGTTGCCAACTATTAGAAAAAAATTGAAAAAATGGCACAATTTCAGTTTGATTTAGGAGAAAAAGGTACCACTATCATTTGTATAACACATTTTTGAGATTTGAATCAACCATTGGAAATTATAAACAGTCATAGTGTAGCTATACTGTATATATCATTATATAAATTTCATCACTTATTGACTTGTAAAATGCATTTGATTTTGGCCTACTGTCACTGCATTTGAATACTAAAATATTACAAAATATTTAAAACGCTATAGGCTAACGCAATAAATCCATTTAGACTGTTTGCGGTAAAAACGTGTTTTCTATACCAAGAAAGTAACAATATGAAAACCACTATTTTCTGTTACAAAGTTTCACATAGCATCTTTAGGTTATAATAGCATTAAAAATTCAAATCCATAATTAGATTTTCAATGATTTATTTACAAAAACTGATTATTTTTTACAGCAAAATGCAATAAATCCATGACATTTTTTTTCAAAATGCTATAAATCTATTGAATCAATATATAAATGTGCATTAATCTTTGCCATGTTATATTCATTTAGTTGACTAGTGGTATATACTGATTAAAAAAATAAACATTAATGGCATTAATCAAAACACTTACTTTGTGATTGCTGCTGTCATCCTTGGGACGTCGTTGCTGAACTGTTTTGACAGCGATCGGCTATAAAATGTTTTGGTCCTGCGCGATTTTCGTTGACATGGAGTAAAATAATGGAAAGTTTTTCATAAGGTCCCCTGGGGTCAATGTGTTAGCATGACAGAAGCAACCAGCATTTTTCCTTCGCCCGAGTGCCTCTCACGTAAATAATTCGATTTTAAAGGCTTACGGTGCTTTCTCTTCATAGAAAACCACCCCAGGTTTATCAATGCCATCAAAATTATTTTGTTTTTGTTTTTTGTTGATTACAAAGTACAAAGTAGATGAGGAAAACTAGGATTCTGTGTGTATTCAAAGCGCCGCCATTGTTGTTTACAATGTGTGGAATGGTGCGTTGTGATTGGTTGAGCGGATTTATAGCATTCTGCAGAGAAGGAGGACTTATTTATTGCGTTTTGGGAAAAAAGAGAGAAAAGATGACAGTATAACACAGCGGATATCAGATTTTGCGTAAAATTAAGAATTTACTTTTTAATACTGACCTGATACAATACTGATTTTGGCAGTAACCAATTTTTTTCATTTGCCTTCATTTTTGCATATATTTTAAGGTAAACTTACAGTTTTACTTTATAATTTAAACATTTTATACATTTTATTTAACATATAGTAAAAAACGCAAATGTAAAAAGAGTGTGTCCTGCATTAATTTAACACGGTCCTCTTAAATATGACAGTTCTGTATTATTAAAAACATTGGCAACCCTAGTAGACTAGTACACAGTAGCTATATGATGTACACCAATAACAGCCCAGGCGGTCCGGAGCAGAGCTGTAGAGAGAAGTACAGTATACACCCAAAAGGTTCACGCTCAAGCACACAAGACCTGACAGGTCATCAAAAGAGGTTTGGCTACTGTAACAATGTAACACTCTTTGTCCACTTGATATTATTTCTCTCCAGATTCCAGTCTCTCGTTTTCTCTCATTCTCTTTACCCCAACTATAGTCTTGCACTCTGTCTCTCTCTCTCCTTTTTACCTCAAGCCTTTATCTGTGTTCCCTAAGGGAAGCCCTGAACCCCTCCACTTAGAGACTGACACACTCACACACATACGTATAGGACTGCCACACACCGTACACATTTTCTGCTAGATATTCCTTGGTAAATGCTCTGTTTTTACCGTATGCCTCAAGGTGTTTTACACTGACAAGAACTTTATGGATGGAGGTTGCTAGTAGGCATGTACTGTATCATCTGTGCTCAACTTCCATTGGTAGTCATCACTGCTCATTTGCATAACATTTCATTCAGGACTTATGTATGACTTCTGGTTACTTCACAGAGGAAAGCGTTATTGTGAACACATTGATGTTAGCCGTCTGCTTTGTTCAGCAGTAGTTTCCGACTAACAAAAGATGTTTTGTATAGAAGTACAGACATTCTGGTGGCTGTGGTTTGGTTTTAAGCAGCCCTAGATGTTCCTGACCTGTGGTAATGATTCCCAGTGGAGCCAGACGTGGCAGAGCAGTGAGACACATCTGCTGACTCAACTCGAGCTGCAGATATCACAGAGCTGTGAGGTGAAAAATAGTATCAATTTAAGCACCAAATGCAGACATCTCAGCGCAGCCTAAGGGCCAGGCAGGATTTAAATCTTGCACACACACATATTCCTCACCTAAAGTTCCTTGTAAAGGACTAGAAGTACATGTACTGGATAATGGCCGTTTTACGTCTAGTGACGTAACTTAGCAGGTGTTTTTTTTGCTGCCAGTTCGGATGTTTGCCACATAAGATGGAGGGTGGGACTGGGGGGCTGTTTACACTTGGTATTAAGATGTGTTTTCGTCGATCGGATCACAAGTGGATGAGAGAGACACATCACGTTTACACCTGGTATTTAAATCCGTCTCTTCCGACCGCTTCTGTCCTGAATACTTTGAGGGGGTGGTCTGTCGAGACTGTGTGTGAGTCTCTCTGTCATTTAAATGCAAGCGGAAGTAATGATGAGTTTTATGGACGCGAACTAATATTATGTCGGAGTCCGCTGCTTGTGTTGTAAGTAAACATGTTGCACAGTGTTTTGTAAATGTATATGTAAGAGCTTTCGCTGAACTTTCAGCGCAATTGATGAAATAAGATCGTGATCGCTTGCAAAATAAAACTGCGGAGATCAGTCGCTTTAGTTTTATCAATGAAAGGCTAAAAATAGCACTTTACACCATGTGTTCGCCTCAGAAGTCAGAAAAGACATAAAACATTGTGTTCAGTACCTCAGATTAGATAAATGGGTGGAGAAAATGCGTCCGTGTGGCTGTTCGAACACATTCAACCACATGTGCGTTTAAACTACAAAAGCAATCCGTTCGAAAGTGTTTTCAACCACCTCTGAATGTGGTTGAAAGTGGTCAAAAGTGGACGAGCTCAAAACACCGTTTACACCTGGCATTAACGTCGTCCACTTGTGATGCGATTGATGAAAATGCATGTTAATAGCAATGTAAACAGCCTAGATGTCTAAATGAAACAAATGGCAAATGAATTGATCAATAAATAGTACTATGATGATGGCATCCCTAATGTCTACCTAGTAGCACAATATCTTATGTTTTAAGCCTAGCAGTGTGGTAGATCTACATAAATGAATGTTAGAAAAACGTTAATTTACTCTTGGTAGGTCAGTAGCAGTTGCCTTTATATAAATGGTATTGGGACTCTCTCCGTTTCTGTCTCCCTGTGCTGATTATGGGCCAGACAGATTGAGTCGTGGCAGGGCTTTGAATAACTCAACCCGCAGTGACTGCCACAGGCCGCTGGGGTCAGCTGCATCCTGCCCTACCCCAAGTTACATTCATCTTCCTGAGCTATGGGCCACCAGCCTTGCGGCCCCCTCCAGCGACTGCCCGCCTCTCCAGGCTTCGTCTATGCGTGTTGGTGGGTGACGCAGGGTGTGAGGTTAATAGCTAACTCATATCCATGACTTAATATTTTAGGGGCTTGGGAGGGGTGTGACCTAAATCTCCTGCATGGCTCAAGCACCTCACCCGCTCCACGTGAGCCTCCCATCCCCAGCCATAGTGTGACAGTGATATAGGGCCGGCGGCGCCGGGCATATGGCCGGTCAGTCCATTTAGCAGCAGGGGGAGCACTGGACCCTGTCGGTCACTGTCTGCCTCACCCTGAGGCCGGCCAACCGAGATGCTCTCACCAGCACAAGGCTCAGCAGGTACACACCCTCTTACCCATCACTTCTTCCGCTTATGCATCCTACGTTCACTCCAGGCCCACCTGAGCAGTGACGGCAGTGAGGAATAGAGTGGTCAGATTCAGCCGCATGCAGGTTCGGGCCTCAGACTCAATACTAATTCTGTATTGAATTATATTTAGGTCAGTTTTATAAATCTGTCCCTAAACTAAACTCTGATTGGTCTCTTTACAGTCAGGTGGTTTCTTCCTGTCTAAGTGGACATGTCTTGGTCAGAATAAGCAGCCTTGTTGACTTTTACTGATGTGTTAGTCCTATTTAGTTTTACCCCACACCTGCCCAGGTGAACTGAGATTTGAATGTGTGTGTATGTGCTAACAAGACTAAATAGATGGAAGGACATGGCCTACATGGCCTACCCACCATGCCCTCCCAGTGCATCCAGAGTTAATCCTGACCTTCTCATGAGCTTTTGCAAGACACGTTACTGCATCATCCCCTCTCCCTCATGGCAGACTTTGCCTCCATGCTTTATCTTCTCTCTAATTCTCTCTCTCTTTTACACTCCTACCAACTGCCTTCCTTCCTCAAACTGTTTCCAACTATCTCTCTCTCTCTATCATTCTCCTTTTTATGTCTCTCGTTCTTTCTCCTTTTCCCATTTTCTTTTTTCTCGTTCCCAGAAGAGCCAGCCCCCATGCATATTTTAGCCCCTCTGTGTTGCCCACACCCACCCTGCTTTCTCAGTCTCCCTCTTTCCTTTCTGCCTCTCCCTGGTGCCCCATAAATAGTGCAGATGTAAGCTGGTAAATAAGTGATGCTTCGCCCCTATCAGCGCAGCTAGACCTACTCTGCTGGATCCTCACTCCTTTGTTAGAAACTTCAGAGACTTTTTCGCGAGTCTGTGTCTAAGCGTGTGTGTGGAGATTTTCTTTCAGTTGTTATTTTGTTTCCCTAGGTGAACCCCCAACCGCCCACCCTTTGGCCCTTCCATAGGCACTGCTGTCACTCTCTGACAGCGCGCCTCGTTTTTACACACTGCCTCGTCTGATTGAGCCCTCCAGGGGGCGCCGCATTCCCCCCACGCCCGTATCCAAACCCCGCTGGCGTGTACGTGTGCAAGCATGTGGGTGTACGGTTTTTCCTTTAGCGTTAGTTAATATTTAACTATACTCAGCAGTTTGTGTGTCTGTGTGAATGCAGGAGAAGGTGGGCTTTGCACTTGTTTGTTTGGTGATGATGCCCTGTCTTGACATTGCGAAGTGTTGAATATTTGAGGGTTGTGAGTTCTTGTACTGTACCGAGTGGAGTGATGTAAGGGGGCAGTGTTCATTGGCGCAGAGAAACTCTCAGAGGTGTAAGAAAAGCCAGTATCATTCATGTTGTGAGATGTTCTGGGACATGAAGCAGAGTATTACCGTACTATTGCTGTTACTTGGAGTTAGAGATTTGAACAAACGCTTAACCTTAACTCTTAATTTTTTTACATAACTTGTCCCACAATGTTTGTGCTATACGGATATAAACAATACTTTAAATAGTGGAGTATATCTCAGATTTACAATAACTCTTTCCCCGCCATTGACAAGATATCTCGTCAATTAAGAGAAAACGCTTCCCCGCCAATGACGAGATTTTCCGTCTTTCCGCAATACCGCTATTATCCACCAGGTGGCGCCCTTCCGCAACTTTTTAAAACCGGAAGTATTGCCCTATGGCAAGCTGCTGCATGTCTGTGTCTGTTTTAAAGATCGCTCTGAATGGGATCTCTATGAAAAGTCCGTCATAAAAATGGAATTATCTCTGCTTTTTCCTCAAAATATGGTGTTTTTGCAAAAACCTACCCATATTCAAAAGCTGATTGCAAAAGAACCACTAAAGGTAGGATAAAACTTTTTTTTTTGTTTGAAAGCAGAGGGTCTGTTCTTTCATTTGGTATATTGTATGTTTATATATTTAAAGAAGAACATTTTCTGGAAGGCATTAAACTTTGGTGAAAATCATGAAAAACGCTGGCGCTGGCTGGCAACTTTTTTTTAAAAATGCTGGCGGTGAAAGAGTTAAAGGAAGGACTGGAGTCATCTAGGGATCTTTATATCAAAAATACTGGCTTCTTCTCTGCAGGGTTCCCACGGGTCCTTGAAGGTTTGTGAATCTGGGAAAACGTCTCAGGTTACGTATGTAACTGTTGTTCCCTGAGAAGGGAACGAGACGCTGCCGTCTTTGGCAATATTTCAGATAGCGATATACTTTCTAGCTCCCGCATCACCCTGTCTTTGATGTTAAGCCTCACTATTGGTTGAATTTGATATACACATTCAGATGCACTTTACCCTTGGAGGCGTCCCCAAAGTGTCACCGCAGTGATGCAGCGCGAGTTCCCTCGAAAGGGAACTGTAACAATGTATCTTAAACGGAAACACGATGTACCACTCAGAATACCCTAGCAACCGCACCAATGTGCCATTACAAATAGCTTAAACCATTATAAACACCTTAGCAACACCCTGGCAATCTCCCACCTATTGTGGTAACATCAAGATTTTACGTTTACGCATGTGCAGACGCTTTTATCCAAAGCTCCTTACAATGCATTCTATCTGATATATTTTGTATCAGTATGGATGTCATCCCACAATTTCTTTAAATGATGTAAATATTAAAAGTGTATAAAAATCAGTATCTATACAAACCAAAGCATTTTGCTTTTATAATCTACATTATGACGATCGGTTTTAACAAGCGTACAGTAGAAGCACAAAAAGCTGTTCATAGGATCTTTTCCATTATGCATCAAATCAGATTTATAATGTGCATAGAGAATTTGTCTGGTGTGCTATGAATCAAGTTTGTGTGCTGTAGATATTGATATAGGTTTCTATTGTGATGCTCAGTTTTATTAGTGCATGTGTGTGTGTCCCAGCTGCCCTTGCGTCTGGAGTGGCAGTGTATGTTATTAGAATGGGGATCTGGGGGGCTCTCTTCAGAGCCCTAACCCCAACACACACTCACACATGCCTTCAGCTCCTCAAATCCACCTCACCTGCTACTGATTGGCTGGTTGGTTGAGGGGTTGTCAGGGGACTGCAGTATAGTGTCTCTAGCTAAAGCTATGAGCCCTGTGTTTAAAACAGCCTACTCTACGAAAGACCACGACTGTAGTCTGCAGTCAGATAGAAACACGTGCTGGAATTCTGCTGGGGTCGTGGACTGGTGGGCCGTGATTTGATCTGCTGCTAATATGAGAATAGGGACGATGGTGGGAACTTTGCGAAGAGTTAATTCTGAGTATGAAGTATAGAAACCACCCGCTAATGATTCAGTCTTAATATGAGAAGAAATGGCTGCTTGTTCAGTTTACTGTGTCTAATACAACACAATTCTAATGCAAATCTAATTGTATTGGATGCAATTCATTTACATTTGATAATAGAAGTTTATGTGATCCATTTCCATTTGGGCTGCATGAATATTTTTTAATGTAGCATAGCTAAAACTGTGCAAGGGATTTCTTGTTCCCAGAATGCTTTACATGGGACTGTATGTATAGAGTAAATGCTTAAATTAAGTGTGGTTTTATGTGCAAGATGAGGCAAGGGGGACACTTTTAAGCGTTTAATGCTGCATGCGCTATTGCTTGTTAGTAGTAAACGGCAAGATTTTCAGTTAGTTTTACCAGTGTCCAATTTTTTGCATTAAGATTAAGAAAATCCATTTCCAATACGTCACATCACCGTCCACAATTGAGTTAACTTCAGCCAAAGCGATTATATTTTGATTGCATGCAAACAATAAGATTATGGCATATGAGATAAAAGCGTGCTCAAAGTGTGTCGTGGAGTTATGGACTTAAATTTACGCACCGTTTTCAATGGAAATTCTTCAGGCGGTGGGTGGCTGGTAGGCGCTCAAGTAAACTAGAATCGGGGGGGACATGTTTAAGTTGTTTACCTGTTTGCATTTGTTTTGTTTCAGTGCCCTCGCTGAGACGGAGATTCAAACAAAGCTCCGGCCTGGCGAATTCAAATCAAAAAAACTCACCATGGGGCGACACTAATCTTCAGAGTAAATCAACACATTCACATTCATTTATTACGACATGGGACACCGGTCGGAGCCGCTCGCGTACGCGTGTTTATGTTGAGATAAAAATGAAGTAAATGCCTTTTTGCAAATTTTTTAGCGCACCCACCCACATTCCTGATTCTGTCACGAAATACCCCTGCTTGGAACAATCTATAAAGTGAAGGAACGAAGGGAGGAGGAAGTGGGGAGAAGGAGAACTTCAGCGGGGTGGCACATAGGGAGATATGGTGTCTGCTCTAAATTAAATAATTTAGGGATTGGCATGAGAGAGAGAGGAAGAGAAAGGGAGATAGGGAGGGGGTACGAAAGAGAGAACGAGCGAAAAAAGATGTCTGAATGTCCACTGGGATCACTTTAAAGCCTTTTCTCATATCCATCTCTCATGGTAGCCTGTTCTTTTAAAGGGATAGTTCATCCTAAAATGAAAATTCTGTCATCATTTACTCGGCCTCGTGTCATTCCAAACCCTGACTTTTGTGAAACACAAAAGGTCAATTTTTTATAATATCCTGGCCACTCTTTTCTGTATAATAAAGTAATCGTGAACAGGGACTGGGCTGTCAAATCCCGAAATGACAAAATGGCTCTAAAAAAGTATCATAAAATTTATCCACATGGCTTGTCCACAGTATTAAACAGCCAAAAATGTAAGCTTTTATGGTACCTTTTATGCTACTTTTAATTTTTTAGCTTGACAGCCGCAGTCCTCATTTTCATTCATTATATCAGAAAAAGTGTCCATGATATTTCTAAAAAATGTGACCCTTCCTCTGAAATAGACTGAGGTCTCTTAATCTAATCATGATCAGTATTAAAGGATTAGTCCATTTTCTTAAAAAAAATCTAGATAATTTTCTCACCATCATGTCATCCAAAATGTTGATGTATTTCTTTGTTCAGTCGAGAAGAAATTATGTTTTTTGGGGAAAACATTCCAGGATTTTTCTCATTTTAATGGACTTTATTGGACCCCAACACTTAACAGAGTTTCAAAGGACTCTAAACGATCCCAAACGAGGCATAAGGGTCTTATCTAGCGAAACGATTGTCATTTGACAAAAAAAATGCACTTTTAAACCACAACTTCTCGTCTATCTCCGGGCCTGTGACGCGCTAGCGCGACCTCACGTAATTGCGTAATGATGTAGAAAGGTCACATGTTACATACATGAAACGCACATTTGCGGACCATTTTAAACAATAAACTGACACAAAGACATTAATTAGTATCATTCGACATACAACAACGTCGTAACGGTCCTCTTTCTCCACACTTGTAAACACTGGGCGTAGTTTCACATACATCATCCGTGACCTCTTGACGTGATGACGTATTGCGTGAGGTCGCACTTGCGCATCACAGGACCGGAGATAAACGAGAATTTGTTGTTTAAAAGTGCATATTTTTTATTTTTCTTGTCAAAAATGACAAACGTTTCGCTAGATAAGACCCTTATGCCTCATTTTGAGTCCTTTAAAACTCTGTTAAGTGTTGGGGTTCATTAAAGTCCATAAAAATGAGAAAAATCCTGGAATGTTTTTCTCAAAAAACATAATTTCTTCTCGACTGAACAAAGAAAGACATCAACATTTTGGATGACATGGTGGTGAGTAAATTATTCAGATTTTTTCAAGACTAATCCTTTAAAGATATCAAGGTTATTTTTCACACAATGTAAAAGAATGATTTTATATAGAAAACAGTAATTCACAAAAAAAGAGTTATGGTCACAAACTTCAACAATAGACAGAATGTTCAGAATGACACGAGTGAATTTTTACGTTTGAGTAAACCATTTCATAACAAGAGAAGTATACGGTAGGGCACAACATGAAAACAGGCGAGAGGAAAAAAAGCTGAAATGAAAATGTGAAGAAAACCGAGAGAAAGGAGGGGGTGTGTGTACGACACATGCCCCAGTCAGATATGACAGTTGAGCAGGGTTGTGCTGTGGCGCTACAGCTCGGCGCTGCGTGGTGTGTGTTGTTGTCTCGCGTGCGGGTTGCCAGCTCGGGACTGGAACTGTCGTCGTTGTGACAGTGACGTATGAGTCTTAGCGCTGTCGGTGAGATGACTCTCGCTGCTCCGCGCTCTCAACGCTCGACGCACATGCGCGCATACACACACTGAGCACAGCTGTGATCTGGAGGGTTTGGGAACAGTGGATACTTCACTCTTCTTCGTTTCGCTCATTAACATAACATAACAGATGAGAAGACTTTATCTAAAGATGTGACACTGGAACTAGACTCAATTACATTTGTGCATTTGGCAGATGCTTTTATTTCAAAACGACTTATATAGTGCATTAGAAAGTATATGTTTTCAGTACGTGCGTTCCCTGGGGATTGAACCAACAATGTTTATGCTGCTAATGCAATGCTTTACCGGAAACACTGATTTGTAATATACCATTAAAGTATTTCAGATGTACTGGAGGCTCAATCTTGAGTTTTATAGTGTGTAGAAGTCAAGTTGTAAAAAGGGTCAGCAAGAGGGTTTAAAATTTACATTTACGCATTTGGAAGATGCTTTTATCTAAAGCGACCTACACTGTGTGCTCCTGGGAATTAAACCCACAACCTTTTAAGCTGCTAACCCGGTGCATTACCAGTTGAGCCACAGAACCACGTGTAGCAAACTTACGAATGCGTTTGCTTCTTAAAAAAAACCTTGTGTAACGTTTAAAGTGGACTTCAGGGGAAACAAAATTGCAACCTAAGTAGTCCTTAAAAGCACGACTCCTGTCTCAATCTTTCTCCTCGTTTTCTCTCTCTCTCAACACGCAGTTACACACATACTAGTAGGGGTCTCTCTCAACCTGACACTTTTATACAGCAGCTGGAGTCTGACAGCACTCTCTATAAATCACACAGACATGTCAGCACACCTCACACACTCTCCTATTCTCTTTACTTTCTTTCTCCCTCTCACTCTCCCCGCCAGGCTCACATTTTGCAGTGACAACAAAGTGTTGACGTTGACTAGCTGTAGATAACGCGCGCTGGCCCCCTCTCTATCTTTTACTTTCCCCGCGCGCCGCATCGCTCACCGCGTACCGCGTGTTCGCTCTCTTAGTTTAGGGCTGCTTTGGAGTCAAACGTCCTCCCTGAGGAAAGCAAAGCGGGGTGGTTTTAGCGAGGCTATGACATGGAAAGAGAGTATGTGTGTACTTTGAGTGGCAGAACATGGCTAGTGTAGCGTAGCCGTGTGTTAGCCTAGCGCAGCGCTATGGCCCATGACACGGCCCTGCCGAGGCCACGTAGCTCATTGCGCATTCGAACCTCCACACTCCACAGATCTCACAACCGTGCAACTGTGTGCATGCATGCGTGTGTTGTATTTTCTTTGTAGCCTGTCAGTTTGTGTATCTGTGTGTTTGCGTGCTTTTGTATGGTGGCTGAAGATTGGGTGAAATTTTACATCACAGACCACCTACATTACCTCACTTTACTTAACAAAATATTTTGTGCGCTGGGAATTATTTACAGACTAAGACTAGGAAAATGTATTACCGTATTTTCCGGAGTATAAGTCACACTTTTTTTCATGATCAAATCTAAATATTATTTCACATGAACCAAGAAAAACCATACCGTCTACAGTCGAGAGAGTCCGCTTTATGCTGCTCCTGTATTTATGTTATTCAATGGATTTAGTGATGTGGAATGACTTCGGGACCTTTTTGAACTTGATTTGGCTTGTCATGTTAATTTAGCCTATTCAGCCTCCCAGGTATGTTCTGTATGTAATTGTGTATCGTGTAAATAACTGTTTACGTTACTTTAACATCTACAGACACCTATTCAGCCTGCTGTTCTGTGCTATTGTTTAGTTGAATAACCTGCCTTTCCAGATTAAATGTCTGTTCTTCGACTTAAATTTTGTGAAATCATTTTCTAAATAAACGCGATGTATAGTCCAGTGCGACTTATAAATGTTTTTTCCTCTTCAAAACACATTTTTGAACTATGCTACTATCCAGAGCGACTAATGCTACGTACATACCTGTACCAAACACGGGTCATCGCGTTACTCGCTCTAGCCGCCCATAACGCATCATTCGCATCTCCCCACGCGAGGACGCTTCTGATCGCGTCTTTGCATTGACTTTGTATGTAATGTACTCGCACAAATCATTGAACTCGCGTCTGGTGTTAACCCACAGTCATAGTTTGGAAAATACAATAAGTAAAAATCTTTTTAGATGTAGCTCAATTGGTAAGCATTGCATTAGAAGCGCTAAGGTCATGGGTTCGATTTCCAGGGAACGCATGCTGAAAAATATAAAAATGTGTAGTTAATGCATAGTAGAGGGCCGGTTGGCATGCAAATATTTTTCGAAAATTACTGCGAATATGGGAGGAAAGCTAGTAAATATAAGTTTGTTGGCTTCGTCCATCTTTGCTTTTAAGAGGAAAAAAGGTCATGCTGTGACGTAACGATTTTCTATTGGTCACATATCTCCACGTGATACGAATTTGCAGGTCAAAATTCAACAGACTTGAATCTGAAATGTGAAATGAGCATGCGTTTTCAGTCTGAAGCATTTGCATGGGTATGTATGTAGGTCAATGGAACGAAAAGTGTAGTGTGAGCACCCCTTAAGCTACTTTGGCTATTACAATGTTGGCATTTTTATCATTGTAAATAATTATAAGAATTGTTCTGTATACCAGTCATGTATGTTGACTTTCAGTACTAGCTGTACTCATTACAAATATGTTTCTCAAGATTACATCATGGAGCTGCTTATGTGCATCACTGTATAATTAATCCCCCAAACATTTAGTATTTATTTGGCAACCTGGTGTATGACAGGGACATACCAGTGTCGGATATACAGTATGTATGAGAATGAATAGAGCATGCATGAGGGTGTATGGCTGTGTGAGTGTGATAAATGTGAAAGGCCGCTCTGGAGTATGAAGGTGTAGCGGGAGGTCAGAGGAGGTTAGTAATAGTAAAATCACTCCCTCTGCTCCCTCACCTCAGACGATACCGAATCTGACTGGTATCACCTGTACTTTCCTTTCTACTGATGCTGCAGGCGCAGACCAAATTCATTAACCTGTGAGTCTTTTGTGTCGCACGTACAAAATATAATAGGAGTCAACATGCATACTCTTCACATACACAGTACAACTAATATTAAATTGAACATTTTAAACGTCGCCTCATTTATTTGGGTGTCTCCTAAATATGTGAAATGGACTTAAATCTGTTTTCTCGGCTCAAAATCGTTGGTAGTGAAAGCCTTTGAACTGAGAATGATCACGTGGTTGAAAATTAGTCAACATCGTAAATTCAAACTCACCCCTTCCACTAGAGCAACCCAACTCATTGGACGGGTATGATAGTTGGTTCACTAGGCCACCGAACTAAGTATTTAGGTTTATTTTTATCCGTTTACATTCACACGTACGCCTCCGGTGGAGCACTTTTGCACAGTGGCCATTAGACACCAGGCGTAGCACACTATACAACAGGACACAGTTGCAGAGGAGGTGCTAAATTCGGCACAGGCACTGGATGGAGAATGGTGTGAGTAGGTGGGAAGAGGGAATCCAGGGGCAGGGCAGGGGGGCATTTATTTGTAGCAGGCTCCCAAGCGAGTTTCCTGTCTCTGGGAGGTGAGAGCTAGGAGCATACGAAGCTTTAAGACAGCCCATCTGCTAGTCTCCGGCCATTGGAAGACTGTCAAGCGGGTCTAAAAATAAGCCACTCTAAAGTGCACCAGGCGGCAAAGGTGATTTTTCATTTTGTGTTAAAAACGGAGCAGAGAGGGACACACTTGCGTCCTAAGAGCAAAAGCTGCACTCGCTGTCCTCCCTCCCTCTCTCTCTCACTCATAATCATTCACATACTCATTCTCTCTCGCTCGCTCTCGTTCACCCTCTTTCTTTTAATTTAATTCAGAGTGCTTTATTTGCATGACTAAATTGTTTCGTATTGCCAAAGCAATAACAACGGAAAGCAGAAATTGAACAAGGAGTGGAACATGGAAACAATAATAGTGCGCAAAATAAATATATTGCTGTGGGTTGGATGGGGTCATTTTGAACAACTTTAAAAAATTGTGTGACTATGTTTTCAAATTGGGAAGATTATTGTATAGGTTTTTTATGATAATGTTTTCCTGATGATTTATATTCAAGGCATTCTGTGAGGAAATGCGTCTCGGTGTCTCAATCACTCCCAGGTCGATCTCTTCTTCACTTTCTCATGTTATCCTAACAGCTTCAATGTTTCCTCTTCTTATCGGCAATACACCATGCAGACAGACTCGGCAGAGAGCACTTTATAAAGCCAATGAAATATAGAGACAGACTGTCTGTTCTTTTTGTATATTTGTGTGAACATTTAGATACAGTAGTACAATGTGTTTTTATAAAATGGTATCTGTCTCTCTGTTATGTGTGTGTATGTGGGCGTTCAAGCTTTTCGTGTAGCATAGAACGTGTGTGCCTTTGTTTTCACTGGGGAACAGATGATTTGCGCTGTTCTGAGGTCAGTTCATAGACGTCTGTAATTCCAAAGAATCCTGTAACGAAAAACAGTTTACTGACAGAAAGCCCACCCTCTCACACAACACCTCTCTCTTTCCGCTCTAGCAGAACGAGCCAACACATTAGAGTTTCACTGACACTGCACCATCCCCAGGGGGCACCACAGAGCCAGGAGCCCGGGGCCCTGCTGCGCACACACACACACACACACACGCGCGCACTCAAACACACCAACAGTCTTGATTGAAAGTGACATGACAGCCGCTCGGTCCGGCGGTATGTGCATGCTCTGTATGTGAAAGAGGCTGTGTAGGGAAACGTAGATTTGATTTTCCTTTATCTTTATCTCCCCACAGCTCCCCCCTTCTTACCCCCTCCTCTTCTTCTCCCTCGGTGAGTGCAGCAGTCTCGCAGTCACTGCATCAGTAATGTGACTGGGCCATATTTCCCAGGAGTGCACAGCTCCGCAGGATTTAGCTTCTCTTTTATAACCAGTTTAGGAAAACAATGACAGCGTAGATATTGACTGAGCTCGCTGGGGCTGTTCTGCCCAGCGCGCAGCCTCCCCCTGCCCCATCGCCCAGCCAAGGGGGAAAGGGAAAGGAGGCTGTTCCGCCAACTCCGCACCCTCCCCCCGTTGCTGCGACGGAGGGCCGGCTAGACTCGGTGGAGTTGCTTTCAGGTGTGCCGCGAGGCCGCGTGTTTCTGACTGCTAGCACAATGTCAGAAATAAAATTACGAGCTCATAAAACTGCACTTGAAAATCGAGAGGAACTTGTCGCGTTTTAGTTTCAAATAAGTGACCGCATCAACCATTTGGACTATGACAGGATAGCAGCACCAGGTTTCGTCGGTTACGTCCAAGCGCATATTTGCTTTGTATTACAGCTCTTTCAAGATTGTTTAAACAACGTCGACATCTGTCTGTGTTCCCTACTTCTCTCTCCCTTTCTCTCTCTGTCTAACTTCCACCCTTCAAGAATATATCAATTACAGCTGCATTGCACTGATGTCATATTGCGAGTCATTATCAGATTCAGAGACACACACCATTCCAGCGATCGATCGCATGCGGCTTAATCGATACCGCTGCCCCCGACGACACGCTCAGATGAAGAGAACAAACTGCGACCAGCCCGAAAATGTGTTTGTTCCAACACACTGATTAACTAATTTAAACAAGTGTTGCTGGTTTGATCGCCCACACATCAGCTGCCATCTTTCAAGAGAGATATCGAAGCGATGGAAATAGATATGTTTGCATGCGTGCCGGCCAGATAAACAGCGACAGTGTGTTGCATTTATGCGCGCGCGTGTGATTAGACACAACAGATGTATGATACCACAGTGGGTCGTATACGCCAAAGATCATGAAATAGGCCAAGCTCTGGATGTTGATTGTGGCTAGTGGCCATGCACGTTGCGGCACCTAAGTGTTTTTCGCGTGAGCACTGTACGTTGGCATGTGTGCGCGCGTCTTTGGGGGAGCACATGTCTTTTGTTTTAGCGAAGTGAATGATCTATATGTGTGTGTGGAAGTGTGTGCGTTAGGCTGGGCTCCCCGCACCCCGCCAGTCCTACTGTGCAGTTTCCATCAGGCCACTGCAGTGCTGGTGTAACCCTAGACCCCAGGGAACAGCTCTGCCTCTCTGTCCCTCCACCTCCAAATCAATACGGCTCCACACAACCCTGACAACCTGGGGGAGACGCTACACATACACACTCAATCACACACTCCCTTTTCTTTAATTTTAGACGCATAGAAACACTCTCTTGTTTATGGTTCATTTTAAAGCAAAAATAACAGTGGTCTTTTTCACAAATAGACTATTGTATAAATAGCTAAAACTTTATTCCTTTTTCTAAGCTCCGTACATTACGCTTATCGTCGGCTCATCTGACAAAATGTAAATGTTCCCTCATTTTACATCACTTTAGATATAAGCTGCTAAGGTCTGCTAAATGTATAAATGTTAAATCTATTAAGTAAGGAATAATTGACGACGGGCCGTTGAACTATTTGAAAGTAATGCACACCCAAATCAGTAATGCGGCACGACACAAAGCGAGTGTGCATTATTTTCAAATAATTCAAAGGACCGGAGTCAATTATTCCGCTTATACTATGGTTACCACAGACATTGCTCTGGTGGTTATTTTAGACATTTGACAGGTTAGGTGTGCATTTTACGAAAAATAATCAACATTTTGGACCAACAGTAAGGGTCAATAAATGTGACCCTGCCTGCCACCTAAAGTCATTTATTGGGGCTTACTGTATTTTAAATAAAATGATATTTTGTAATAGAATATGACATTGATATCTTTAACATTGGCTAAGTACGGGCATGTCAAAGATTGAAATCGGTGAGTAAAATCAAACTCCTTATCTCAATATCTCAAAAACAAATTACTACAGATTTTTTAATGAAATAGGTGTGCGCTGGGCAAAAACTAACGCGAGGTTAGTTGTAACACGGACCATTTACATTGTTGCACAAGGTTGAGCGATTTGTATTTTTCTGTGTTGTTTTCACGCTGCCAAAACACTGTCTCCCGCAAATTTATGGAAAGGTTTAATGTCTTTCCATAGAGTTATTGATGAATGAGTGTTTTGGTGGCATGCAAGTAATTTTTTTCATCATTGTTTTTTTTTGGGGGGGGGGGGGGGTTCTGAGTTAGGTGTGTAAGATACCAAAACCAATGTTATGTCATCTTAATCAGTGTCTTGTTGACTAAAACAGCATAATTTTGAAAAATGTCTGCAGGGATAGGCTTGAAAATATTTTCACCGAGCGAGGTTAGTTGTAGCGCTGTGTTACAATTAACCCCTCAGCACTTATAATATGAAAAACGCTAACGTTAGCATAATATTTGCTGTTGTTTTGAATAGGCTACACACGAATGATTGCTGGCTGCCACCAAAATAAATGTGCCTGTCTTATCAAAAATTGTGTGTCAAAATTGATTTTTATTCATATATTTAATATTGATTAAGTAAGGTCACGTCAAAGATTGAATTCATAATGAAATAAATGGCTAAAATCAGACTTTGATTTTCATTATCTCAGAATTTGATTTTGAGACTTTAGTATGGTTTTTACAGACTGGGTCACATATAATTTTTAATAATTGTGCTCTTTTTTTTATCACATATTTAGAAATTTGTATCCATTTATAATTGAACTGTGGTTACATGAGGGATGAATAGTGTAGATACCTGTCTATTATAGACAGATATATAAACAATATCCACTTCAAGTATATACACAAAATAGTATTGAAATATTTCCCTGCAAACTTAATTTTTAGCAAGTGTTACAACAAACCCCCTGCCTGTTACAATTAACCCCACCTATGGGGTAAGTTGTAACGTTTGTTCTTCTGTCATGTTTGGTGTAATTGTCCATCATTTGTAGCAGAGATGTGTGTGTTGCTTATGTAAAAATAGAATTAATCAAACTCAAATATTTTTTTACTTATTGAGCCAAAACCAAAAAGCATTAGGCTGTGCCCCGCTCTCCCCTATCCCTTTCGGTACACACATCTTTATAAAATGCTATTTTTTTATCCTTGCCTCTTATCCTCAGATATGGGTGCTCAGCAGTGATATACACAATGGTTTATATCATAACTTTTATTATTATCTGTTTTAGCCGGCTAGAATACTGTATTGACCCGCCATAATTCAGAATGGAAACAGTCTGTTTTATAATGTGAAATTCTTTATTCCTAATTTAAGATGGCAAATACAAGTCACGAAGATTTTAGGAGTGCCAGTATTGAATGAATTGTTAAGATTAAACAACATGAGATTATTCAAACTATTATTATAGTGTTGTTATTGTTTTTGTTGTTACGATCATCAGCATAAATGAAAAGATGGGCAACCCAGATGTTAATTTGGTCTCACGTTGAGCTGGCTTATCAGGTATATTATGACAATGGCTGAGTTGCATTTGGCTGTACAGCAGGTGAAGATTGAGTTTTAAGGGGGATCGGCTTTGTAGGGAATAACTGATAATTGATGGAACAGCGGCATGTTCTCTGGGACTCGGCTAAGGCAGGTTTGGGTAAATTGGGTCGTTAGTTGCTCTTGACATGTGCATGTGGGCAGGTACGCCGTATTGAGTCATTGCTCATTGTCTTTCCGAGTCCCAGGATTATTTTGAGTCGTATGCCGGAGTTTCACCGCGTTGTTGCTTTTTTCCATTTGGTTTTGCAGCAATTTCAATATGTTAAACAGGTGCTTGGTGATGAGGACAAATGATTTGCAATATGTTCGGTTCTGTCTGATATTCACCTCTGTATTCATCTTGTTTGCCTCTACGGCGACGCTGGAGACTTGAGATATAGACAAGGCTGGCCTCTGCTGGAGGGGGGCTGTAGTGCAGGCAACCCAATGCAAAAGGAGAAGTGGTTTGCTCTCATAATGGGGTCAGTGGCTCCCAGAGAGATGCGTCTCCTCGCTCAAGAGCCCTCCTCATGCAGAAGGGGTGGGAAAAGAGAGACACCAGGATCGAAAAGATGGAGAAAGCAAGACACACTTACCTTGATAGGCTGCCATTGGTTACTCGGTCCGGGGTTTTAAGACCCAGAGATTTGGCTTTCCTCGGATGAGAGTGCCCAATCCCTTTAGCCAGCAATCATTCGTAAAATAAGAGCCCAAAGAATAAGTATTTATTAACAAAAAACATGTTAAATCCCTAAGATTTGTCTGTTTTTTTGTTGGGCATAAAAACAGCCTATCTCTCTCTCTCAGAAAGATTAATCTTGGAAAGGAGCTTTGAGAGGAAAAGGGGGATGATTGCCGGCTCTTCTCTGGGAATTGTGTTTATGGTCCAGGGAAAAGCATGCGGAAAAGCAGAGCTGTCGAGAGACCGCAGCTACACAGTAATCATTTAGCCTGTGCATATCTGCTCATCTTTAACCCTTTACGCTTGCAACGGCTGAAATCTGATTGATCCGTTTATGTGATCATGGTTTTGGGTCAAGTACGTGGTTTTATACTTCATTTGTGTGCTGCCGTACATGCAAATGTTTTGTTGTTATTCTGAACTGTTTTATCTTCCATATATCTTTTTCAAAAGGGATTTGATGTGTTATTATAAATGTATGTTTTGTGCTCAAGAGTCCACAGAAGGCCTCGTAAGGCACTGGGATGATTTAAAATATTCATAAATATGTATTGAATTGTAATTTAAGACTCCAGAATAAACAAATCATTGTTTCAGATTGCATTGGCGATGGAAAGCTCTAAATCAAATAATATTTGTGCTCTCTGCCTGGTAAAGTGTGCGTGTGTGTGTGTAGTTGGGTGTATGAATGGGATTTTTAAGCACACATGTGCCCAATATTTAATGGGAGGGTGTAGAGAAGAAAGAAAAGAAGAAGAAAGGAAGGTGTTCACTCATAGCTGCAAAGCTTGAACTCCTCTGTCAAAAGTGGAGCTGCTAGCCTTGAGATGGACGGACAGGCCTGGTGGGTAAATGGAATGAGAGAGATGGATAGAGGGAGAGAGCGAAGGAGACGGGTGGAGGTGTGGGCACGTAGCTTATTATTTCTCTCCTCATGTGTTCTCTTCTGTTCCCCTGCAGAACCACACACTGAGCCAGCACGCACAGTGAGACCGGGCCCCGCAGGACTCCCGGTTCAGCCTAGAACCCCGACCCAGGCCCGGTGGGGGAGGAACATTTCAACATCACAGCCAATCAAAGTGTCATTTGCTACTCACATGTAAAACTCTAACGATTCCGCCACCAGGCGCAGCTATTACGAACGGTGGGGAATGAATATTAATGGGATATGCTATTAAAAAAGAAAAGGAGAGAAAAAAGGAGATGGAGAGAAAAAGGTATTCTACGTGCAGTATTTTTTCATCCCTTCTTTCTGGTTGTGCGTTCCTTATTTTCCCCCGTTTTCTTTATGGTTTCTCTTTATTTTTTGGACAAAGAAAAAATGGAAGGAAAAACACCCTCTGCCTGATTTTAATCTCTATAAATGCATATCTTGTCCTCTGTTGCTTCATGTATCAAACTTCATACGTGCCAATTTTGTTCTTTTAATTGCATATATTCTCGACCCTTTTTTTTAATTATTTGTACCATTTATTTCTTGCAGTAAATAGGTACTTGTGCTGTGCTGTGATTGCTTGCCAGTCGTAATGTTTTTCCTTTCTATTATTATTATTATTGTTATATATTTTCGTTTTTCTAATTACAGTAAAAAGACAAAAAACATATAAAGAAAAAATAAAAAACATAATGGTTTTGATTGGATTTTCCAGTACATGGGCCTTATGGATGTTGTAAAAATGAATATCATTGATTTCAGTGCAACTGGATGATGTCTGCTTTTTAAATGTGAATTAACCAGATTGCAATAAACTAGTACAGTTGAAAATAAACAAATAAATAAATCATGAATAAAGGGAATCCATGAATCTGAAGTGTGTTCTTTCAAAGAGAACTGAATGCTTTTTCCCATGATGCCGTGTCAACTTTTCCTGTCATGCTTTTAACAATAAATATTAGTCGGCTAATGCTACTCAAAACATACGGATAAGGTGGATTTTCAAAGCCTTACAATAACAAATGATAAAAAAGCGAACTCTTGGATGGGGGTGTGTGAATCTCTTGTGTTTAATGCAGGCTTATTTGTTTTTGCACTGAGATATGAAAAACACACAGTGTAAGTAAATAATGATGCTGTTATTAGCAGCATTAAAGCATTGAACATATGTTACAATAGATACTGTTATAAATGTTAAAATGTATAGAACTAATTATAGTCGTCTGTTTACGCAGAATGATTAAATGGCACCTGCCTGAGAGGAGACAAGTGAAGCCCATATTTTATTACTTGTCACTTTTTTACACAAACTATGATTCATGCTGTTTTTATGGTGTTCAAATGAATGTTGGCAGCAAGACCATAATCAAAGACTAGAGGTTTTTTTAAGATGCAATGTATAACATCACAAAACACACAATGATTACATTTACAAGGTTTTTTATTGCTATTGCTGCTATTCAAACAGACCCACAAAGTAATGTTAGATATACAGTAGTATAATATTTTATAATATGATGTGTGACGATCTAATCGCATATCTGATTCATAGTACAGCTGGACACAGATAAAATATATATGGGTTTAGTTGTAAAATCAGATTAATAAAAAAAATGGCAACTGCCATTGCATCAAAATGTACTTCAGTAGGCTGAAAGGTAGGCTTATTTAAAGGCGTGATCTCTGAAAGCCAATGTTGACATTTGAAATCACCTTAACAAACACGCCCCTTCCCCAATATAATCTGGACTTTCTTTTGATAGACCCACCCCACAGATACGCAACCCAGGCAATGATGTTGTTAGTAGACACGCCCCTTACTGCAGATTGTCTGCAAGTGTGTTTTGGTAGTCGTCCCGATTCAAAAATCAAACACCCCGCCTTTAAATGTTTAAAAAATTTAGTTTGTGATACAAACCTGTTTATGATAAGGCCTATTACAATTTATATCTTGAATGGTCATAGAAAATTTAGAAGCCATGAATTTAATACTTGATAGGATTTAATGCAACCGATTCACCGAATAAGAACAGGAACATCTATTTAAAGATGTGCTGCTTCTTGTAGCAGCACATTTTCAGCTTTAATTGCATCCATGTGTTTAAGCAGCTGGTTCGGCCGCTGAGTCTCATAACTTGAGCCGGACAGAAGGTCGGTGCTGTTCCCAGAAATCAGCCATCGGAACGCATCGATACACTACAGGGCCCTGGGGGCGCCTGAACCCGTCCGCTTGGGAAACGGGATGCAGCACACCATATGAGTAACTCCTAAATACTTGAAAACTAGCGTGATTTTATGTATCATCCACAAATAGTAAAAAGACCCCTTAGAGGGTATTTAGTCACTATAACTTTACTTGCTGCTACCACATATGTCACATTATATTCATATGCATCATTTGTGCCCACTTCTCTCAAATATTGTTCACAAATCTGAGTTAGCGAGCACTTCTCCTCTTCTTCGCCAAGATAATCCATCCACTTTACCGATGTGGCATATCAAGATGCTGATTAGACAGCATGATTATTGCACAGGTGTGCCTTAGGCTGGCCACAATAAAAGGCCTCTCTAAAATGTGCAGTTTTATCACACAGCACAATGCCACAGATGTAGCAAGTTTTGAGGGAGCGTGCAATTGGCATGCTGACTGCAGGAATGTCCATCAGGGCTGTTGCCTGTGAACTAAATGTTTATTTCTCTACTATAAGCCATCTCCAAAAGTGTTCCAGAGAATTTGGCAGTACATCTAACCGGCCTCAAAACTGCAGACCACGTCTAACCACACCAGCCCAGGACCTCCACATCCAGCATATTCACCTCAAAGATCGTCTGAGACCAGCCACACAGACAGCTACTGCAACAATCGGCTGATTTTCTGCACAAACTGTCAGAAACCGTCTCAGGGAAGCTCATCTGCAAGCTCTTCGTCCTCACTGGGGTCTCGACCTCAAACCGACTTGAGTGGGCAAATGCTCACATTTGATGGTGTCTGGCGTTTTGGAGAGGTGGTGTCCTTTCATGGATATATCATGGTTTTCACTGTCAGGGAAGATAACATGTATGCTGTGTGTGGGTGAGCGGTTTGCTGATGTCAAAGTTGTGGATCGATTGGCCCATGCTGGCGGTAGGGTTATGGTATGGGCAGGTGTATGGTATGGACAATGAACACAGGTGCATTCTATTGATGGCATTTTGAGTGCACAGAAATACAGTGATGAGATCCAGAGGCCCATTGTTGTGCCATTCATACACGACCTCACCTCAAGTTGCAACATGATAATGCACGGCCCCGTGTTGCAAGGATCTGTACACAATTCCTGGAAGCTGAAAACATCCCAGTACTTGCATGGCCAGCCTACTCACTGGACATGTCATGTCACCCATTTAGCATTTTTGGGATGCTCTGGATCGGCGTATATTACTGTGTGTTTCAGTTGTTGCCAATACCCAGCAACTTCGTACAGCCATTGAGAAGGAGTGGACCAACATTTCACAAACCACAATCAATAACTTGATCAACTCTATTTGAAGGAGATTAGATGTGAGGCAAATTGTGGTCGCATCAGATACTGACTGGTTTTCGGACACCCCTAGAGTAAAATTTTAGTAGTGATGTTAGGTTCTTGAAAGAATCGTTATTTTGAGCCTGTTCACAAATCGAACTGAATCAAACTTTAGTTTCAGGCATAGGTTCCGGGTTGATGAAGCAAGACGCACAGCCGAAATAGCATGTCGGACTCACAGAGAACCTCATTGAGTCGGTTCAACCCAAAGGGTTCAACCAACAGTCGAAGTTTGTCGATGATTGCCGAGGTGAGGATTGGGAACGATTCTGACGAATGAGTTGCTGACACTGCGTGCGTATCACCGAGGATTTGAACGAGCCTGATGCGCGAAGTTTCTTGTTTTATTAGTTTCTTGATATGTTGTTTTATTAAAAAGCTTTAGTTTTAGTATGATTTATTGTGCATGCAAATCATATTTTAGTTGTTTAAGGAAAATCAATGAGTTTAAAAGACAATATTATTTATTCTTTATACAAAACTGGACAGTTGTACAGTATCTGACATTTACGACTCGCGATTGACCACAAACATTACTAACTTGTGAATTAAAGGCAATAAATCAGCTATGCCTTCACAAAAACTACTTTTTATTTGAAGGTTTTAATGTGTTGACACAAACAACTTTTTTTGAATGTTTCATTGATACAAGTAGTTAGAAAATAAATGTGTAGTGATGTCATTCCTTGATTACGTCAGGAACCGGTGAATCGGCTTTTTAAACCGGTTTAATGAGCCGTACTGTCCGAAAAGAGCCGGTTCGCAAAAATAAATCAGACTTTGCTTCACTACATTTTAGAGCGGCCTTTTATTGTGGCCAGCCTAAGGCACACCTGTGCAATAACCAGGCAAATAATAAAGTGCTCACTGAAAAAGATTAAGAGAGATTTTTAAACAATATTTGAGAGAAATAGGCTGTTTGTGTACATAGAAAAAGTCTTAGATCTTTGATTTCAGCTCATGAAAAATGGACAAGAACAAAAGTGTTTATAATTTTGTTGTATCTGTCTATCTGTGTGCTAGTTTCTATTCTACTATATTATATTATAACAATTTTATGTTATACTAAATTATATTATTTTTTTACTTATTAAATTAAATTTCTTAAAAAGGCGTGAATAGGGTCGAATACATTTACAAGCTGATTGTTCATAATACATAATTAAACAAAATCAGAAAAGATAAGAAGGAAAGATAACAAGATAATCTTATCTATACCTTATCAACAGGTAGTGTGAAAGAAATTTCCAACATCAGCATCCCGAGTCTCATGATAGATACGCAGAACTCTAAGGGACCATCAATAAATTATATGACCTCTAACTAATAGGGATTTTTTTTAAGCTACAACAACTTCATATGCATGCTGATCTTTAAGTCTTTGTATAAACAGCTGTAACATGACGTTATGTTATCGATTCTACTAGTAATCTTCAATAATAGTGCTTAAAGCGATTTTGTTTCGTGTCAGGAAACAAATACACATTTCACCACTTACCCTAAATCCAGACAGCGCACGAAAAGTTTTTCCAAATATTCACTTTATTCAGTCTGACGACCGTTTAAGCCAAGCTCGCGTGTCCTGTGAAGAGCGATATTTATCTGTCATTTATATTTACAGGGTAAACATACGTCTACTTTCTAGAGCGAATCCAGCAGTCAGAGCGTACGTGCGTATTTTAGTTCCGGGTATGTTTCTCTGAAGTCGGAACCTCAGTGAGATTAACAGAAAAGGTGTGTCATTCTATCTTTAAAACAAAAGCATTGTGTTTCCTAAGCATTTGTGGCTAAATGCATAATACAGCGCCATAATTTATGCAGTTTCCCTGAAAACCGGTCATCATAAGGGAGCATGGCTGCGGTGTTACTGTCAGACACGGAGATCAGGCACCGGTCTATGGCAGAGGAGGACCCGAATGGGAATGAACATGGAGCGGCTGCGCATAGCACAGCGCCTCGCTGGGGACCGCAGCATGCTGGGGCCCAAGAGCTTGCCAAGCTTTACTCTCCGGGTAAGACAAGCAAATGAGTAGCATTAGTATATTTGTCTGTCAGGCATTTCATGTACTGTTTAATGGTGCTGCAGCATTATTGAGAAGAAGGATCAAACTAAGGCCAGAGAAGCACACAATATCAAAAGTTGCCATGTAGTTTAATGCATAGTGGTTACTAGTTTGATATTATTACCATATATTAGTTAATATTTTGTTTATTAGTATGTTAATGAATTAACAAAATATAGTAGTTGTTGTTATGTATATAACATCCCCTTCACAGAAGTTTAAAAATAATGTGTCTGTATTTTGTGAAATACAAGTGATTTGTATTATAAATCAAATTTGTTGGCAATGCTGTATTATAACCACACTATGCATTCCTAACTAAAATAATACAAATTTTGAACAGAACAAACTTTTAAAAATATGACGTCCTTATATGTACAGCAGTTACAGGAAATATTTAAGGACAGGGACGTCTTTGTTCCCTATTTGGTGCATATGAATCATAGCCACCTCATGCAGGGCTATAGTGTAGAGTTACACACTGTTTACCAAACAAGTTAGTTCAGTGCCTAACTTCTATGAGATGAATGTTCTGCATTTTTCAGAAACAGCTTTTGATAATAATGTGTTCTTTCTAGTCACGTTTTTTATACCCTATTTGCTTTGTGATTAGTTCGGTAGATAACGCCAATAAAGATTATAAGCTTTCTCAAATAGTAATATTTCAATTTAGACTCAATAGAAGCTACTTTGATTCTGCATGTCATAAGTTGAAGATCAGCAACGTTAGGAAAAGCCCCCACTTCCAATCTAAAATAAGATTTAGCAGAAAAAGTGCTTTAACTGTCTCCCTTCGCGCTCCCCTAGTCCCAGAACCGGTCTTGTTGTGTCGGGGGATGTTTGCAGTTTGCAGCTGCAATTAAAAATACATCGATTTAACTCGAAAAGCCATTAGGAATGTTAATGACCACTTCATTTTCTTTGGCAATGCACCCATCATGTTAAGCATACGCTGCTATCGACACGTCCAGCACGTAAACAATACGAATGAAAGAAATTTGCGAGGTTAATAAGTTAATGTTTTGATGCATCTCTGGTGGGGGGTGGATTGTGGGATTTTTGGATGAGCTCAGTAGAGTTTTGTATCCACCAGCTGTGAGGTGGGAGTCAAAGAAGCTTATATTTGAGATTCTCAGTGCTATTTGATTCATATAATGCAAGTAAACATATAATGTTCCAAAACGCAATAAATCCATTTAGACTATTTTCGGTAAAAACGTGTTTTCTTTAGCAAAAAAAGTGACAAGATGAAAAACGCTATTTTCTGTTACAAACTTTCACATAGCATCTTTAGGTTATAATAACATTAAAAATTCAAATCCATAAATTGATTTTCAAAGATTTATTATAAAAGCTGATAATTTTTTCTCAGTTTGTTTTCTAAATGCTATAAATTTATTGAATCAATATATAAATGTGCATTTATCTTTGCCATGTTATATTCATTTAGTTGACTAGTGGTATACAATGATTAAAAAAATGAACATAAATGGCATTAATCAAAACACTTACTTTGTCATATTAAGAACACTGTCATTGCTGCTGTCATCTTTGGGATGTCGTCGCTGAACTTTTTTTAACTGCAATCAGCTGTAAAATGTTTTGGTCTTGCTCGATTTTCATTGACTTAAAGTAAACTAATGGAAAGTTTTCCATAAGATCCCCTGGGGTCAATGTGTTAGCATGACAGAAGCTTGATACAATAGCCGGCATTTTTCCATCGCCCGAGTGCCCGAGTGGCTTATGTTTCTTCCCCGCCACACAAAAAAAACACCACAGGTTTGACATCAAAAGTATTATTTTGTTTTTGTTTGTTGATCACGAAGTACAAAGTAGATGAGGAAAACTAGGATTCTGTGTGTATTCAACATGCCGCCATTATTGTTTACAATGCATGGAATGGTGCGCTGTGATTTGTTGAGCGGATTTATTGCATTCTGCAGAGAAGGAGGACTGGTGTTTATCGCGTTTTGGGAAAAAGGGAGAAAAGATGGCAGACTAACATGTCAGATTTTGCGTAAAATTAATAATTGACTTTTTATTAAGAATTGACCTGATTTTAAATGGCGTTTAACACATTTTGGAACCAAACTCTTTATATAAATCCAATACAAAAGTATTCCCCACATCTCTTGGTGACATATTGGCATCTTGTAAAGCCAATCGATTGGTTTTTGGAATAAATTTAATGTTATTTACAACATTATTACAACAAACATCATAAGCGCGATCTTCTTCTTGTTGTGTTTGGTGGCGGTTGACAAACCAGCATACAAGTGCCACCAAAAAGAGCTGGAGGGCAAAGCGCACTTCCTGTTGCACGTGTGTAGAGCTTAACCAGTTTAACAGCTTAACAATGGGTGATGGTTTGAATAATATCTGACTCCCATGGGATTTAAAAGATTGGGTTTAAAAGAGCAAAATGGATTTAAAAGAGCAAGCAGTCATAACTTCAGTCGATCTACTTCAAATGTCGGAAATCTGTGGAAAGGCATTGTTTCCCCTTAAGATTTTGACTTTTTGTGTAAACGTACAGTTCGGGCAGCCAGGAAAGGCATCCTTCTTCTCCGTAATAAACACACAGAGTGTTTGTTCACATGTGAGACTATGCATACATTATCATTAGGGATGCTCCAATCGATCGGCCGATAATGCTTGCTATGCTTCTCAATGTTACGGTTAAATGCAGCTATATCCAAAAGCCAGGGGGCGCTCTCGTGCAGAAACTCAAAATGCGCTGTAGACAAATAACAAAACACACACAGCTATGATGACACGCAGCTCCAGGAAATGGCTTAAGGATATATTTATATTGCTGTTCTTCAAACCTTTTCAGGAATTTTCATGATAATAAAGAATATGTATAATAATTATGTTTGACAAGTGTTGCTTTTTCAAATGCATGTTATAAACGATTCAAACTAACAGCGATTTCAGATTGATAAGGACTTACTGATCAAAACCCGTAGCACATGAAATAGCTGTTAATAAGATCGGCTGTCTGATTCAGAATAGTGATCGGAGCACCCCTAATATCATTCCCATGTGACAGAAAGTTGATATTTGAGGGAATTGAACCACCAACCTTTGCAAGTTTATATCAAACGTGGACGTCGTTTATCTAAATAAAATGCATATGCCAGTTGTGCAGTTCTGGAATCCAATGGCTGCTGTTACTCGACAGGCTTTAACCTGATGGTGATCTACAGGCCGTATGGACCAGAGAGTTGAGCCACAGAATATAATGGCAAGGATGTAAAAACCAAAACTTCGGAGGCATGCGAGGCAAATCCGAGGGTGGTATGTGCTTGTGGGTGTCTGAGGTGAGCGAGAATGGCGCTTGGAAGTATGGAGGCTTACTGGTGAAAAGGGATTGATGAGGCTTCAGTCTGCTCAATGAAGCCTCCGGCTCATTACCGTAACCCCAGGACAGCGAAACAGCTGGACGCCTCTCCCCACCATATGTCTGCGTGTCATGCACCGCTGACTGCTCTTTGTGCTTCTTATCCCACTTTACAGATTCGCTGCAAAGTAAACAGGATTTACAGGCTACTTTCTGTTTCCCCTATTGCCTCAGCCAGCCGCCGTGCTCTGGTTACTGGGGCGTTTGGTGTATGTATGTGTTTTTTAAAGAGAGAAAGAGATCAATATAGTATTGCATTGCAAGATCTAGTTTCCCATTCAGTCAGCGATCTTGACTCCAATCGGTTTCTTCTGGTCCTTTTTGATGTCTTGGCTGCAGAAAGGTTTGCAGTATGGAGGAAAGGGAAATGTTACAGGGTGTAAATAGTGTGGGACACAATGACCTGTTATTGCGAGCGTGCATTGAGCTTATCGGCTGTCCAACACTTCAGTGGTTATTTATGGCACCAATCTTGCAGATAAGCAAATGGTATTTAAACACTGCACCCAAGCTGTATTACTTGTGTTGAAATCCAACAATGTAGGGTGGGACAGTTTGGAAAAAGTCATTTGATTGTTTGGAGTAATGCAGAATAATGTGCACAGATGAATCATGCACATTAAGATTAGGATCATCTATGAAATTTGGATTTCATGATTATTGGGTTTTGATTTTACAGGTGAACCATTTTTTTGGTCACTTGTGTAGACTAGATAGCCTGCTGGTTACCCTTAGTGTCACTTTACATGGTGAGACCTTGACCCTGGTGAACCTGAGGTCGGCCATGGTGATGGAAATCACCAAATTTTAGCAGACTGGAGCTGCTGTCCTCTTCTTAACCCTGTGATCTATGAAGTTCACCGCACTATAACTCCTCTTCATTTAATCTCTGACTGACTCTAAAAGCAGGCTTTTTATACCCATTTTGACCAATCTCTGGATATAAGAGGTTTTTACAACGGCTCTTTAAAATTATTTGAATACTTAAGCCGTACATAGAATTTTGTGACTGCCATTACATAAAAAATCAAACCAAGGTCTTTTGATTTTAAAAAATTGTATGCTACAAGCATAATGGTTGGAAGCAAAATACTGCACATTTTTCAGGTAAAATGTTAATCTTTCCATTCCCTTAAGTTTAAGGTTATTTTTCTTTTCTGACATTTTGTTTCCTAATGCAACGACAATAATACATTCAAACTTTTTGGGTCCTCGTACCTGGCACATTCTGACCTTTTGACAGCTGGAGTCTTGAAACAATTGTTGGATGTAGCGTTTGTTAGTTGTTTTGTAACAGGTGCACTAAAATACACATCCATTATACAAATCCTTTATCCCTGTTACTTTCCGTTCACACCAGACGCGGTAGAGGCGGCAAAAACTATTCGATCATGCAGAGCCTTTTTCGCCGTAGTTGGACGCTTGAACATTTTGAGTTTACTCGCTTCATTTGCGCATGAAATTCCAGTCATTCGAGACATTCATGTCGTGGCAGGGGCTTCTGCGACTCGCTTCCTGTAATCACGTCACTACTAGAGCAAGCTCCTGATTGGTTAACGTGGAGCAATTTGGCGACAAAGTTCAGATTGTTCAACTCACGTGTTTCCCACGGCAATGCTCAATTCGCGTAATTTGCACATCAATTGCAATGAGGCGGATTTGCATCTACCGCACCGTGCTAAACCCCTCATTTGTGCCGGGAGACCTCCAGACGTGGTAAACGCATCTTTACATTGACTTAACATTGAAATCATTTGTGCCAGACGCTCTATTCGCTTTTGGTGTGAACGCAGCATTAAAGGGATAGTTCACCAAAAATGAAAATTCTGTATGAATAAAAACCTGTATAAAGTTCTGATAAAGACAAAAAAGATATTTGTGGGATGTTTGTAACCAAACCGATCAGAAGCCCCACTGACTTCCATAGTAAGAAAAACAGATTAATGTTTTTCCTCAAAATATCTTCCTTTGTGTTCATCAGAACGTTTGTTACAACATCAGTTTGAGTAAATGATTACAGAATTTTCATTTTTGGGATGAACTATCCCTTTAAGAGTGACCTTACTAAATAGCTATAGTAAGGTCTACAGTTTCCATGTTGGAAATAAAGGTTACAAAGCACTCTGAAGTCATAAAGAAAGCATTGATCTTTCAGCCTACTGCCTTGTAGACAAATTCTCAGCTCTGTGGCACAGGGCCAGGGGTGTGTGTTACAGCATTGAGCATTGTGAGGAGGCTGAAGAACGAGACACCAGACACGTCTGCTTGACCCCGATTGTAACCCTTCCTTCAGTTCAACTGCTCCATACAAAAACAAAGCCACACTCCTGCTGATCTGCACCTTCAGTCGTTCTGATCAAAACTTTGTAATCCAGTTCTAACTTGTGTTTTACCGAATGTATGCCTGTATAATTCTTCAGAATGCGCGTGTGAAAATATTCTGATTTTGATCATGCTGTGAAAAATGAAGAATATTAAAATTCCCAAATTGGCACTTTTTCTTAGAGTTTTAAGAATGTTCTCAAAACAATTAAATAAACCTAAATGAGTGTTTGAATAGGACAATTTAATAAATACTTAAAAAGTACATTCAATTATTTTTGCAAATTCCCAGTTGAAGTCCTTGAGCTGAAAGAATTTTCTGGGGTAAACATTAGCAAGCAAGAGATGCTCTCGATTCCCAAAGAAAATGTGCAACTTGTTGTTTCTTCATTTGTAACAATAAGCAAAGGTCTTTGAGGCAGGGAATAAATGCATAATTAACAAACGTTTTTTGTACAGGACAGTTTGCTTTAACATCTGCCTTAATATAATGCATGTTTTTTATTTCTGCATTTGAATCCTCCTTGAATGCCTTGCTTGATAGTCCCTCATTGTAAATACATTACTGTTAATATACTTATATAAAGTCTTAACTTGAAATCAGATGATAAGTATTTCCGTATTAAGACCATAGACTGTAAAAAAATTATTGTATCCAAAAACATCAAATGGAAAAAAAATGAAACTAAAATATCTCAAATAGTCGCTGACATCTTGTGCAGTTGCCATCATTTGTAGCCAGAATCTGCACAGTATTGATCGTGAGGTCGAGCTGTGGTATCAAGGCCCTTTTCCTGCTTAAGTCAATCACAAACACAAATTTAATAGCATCTGTGGCCAGTTGTTCAAAAGTAATCCATTTGAATTTCACCTATCGAATTAGATCAAACTTTCAAAGTGGGTTGTTCAAAGCAAAAAAATGGATTCTGATTTTGGATTTGATCACAAAATCTAATCTAAATTTTTATCTGGATCAAATTGTCACTTTGTGTTGTTCTAAACTTTTTAGTAAGATTGGGATTTGTTTGATCACAAAAAAGTAGGATTATTCTGAACCCAGCAGAAGGGTTGATTTCAGGGACAAAACTTTTAATAAAACAAAAAAAATTACATTAAAATAAAAAAATAATCCTTAACTTTAACAGTCATTTGACACGGTAAAGTATATTGATTACAAACACAATCATCAGAGACCAAACAGTCAAAAGTAGTTTTTACCACCGGCATCTCTACAAATGTAAACTACCGGACATTTAGCGTCTTTATGACTTAAAATGCATGTTCCAATGTGTTTTTTGTATAATCTATATTTGTTTTGTTTTGCGGGCCAGAAGAACAGACTGAATGTTGAATTGAAATAAAAAGTAAGGAAAAGTTTTTTTTATTGTCTCTTCAAGTAAAAACACTTACTGTAGTGATCAGTGTTGGGGGTAACGCATTACAAGTAACATGCATTACGTAATAATATTACTTTTAAATGTACACATTAATATATTGATACAAGTAATGCAAGTTATTTTTTTGTTTAATTAATTTGATAAAAAAAATAATGTACTGAATTAAACTAAACGTAGTCACATTATGCACTCTATGCGTACACGCCTGTGTAGGAACAGTTTGAGTTAGAAACTGAGATGGCAGGCCAGAGCTCGACATTTTTTTTGATGAAATATGCAATTTCTGAATGTAAAACTTTTCAGTCATAAAAAACCTGCATGTCCTGAAAGAGATCAAGCCTCAGCCAACAAACAGTAACGCAAAAGTAACTAAAAAGTAACGTAAGCATTACTTTCTATGAAAAGTATCTAAGTAACGCAATTAGTTACTTTTTTGGGAGTAACTTTAAATTGTAATGCATTACTTTTAGGGCTGGGCAAAAAAATTGATTTTTCAATTAATCCGTTTTTAAAACGTGGTCGATTCAGAATCGATTCTCAAAGAGCAGAATCGTTTTTTTTCTTTCATATTTATTTCTGCAAACATTGAACGAAAGATTAACATTAATCGAATTACTAGTCTTCTTCACTAGATGTCACCCTCTTTTTTGTCTAGCGCATGTTACCAAGGTGCAAGAGGCAAGCCTGTCATTCATTCATTCATTCAGTGCTTAAAATTGCGGTTTCAGGTGCTTCGTCGATTTTATTAATTACCTACTTGTAACCTGCTGTTCACTGTTCTTTTTATTAATATAGTATTTGTATTAAATCTATATTCATTGAGTTGAATAGAGTATAAAAACCGGTCCGAGAACCAGAATTAAATCGAGAATCAAAATCGAATCAATATGGTAGCTTGTGAATCGAAATCGAATCGATCTGGAAAATCTGAATCGATACCCAGCCCTAATTACTTTTAAAAGTAACTTTCCCCGACACTGGTAGTGACACCATACTTCCCAAACTATCTGTTGTTTTGTTACATAGCTAATAGTCAACATTGACATGTGATCCCATTTAGAACACTAGTAATCCAGATTTGCTAATCTAAAAAAGTGTGTATCTGGATCAGGGTGACCCAATCCAATTTTACTTTAAAAACAAGGCCACAAGTGAGATGGTTTACCTGATCCTCGATAGCAAAACATTGGATTTCCAAATCTGGATCATTTTGACCCTGATTAAACTTTTCAAACAACTGGCCTCTGAAAATGAACTTAAACCATTCAGACCCTGCGTCCACTGGAATAGACATCACATGTTTTGTAGTTCAAACCAATACAAAATGATGATCAGCCAATCAAAATAAGGCACACTGATTACACACTAGAAAAATAAAAAGCTCTGAAAGGGTAAAACCAAACATATTAGAACCTCAACATGATAAAAATATCTAAAATAATAGAAACCATCGTTGGGAAAAGTGTAATTTGATTAAGTTTGGGTCACATCCCATTTATTTGCATAATGAGGTTTATGACTTATATTGCAGCCAGCCACCAGAGAGTGATCGAAATATTTTAGCTTCACTTTCCGTGATGTCTGTGACACCCTTGATTAAGACTTTTATACTTGTTAGTCCCATGAAAGCTATTAGTTTTACAGTGTTGTTCATTTCTGTTAACCACAAAAATCATTGCAAATACATTGTAAATATTCATTAAATCTTTTGTGTTTTTAAGGCACTTCCTTCAATCTCCTTTTTCCATGACTTTTTTCCAGTATCACTTACGTAAATTACTGAGTATTCTTTCTGTAGCAACTTGCAGAGTCTGACTAATGGTCTGTGCAGTCTGATGACTGCTGTTTTTCTTTTAAAGCTGCAGGAAGCAGCCGAACACCTCTGGGTGCTCCTGCACTTTCCCAATACGAGTCTTATAGTCACTTTCTAACTTTGTTTCAACTAACTAACAGTTTATTTAGTTTATTTACAGTGGCTCAATCAAACACAGCCATGTAATCTCATTAGCCACGAACCACTGCCAAGCCAACACGGCCCCCCACCAGAACCCAATCTTCCATTTTTCACCTCTCTGTGTTCCAAATTCTGTATAATTTATCCATACCCTTTCTCCGTTGAGTACTCCCAGCACTTGATCGCTGGGGTCAAAAGGTCAGACGGGCGGCTCGTGGCCATTTACCTGACCCGGCGACCTCGGTGCCGCATGATCTGTTCAGTCACTGCAGTATGTTACACAAACCATAAATGTGGTGTTTTATGACTACGAGTGTTGCTATGGTCACTGCGCTTGCATGAACTGCTCACCGACAGCGTAAACAAAAGCCAAGTGGGATCTCAAGGGGGAAAAGAGAGAGAGAAGAAAAGAGAGGTAGGTGGGAGGGGAACCTGGCTACCTGCAACCACTCCTGCTGGGCTTCTCAATTATACACACACCAGGGCAGCTAAATGCATTAGGACCTCAGCTGTATGCATGATACAAAAACGAATTTGTGCACTCAAACACACACACGCAGGCACTTTTTGGGGGTGGTGGGGGGGTCAAATGCGCCAGAATGTTAATGGCACACACAAAAACGTGGGTCTCTTGCATGCCTACACACGCATACAGAAGCATGCCAGGGTGCCCAAATACATTTGTACTGGAACCACACAGCCTGTTATTAATATTTGATGGAGTTCTCCATCAAGCTTTTTTGTGTAAATTCAGGTGGCTTTGTGGCAGTTAGGGACAGAGACAGTGGGTGAGCCGAATAATTACTATTATCTAAATTCCATTTTCGAACATGGCCCTTCCCTGCGCCTTCCTTACTATGGACTATGGAGTTCTCAGCGTAGTGGCTCCGCTGTGAATTTTCAATATTTAAAATCCACTCTCTGCATTTTAATCCCTCTCTCCCTTATTAATGAATTTCAATCTAAAGGTCATAAACCTGCTTAACACTTTGAGTTCCGGAGGTCAGGGATCCGGATTGTAGATCAGCGAAACACGATTTCTTAGTTCATGGGGCCACGTGTTTCGTTCAGTCTGTCTGTCTTGAATGATTACGTACAGCCTATTATTTTGACCTTCACTGCTTGTTACTTTAGAGATTTGGAGATATTAAAAGGAAGTGGTATGTGTGTGGGTCGGCGTTCCCAGGGGTCGTTCTTTCCTTAGCATGTCATCTGTAGCTCATATCAGGGTCAGTCTAACTCAGGGGTGCCGCACATGTCCTGAAAAGTGAAGCCAAAACATTTTGATCGCCCCCTGGTGGGGATGCAGTATTTATGTCACCCTCTCCATGTAAACGAATTTAGCTGTTATTTCTTATCATGTTGATGATGTACTTTTAATTGTTATTATTTGTTTTTCTAATAAGTTTGTTATTAGATGCTATTAAAAATTGGTGTAACGACTTGATTTGTGTGTTTGTCACGGAAAATGGGCGGGGCCTTGATACCAAAGCTCCACCTCACGACCACAAAATCTGCGCAAGAATGCCATCAGCTGCGATTATTATTATTTTTAGACATTTTTTTTTACAGTTGAAGTCTATAGAGACTCATCTATCCTTTTTTTTTTTGTACAGTTTTTGAGATTTTCTCTACAGTCTTTGAAAACTAAAGAGCACACCTACAAAGCCATCCTAAAGATCCATACGATTTAAAATGTAGCTAAAATGAGGCATCTTAGAAAGCAGCATTATTAAAGTACAAAAGCTTTTGTATCAAGAGCGCCTGTGTCGCTTAACAATGCCGTCTACTGTATGTAGGCTGCTCACTAGGTTTTGGAACAGATCTCTGTTCTGCAAAGTCCAGTGTTTTTGTGTGTGTTGTGTAACAAAAGCACCCTATGTGTCAGTCCTTACATACTTGGTTGTTTTTGAAAATAACGTACAGCATTGTGTGGCACAAAGTGTGTATCTGGATACATGTGTTGCCGTGTGCGTTTCCCAGGTTGAGTTGTCCACTGAGATCAGATGAAAGCAACAAGGCCTGTGACTGATCCATTTGTCCTGATCAGGGGAATTCTACCTCCCTCGCTCACTCTCTTATTTTTCCTCTCTCCATGTATGACCCACTTTTTCCGTCTCCCTTCTTTTCCAACGTCCCCTCTGAAGACAGGCCTATGGAGAGCTGGCAAGGGGACAATGCATGTGTGTGTATGTGTCGCCATCATTATGTGTCCCGCTAAATATAATTTCATGTGCTAATACGAGGTTCATTTTCCTGGCCTGCTTTTGATGTTCCTGAATCAATACCGTTTCCTTTTGCCCACATGTAGATGCCCTTGGAATTGTTGGGGGGTGAAGCGGGCTAGAGAAAGGCACAGTCATGGCATGTTGGCAGGACTTTGTGGTGTGGCCGGCCCTCTGAAAGGCTGCTATTCTGAGACTGAGAGTTGGTTTTTGTCTGCGTCTCTGAAGGAGGTGAGAGCCGTTCTTTCAGTACCGCAGTTGCGCTGAGAACAGAGGGACCCGTGCACCACCACAGCCCCATCAGGAGAGCCCGTGGAAGAAAAGAGCTCTTTGTTCGGCTTGGATAGAGACAGAAAAACACCCATCTCTTTGCAGCACAAACAACACACACTGTTCACACTCGCTGACTTCTGCTAGCGTGACAGGTGATAAACCGTCACCACGCCCCCCCCAACACCCCACCCCTTTTCATCTAAACTCAGCCCGTCCCAGCACGGGAGCTAAGCCGCCAGATCAGCTTGTTAGAGCTGTCTAAGTTTTTCTATCCTCATTTATTAATCTACAGTTTGGTTTTAAAGGCAATGTGAGACGTGTGGCAAAACAGAACCGCGTGAAATATTCACAGTTTGGTTTTTCGTGGGGATGTGGATAGTACTACATATTTTCAAAACTAACTCATTTATCTTAAGGAATTTAGTGGTTATGCTGGTTTAGGACTGCATGATATTAAATAAAAAATTATATATACACAATATATGCAATATAAAAATAATTACGTTTGTAAATTCAAATTAAATGTAGTGCTGGGCCTAGATTAATCTAGATTAATCTCATACAAAATAAAATAAATTTTTTGCATCACATACGAGTGTTGTGTGTAATTATTATTTATATATAAATACACACATATTCATGTATGTATTTAAGAAACATTTACATGTGTATATGTATTTATATATATTTTGATATATTCTATATTATTTATATATATATATATATATATATATATATATATATACATAATATTTAAACACAGCACAAACTCATATATAATGCAAAAGATTACTTTTATTTTGTATGAGATTAATCTAGATTAATCTATGCAAAGGCCTAATTAAATGATATATTAATAAAACTTATATAACCAACATACATTTCACGTTCATTCTGGGAAAAAGAAAGCATCGTCTCACAAGTTTCTCTGCTATCCGCATCAATCTTAAAGTTGGACTGTACATAACTTTTTGAAGTATTTAAATCATTTAGGTATTGCAAAGCATTGCAATATACACATTTGCAATGTTTCAATATATCTTCTAGCCCTAGGCTAGTTAGAGTTCAACTGTGTCTTAGAGAGTGTTCGGTTCATTCATAGTTGAGGCATTGCTGGTATATCCAATGTAAAAAAAAATCCATGTGAAGAGACCAACCTGATTAATAGAATAGTTGGCCCATCCCTATTTTTTGGCCTCCACCAGATTTGCTTGTGCAACCACACTTACGTGCATCAGCAGGGAACTCGGTGAAACTCAAGGATGGACGACGGCGTTTTGCAGCCGGCCGCAGAAATTTGCGCATGTTAAGAGAGAGTGAGCGAGCGAGAGCAGGAACGCCATTAGCATTCCCGGACATTGTTTGGCACTCCAGCCGCCCCTCTGCGTCGAATCGGGCGTCGTTGATTAATTTCAGCCTATTAGCACCCCTCATCCTCCCCCCACCCCTCCCAGGTTAATTCCCCATGCCAGCGAGCGGGAAAAGGGGCTGCGGGTGTGAGCGATGGTGCAGGGGGTTGCAGGGGAGCACGTTGTTGTCAGGACTGTATTAATGAGTGCGCCGCTCAGGTCCCGTGGACAGGGGGACGGTGTTCCTGGCTGCGCACGGCGACGGAGGCTCTGTCGAGGCCTGGCCTAGTTTCTGCCCTCACCGGGGAGTGAGAGGATCCAAGGACTGACGCTGATCACCTGACAGCGGCCCCATTGCTGTGAAAGTGTAGATGCACGTGTCTGTGTGTGTATATGTGTGAGAGAGACAGGAAGGAAGGAGAGGGTACAAGTGTTTTTAATTTCAGCTCTGAATAATTTGGGGAATTTGCAAAGACGGTGTCATGCGAGGTGTAAAACAGCGGTAGATCTTTTCCCACTTCTCTCTTCCGTGTGTACCGAATGCAAATAGAAGATCTGTAATATTGTTCCTCTACAAAAGCATTACTGTAGCAACAGTGCGTGCATGCTAACCTCATTCAAATTTCAACACCACATCCTATGTTGCTGTGATACTGCAATAAGGAAAGGAACACATTGTCTGGTTTTGATCCTGAATAGCCAAACGCACACCTGGATCATCTGTACTTGCTGCACCTGGACTTCCTGTTGAGCTATCATATTGTGACCGACTGTACAATCCGTAGTGTCATTAGTTCAGCCCTAGCCCTGTTGAAAGTCAATATGAGCATTACTCTGGGTCAGATGAAAAATTTACCTATCTCTTATATAATCACTGGTGTATTGAAACAGGTGCTTTTATTTAAATGTTATGTTTACATTTGGTGCATGGACATGAGACAGATCCTGAATTTGATTGTACCCAACCCTCATTGTCTGTAAATAGTAATAGGTCAGTTCCTGTACATTTAATAAATGGTTTTAAAGGGGAAGTACAATCATTTTAAGCTTAAAATCTAGAAGCTAGAAATGGAGAACTGTGAAATAAAGGTTTTTCCAACTTACTGTTTTATGTACTTTACTGTTGTTGTGTAAAACGACTCGACAGATAATTAAATTTTACATACTGTACTATTTTTTGTGTTACCTGGATTAATTTTTTACACAACCATATACAGATGATATAGTTAAATTCTCTTTACCACATTTTTTTCGCAGTATGCAATACAATTGTATACACAATAGAAATAAGAATAAAGAACAGAGAAAAAAGCTTAAGATTTAGACAAATTCACAGAACTGTGTAATTTAAGGAGTTTAACTAAAGAAAAGGAAAAAAGAAGAATATTAATGTTCATAAATAAACATGTGACTTTAAATATTAAATGGTGCATAATGGCAAATGGATGTGCTTTCTTCACTGTCAGAAAAAGGTACAGAACTGTGCCTTTTCTTTCACTGGTTTGGTACCATAAGGTTCCTATTTGTACCTTTACATGTATACTAAACATACAATGATCTATTGTGTACCTTTAAAGGTCCAGTTAATGGTTTTGTACCCCTAAAATTTAACTGGTACAAAATTGTTTCTTAAAATATAAGAATAGTCTCCAGAATAGAAAAATATTCTGGTATCCCCAGAATGTGTCTGTAAAGTTTTGTGGCAGCAATGAAAAACAGGCTGTTTTGTGTGTTTCTTTAAAGGGACACTCCACTTTTTTTTAATATAATATATATATTAAGCTGATCTCTGGCTCTGGTGGTTCCACTTTTAGCATAGCTTAGCATAATCCATTGAATCTGATTAGACCAATAGCATTGCGCTAAAAAAAATAACCAAAGAGTTTGGATATTTTTCGTTTTAAAATTTGACTCTTATGTAGTTACTTCGTGTACTAAGACCGACAAAAAATTAGAAGTTGCCATTTTCTAGGCAGATATGGCTAGATCAGCTGAATGGATTCCCAAGCGGTAAAAATCAAATGTTTAACTCTAGGGGAGCTGGAAAATGAGTATATTTAAAAAAAAAGTGGAGTGTCCCTTTTAATGCAAAGAAATCTTCTTTTTCCCCTCCCTGTATGCAAAGTGGGGGTATCGTGCTTACACATGTGCTTTGGACTACATCAAAATGTGTCTGGGGCAGAAAGTTGAACTACGCACTCATAAGGCGGAGTCTGTGAGCCATCATGGGTGGGGCATAATCATTGTGACATCACATTGATAGGGGAGCCTGTTTTGTGTGGCTGTTGTGGTTTAAAGGAGATTACACATAGAAGAATATATTAATTTTCTGCTAGAAACACATTTAAAAGTGCATTTTCAAGGATGGGGGACTTTAAGGTACACAATAGGATCTTAGGGTATAATATTTATACCCCAAAAGGTACAACATTATAATGTGTTGTTTACCCACAAAAATGAACTTTTGAGCCTGCCACCCCAGTGAGAGAAAAGGTATTGTTTTAAACCTTTATTTCTGACAGTGTTTGATTCTTCTAATACTTTTCAACAGCATTTATACATGTGTTCATCAAAACAAAACCACTTTAAAAATGAGCCCAAGGACGTAAAAAGGTCTCATGATTGTAATTCTGACATGAGCACTGCATGAGTTCAGAAAATTCATTCAGGTTCACATTGACCAATTTCTATGCTTCCCTTTTGGAATGGGTTCAAGTTTAATTCCTTGGCGTGCACCTGATTTCAGAAGTAGGCTTTCACAGTACCCAAAGGAAATAGCCCAGATGTTCAGGTCAGCTGCAGGTCTGCATCAAAACCTCCTGAGAAAGTGACTTCTGGTACACCAGGGTCGGATGACCAGGTGCATTGTGGGACCAAAGGTTTGTCATAGGTTGAGGCTCTCATAAGTGCATGACTGAGCCGAGCGCCATGTATGTGTTAAAAGAACCACGGTCCATCAGTTAGACGCAGGGTGTTGGTTGGCCCACTGAGGTGCTATAAATAGCTGTCATCAATATCTTCTTCTCAACCTCCTCACGTTCCCAATCCACTCAGGATGGCTCCTCTAATGGCATTAAATTTTCAAAAGAGCTGAGTCCACTGCGCCTCTCCGCACCCGCATCCGCCCAACAAGAGAGAGGAAGCAAGAACAAAAGAGTGAGAGGAAGAGTCAGAAAGGAAAGAAAGAAAACGAAAAGCTTAGATACTGAAAATGCAAGCTTTTAAAAAAAGAGATTTAATGTAGGTATAGATGGAGAGATGTGGCCGGTGTCCGTATAGATTAATTCTCAGCCCTGTTGTGAATAATACATTAGCTCTTTAATCATCCTCCACGGCCACCCGCTGTGCCACACCACTGTCATGGTGGTCCGAACAGTCCCCTCCGTTGCTGCCCTCTGCCCTGACCTGGGACGTTTAGCTGTGTCAGGCATGCACTACCATCACAAGAGATCCTGACCCCACTCTCTCTACAACTTGTCGTAGTCTAATCGATTACTCCTGAGCACACATGATAATGGGACACACATACCACGCGCACACACGGTTAACACACGTTCGGCACGTCTCCTTTCCGCCGACCTGCTGACCTTTGGACTTTTGAGAGTTGTCGGTTTGCTGCCATTCCTGACCTTGCAGTGGTCAATGTACAGTAGTTAACTTTTACTGTTACTTGGGAGAATTAATTATATCTAAGCAATGGTACTATTAAGTTATTTTTCTTGCCTTTAACATCTGATTACTACACCTGCTTTGGATCTAGAGAGTTTAGTTTGAGCTCTAAATAAGTATATGGTTGACTAGATGGCACTATGGTCTGTCAGATACCGTATTTTCTGGACTGTAAGTCGCTCTGAAGTATAAGTCGCATCAATCAAAAATGCGCCATGAAGATGAAAAAGTCGCTGTGGACTGTACGTCGCATTTATTTAGAAAATTATTTTTACAAAATCCAAGCCGAAGAACAGACATTTAATCTGAAAAAGCAAGTTTTCAACTAAACAATAGCACACAGAACAGCAGGCTGAATAGGTGTCCGTACGTTAACGTAATACAACAATACACAATAGCATACTGAACATACCTGGAAGGCTGAATGGGCTAAATGAACAGAACAAGCCAACAAGCATTAAGTTCGCAGGTTCGTCATTCCACGTCACTGAATTCACTGAATTACATAAATATTGGAGCAGCATAAAGCGGACTCTTGCGGCTGTAGATGGTAATGTTGTCTTTTGGTTCATATATGTCAAAATTTATTCAAACTGACTTACAAGTCGCACCCGACTAGAAGTCGTAGGACCAGCCAAACTATGAAAAAAAGTGTCACTTTTAGTCCAGAAAGTACGCTACCTTGTTCACACTGTCAGTGCAAATCTGATTTTGGTGCGTATCCGATTGGAATCCAATCACATTTAGAACGTGTGAACGGCCAAAAGCAGCATAAAATCCGTTTTTTTCTAATCCGATTCAAGCTACATCCAGAAGTGGTTTGAAATCCGTTTCAAACTTTGAAATTGCATTTCTGGAAATTCATTTTTGTGTAGCTTTTTGGTTACGTCATGTTGTCACATAACGCAACCCCAGCACAAACTTTGTAACAGTCCATTTCAGACGAAACGATAGGGGGGTTTAGGAAAGCCCACATATTGGGATATATAGTTTCTACAACGTCAGACGTCGAGGCATATTGTTGTGCTACCGTGACCTCATTGCCATAGAAACAGTACAGATAATCCGGAATTTTGGTTCTGAACAGTTGTGATACACAATATGGACAGTGAGTCGGATATGCACCAAAATCGGCATCATTCGCGATAAAAAAAGAAACACTGCACACAGGTGTCCGGTTTGACGGCTCCGTCTTCAGCTTCTCCCTCGACTGCAAGCGGCAAACCTCGCCGATCGGTCTGCGCAGAATTTGCTAATCTCAAACAAGCCTAATGTTGGAGACCCATTCATTTAGATGAACTAGTCAACCTCACTTATACCTTTTTCTTCCGCACTGAAAACCGAAAGAGAGTTGAAAAATATTTAACTTTGGGTGAAAAGCTCCGCTCATCAATGTCAGTTCTCACACGGCCATCCAATCACAGTGGAGGAGGGGCGGGACATGATCACAGCAACCAACCGGCTCACTGCTGAAGTATTATAGCTACCAAAGCGCTCAACTGAAGAAAGCTGGCATTCAGCTGAAAATCAGCTGGCATTCGGCGTTCTCCAGGTGTTTTCAGCCGTGTTTTAAAGTTTTGGTGTGCACAACCCCTTATTTCTCTTAAATATGGGTAGGTTTCTTCAAAAACACCAAATTTTGAGCAAAAAGCTGAGATAATTCCATTTTTGTGAAGGACTTTTGATAGAGATCAGATTCAGAGCGATCCTCCAAACTTAGACGGACATGCAGCTGCTCGCCCTAGGATGATACTTCCGGGTTTTATAAGTTGCGGAAGAGCACCACCTGGTGGATAATAGCGGTATTGGGGAAGGCGGAAATACTCGTCATTGGCAGGGAAGCGTTTTCTCTTAATTGATGAGATAACTCGTCAATGGCAGCGAAAGAGTTAAATGTATAAATATGCTGTTCTTGTTGCATTTAATTATACAGGGCTTCCTTAAGACTTCAACTAGTCATTCACAAAATACACCAACTAGTTAATTTTAAAAATGCTTGTTTTGCAGGAATCTTCGCTCATGTATCTTGTATATTTTTGTCCTTTAGGAAAGCGTCTCCAGGAGTGGATCTGTGTGATTTTGTGCCTCTCACTCTTCATCGTAAACTTCCTCTTCCTCCTCGTAAACTTCTCCACTGTGCACATCTATAAAATAATCTTTGGCATTGGTAAGTTTTTATCTCTATTGACTTCCTACATATTACCTGTGTTTTTATCAACGTAGAAGCACGCAACTGTAGTAATAAAACATGCTACTTTATGCGTTCATGGTCACTATTATTTTAGAAGCTACTAAATTCAATACATGCCTCTCTCGCTCTTTCTTTCAGTGACGGGTATTGTGACAGCAGACTTTGCCTCTGGGATGGTACATTGGGGAGCTGATACATGGGGTTCAGTGGACATCCCAGTAATTGGGAAGGTAAGGAAATAATGGGCCTGCACCTGTGCACAGGTCAGTTCACTGCTGGCTTATACGACACTCTGTAATATGATTTACCCGAGTATGACATGAAGTTGGATCAACATCCAAACAGCATTTCTACTAACCAATCAGATTTTAGGGTTAATTTATACAAATTAATATGCCTTAATAATGCTTGTATGTAATCGACCACTTGTTTGATAAAGCACAGTATCCAGCCTTTAACACGCTTTAATGAGACCCATCGTGTTGTTTCTTCATCTGTCGTTGGTGTCCACATTGCACTTGCATCAGCTGTTGGGCAAGAATAGCTAAAAATGTTCTTCTACCCTCCCATGTGAATGTGATTAACTAGATATGTGGGCAAGTCCAGTTATAAAGGCGCTGTATTTTTTGAGATGGGCACACTTTTCAGGCGCACATCCTTATGCATATTTTAATGCCCACAATACACCCACACACCCTCGTATGCAGAGTGTGGTCTCTAAGCATAGTATCTTGTTTGATTTTAACAAATTGCCCTGTTTAATTTTCATATCAGCTTTTGCACCATTGGCCTTGTGGTTTACCGGGCTCGAAAACGGCGAGTGTGAAATGCCATCTGCGCCCTGGGGAGTTTGGCCCTTCCTGCTTTCCTAGAGAGCCCTATGTTAACCCCTCCTCCCAACAGCCCCCACTCGCAACCCCAAAGGGTGCTAGGAAAACCCAGGAGGGTTGCATTAATGCATAGTATGGTCGCACTCTTCATGTCCAATCAGAGAAAAGGTCACCCCCTCACCATCCAATTAAAATGCAGCCAACACTTGCTTTCTGTGTCGGACAACCAGGAGCAATGAATCTGAGAGCATTTATGTGTTTGTGTGCTGACAGGGGTCATTGCACTATTATGTGAAAGGGGGCGATAGAGTGATGGGGAAAAAATAGCTAACCTAAGCTCAAGCTAGTCCCTTGTGCCAATTATAAAGCTACTTTAGAAAATATGGACTGGTAAATTTGATTACGGTGAAAGGAAATGACAAGTGTACAGGTTTAGCAATGATCAAGATATACTTGGCAATGAGCGTGGCCATGAAATGATCACAGTTTGAGCCTGTCCTGTGAGTAACACCAATCTTTCCTATTGTTTTCTGGCCAGTGTGTGCGGTATAACAGTAGTGTCCTGCTTCTGTAAGGGTGCTGCTGCTGCTGTGTGAGTTATTTCACTTAGCTATGAATCTTGAATCATTTTAACTGGGTTCTCTTACCAAAACAGGATTTGACAAACTCAACCAGGGGTGTATAAATCGAGGGGCAAACTTTTGATCTCTTTGATGAAGCCAATACGGAAGTGACTTAAACTGCAATTCATCGACTGGCCACTAGAGGTTGGCTCCAAAAAGGAGCCAATTCCCATAGACCCCCATGTCAAAATGCCCAAATTTAGAGCAGAAACAATTTGGTACAAAAATTGTGTTTGGTTTTTATAGCTAATTTTGCCCTTCATGGCAACTGTGAATTTTTTTGTAACTCACCCGTTTAAATGATATTAAGCCTTAAAGTTCTGCATAATTAAGACGTGGCCACTTGAGGTGACGGTTGAACCGCCACTGCTGTCACTACCCCCAAGCTAGGCGGGCGTGGTTTCAGCAACCAGCCACCTCAGTTTCACCCACGTCCTGCCTCTTTACCCATTGTCGCATTTTCGCAAGTAATGCACCGTGACACGTGGCCAAGATGGCGACAGCAGGCACCGCCTACTATTGGCTTCAAAAACGATCTTTAGAAACCTATGGGTGATGTTTTGGACACTACGTCCATAATTTTGACTTAAGGGTGCAACTGGATACATTACTGCATTGCCCACCAACTATAAAATTGGGCATCGCAGTATTTGTTTTTTGTTTTAAAAGCATATATGTGACCCTGGACCACAAAACCAGTCATAAGGGTCAATTTTTTTTTTAGATTTATATCATGTCATCTTGAACAAATAAACTTTCCATTGATGTATGTAAACTTACCATATGAAGTTTGATAGGAGAGGGCAATATTTGGCCAACTATTTAAAAAATCTTAAATCTGAGGGTGCACAAAAATGAAAATACTGAGAAAATCGCCTTTAAAGTTGTCCAATGGAAGTCCTTAGCAACTTCATCCACTTACAAAAAGAAAGTTTTGATATATTTACAATAGGACATTTACAAAAAATCTTTTTGGAACATGATCTTTACATAATATCCTAATAATAATATAATAATAATTGATATAATTGATATAATATAATTTATATAATTATTATAAAAATAATAATTTTGACCTATCCAATGTATTGTTGGCTATAGGGAATGTGGAGGTGACGTCACGCAGTGTTGCATTTTGGGTCCTCTGCCATATTTGCAGGATCGCGCCCTATCCCGCTGTACAGTATTTGAGTTTGTGTGTTGTAGGTTGTTTGGATTTTCTGTCGAGATTTTAATAAATGTCGATATGTTTGGTCAGTACAGCTCGATCACATCATCGTTCAGGTAGGAAACTGAACAACGGAATAGGTTTTTTCAGCTTTCATTCTTGGAAAAAACAACAAGGGAAGACGTTGGAGCTGACGAAAAGATGCCAGATCGCGTGGTTTGCCTGCCGCAATCAGGAGAAAAACTTTTACTTTTCAAAACATCGCTGCATCAGCAAGAGTGTGTTTTCGCTGCATTTTCAGTGATTTAGTAATTTGTGATTAATAAAAGCAGAAGCACTTAATTTGTCTTGGTTTATGCTAACACTGTCAACTAACTTGTAAATGTAAATTATGTACTCATTAATTTCTAATCAACATAACCACGAGTTACAAAAATAAATCTTTAGACAATTTTGACGATTATAACAAATATTTTTTTTATTAAATGCAACTGCTCAAAGCCACTGCTTATGAATCTTATAACTATTCATAAGCTAAATATTTTGTTTGTTTTTGTAACTTGGCCAAAAACAGAAGTTCCATCTTATGAACATGTGTTGATTCATTGCACAGAATACAATTTTATAGAATCAATAAGATACGTAGGTAATATTTTTTTTGTTTTCATTTTCAGGTTTATTTAACACGGACAATGCACATCAATAATACATTTGAAAATGTACAATGTGCCAGAATTAGACAAAAGGCTTTTTTACATCTGCTGTCCCTGGACAGATTGTACAATGTCACACCTAAAAAGACATAAAAATATAATTACACATTCAAGTTTAATTAAATACAAATAAAATTAACTATTGGTATAATTATAAAACAAAATCAAAAGTAAGCACCATTAATCAGTATCAACATCGACTCCATACTGAATACATTCAGTAAATGGCATATTTCTTATAGCTGTTTTGCCAACCATCTTAAAACTCTGAAAGAAGAAGTGCCATCTTACTATGAGCTTGAAGGGATTTATAGCTCTTAAACTCCTTCAAAGTGTACGCATTCAATCCAAAAACAAGGTAATTGACCAGAGATGTGAGCGGAGGTAGTGCGTCTGGATCCGTAATCCAGTCATGGGCTGCTAAATCATATGGATCCGTTTTGTTTATCTCGGACAGTTTGTCCAAATAAAGTTTTTGGGCAGTAGCATTTAGTTTCTCCCGATGGGGTCCATTGTCTTTTTCTTTCAACTTCTCGATTTCTTCCCTTCTTCTTCAATTTTACCTTGTTTTAACTTAACACACCCACAATTAAATGGCATAGCGGTCGGCGGTGCCTCTATACATGGCGCCCAAGTCCCATTATGCAACTCTGGGTGATGTACCTTCACATTCCCTATTGCTACAAATGTACATGTGTGACTTGGTTTTGTGGTCCAGGGTCACATTTTAATTTCCAGTGTAGTATGAAGTGTCTTTGTGCCATTTCAAAGTGCTATTGATGCGGAACAGAAGTCAGTTCCCACATTAAATGTGTTTATATTTTAAACAGATGGAAAAAATAAAGTGGACATCTTTTAAGGGTTCATTGCAGAACTGTTTTTTCCATCCCACAACTGTCTAGTCTGTAGTGTAAAGCAGCAGATCGAACACTGTTGTCGAGAGAAAATGGGCATCTGAGGCCGTGTGCCAGCCATCTTTGGTTCCTAACATGCAGGTCATTTGAACGGCCCGTCCGGCCCCCGCTGCGGATCTGGCCGAGGGGCCCCGCATTCTCTTGCTTTCATCAGCTGTCCGTCTGTGGTGTAAAACGGCACAGGCTCGCCGCCCCACCGTGAAGGGGTTTCCACCCGGCTCCGCAGTCAACGCCGATCCTTCTGCTGTCGAGGATAATTAGGTTCCGCCACCTGGGAGTGATCGAACTTCAAAAAAGCGAGGGAATTTACGGACATTAAGAACGTGGCGCTTTAAGACCCTTAACCAGCAGATTAAAGGCGCCACTTAGCGAACCGATATATATATGGCTTTTTGTCCACATGTTCAAACAAGAAGCTCCAACTTGAGGGAGAATCATTAATGGCCGTGATTAAACAGGCACTTAAGAGCAAAGAGCGTAGGGAGGAGGAAAAAAGAAGGAGAAATGAAATGGATCTCTAATACTCGCTCTGGGTTAAGGGTGGGGGAGGACAGACTACTGGTTTTGGCTGGGTTGCTAGGGCAATCTGAAGATGTGAGTCATGATTAGGCAGAAGGCGGGTGAGGCGAGGCGAGGCAGGCCGTTAAACGGTGTGGGATTAGCGGTGGCGAGGCGCAGGTTTGCCGCCGTGCGCCGGCGAGTCGACACGCACACTGTGTGCTGTCTGGGGCTTAGCGCTCTTTTAATCTCGCGCGCAGAGAGAAAGAACGGAAACGAGAAGAACAGGAGGGAACATAATTGTCGAAATATCAACAGATAGTTTTCTGCGCTCCAGCAGAGTGTCGCCACGCGCTCTCAGATATAGGTGTTATTGAGTTCAGCCCACAAACACGCGATAATGACATTTTTCCCCCGCGCTGTCTCTGAAACGCCATGGTAATGTGGCTCCAAACGATTCCTCCTTTTTATGTGGAAAATAAATTACCTTCATTCTTGTATTTTCTTTTGTGCCTATACCATCTTTTCTCTTACTCCCTTTCATTTTGCGACACCCGCGCGGTCGCAGACGGGCGCCCGTCTCAAAGCAGCACTCCTGGGCGTGAGTGACAGGTGCTGCTGGGTTATGGTTTTTCATGATGCTGGATTTGAGCCGTGGGGAAGTGCTGTTTAATGCCGGGTTATCTTTTCGCTCCGGAATGTGTCGCTCGTGTCGCAGCGCCATCTTTCATTTAGGCCCTGTTAACGCCAACGCACCAATTTGGGTCTATCAGTCAACATCTAACCCCACCCAATCTGTCTTTTGCCTTAGGAACTGAAAGAAATGTAAAGCAGAGGATTTTTTACTAAATCCTTATTTGGATAAATATAATCACAAGCTTTTCCACTGACATGGTGATTGCTTGTATATAAATCTAGGGGCATCAAAGTTTGATTTGAATATTTGATATGAAAGTAAATAATATAAAAAAATCAAGGTAATATTTTTTCTTACACAATGTCCTTTACATTATCTAGGACAATTTTATATATAAAAAACTTAAATTACATAAAATGACTTGAGCTGGGATTTCACAGTATGGGTCACACACATGTTATTAAAATTGGATGGATTATGGATTTTAGTCATTTACAGATCCTATGGCCCACCTTTATCACAAGAACCAGCACTATTCAGGTGGAAAGTGTTCAGCAGTGTCTTTAACTAATACACCAGTAGCTCCTAGTTTGACCCCTAGATTGATCTGATCATAGGATGCGTTTCATTAGCATAGGGTAATGGACATAAATCACAGCTCTAGACACCCCCACCTGTTTTTCATTTGAACCTTAACCTCCTTTTTCCTGCTCCTCCCACCTCTCTCGCTACTTTCTCTCTATTCAGGCATTCATTCGCCCGTTCCGGGAGCACCACATTGATCCGACGGCCATCACACGGCATGACTTCATAGAGACAAATGGAGACAACTGCATGATCACCATCCTACCTCTGGCCCACATGGCCTATAAATTCCTATCCTACCCACCAGGTATATACACACACATCCTCTCACACATCCAGTGTGTTTGTAAGAGTTAGTCAGCATGACCGTTTTAGAACGTGAGTGTGACTACTTTTTCTGGTGCGGTCCATGTGTCACACATTCATCTTAAAATACCTAAAAGCTTTTAAAGATCGACAAACAAAAATATGGTTTGTAAAGGTAATGCTTTTAGGGTTTTTTAACCTCTGCATGGGTTTAAAGGGAAAAAAATCACCAAATAAGGAAAAGTTTGTTACCATCTATGCTCAGGTCACCCTGAACGTTTTCCATATTTTATTTACATTTATGCATTTGTCAGACACTTTTATCCAACACAACTTACAGTGCATTCAAGCAATATGTTTTATAAGTGCATGTGTTCAGATTGAATAGGGTCGGATGCTATCAAGAGTTTCTGTTCCCCATATTGCAGTTGTTTTTATGCTTGTTTAAAGGGATAGTTCACTCAAAAATGTATATATACTCTCCAAACCGGTATATTTTTTTTTTTGTTCTGATGAACACAAATGAAGATATTTTGTGGAATGTTTGTAACCTAAACGATGAACCCCATTCCCTTTCATAGTAGGAAAAAATACTATGAAAGTCAGTGGGGCTCACAAACAGTTTGATTACAAACATTCCTCAAAATATCTTTCTTCCCGTTCATCAAAACACAGAAATTTATACAGGTTTGTAACAATACGAGAGTGAGCAAATTATGTCAGAATTTTCATTTTTGTATGAACTATCCCTTTAAAGGGACACTCCACTTTTTTGAAAATATGCTCATTTCCAGCTCCCCTAGAGTTAAACATTTGATTTTCACCGTTTTGGAATCCATTCAGTTGATCTCCGGGTCTGGCGCTAGCACTTTTAGCATAGCTTAGCACAAACCATTGAATCTGATTAGACCATTAGCATCGCGCTAAAAATAACCAAAGAGTTTCAATATTTGTCCTATTTAAAACTTGACACTTCTGTAGTTACATCGTGTACTAAGACTGACAGAAAATTAAAAGTTGCGATTTTCTAGGCAGATATGGCTATGAACTATATTCTCATTCTGGCGTAATAATCAAGGACTTTGCTGATGTAACATGGCTGCAGCAGGCGTAGTGATACAAATAGTCCCCTTGGTTACTATCAATGGCAAGGGACTATTTTCAATGGACTGTGCTAAGCTATGCTAAAGTGCTAGCGCCAGACCCGGAGATTAGCTGAATGTATTCCAAAATGGTAAGAATCAAATGTTTAACACAAGGTGAACTAGAAAATTAGCATTTTTTCAAAAAGGGTGGAGTGTCCCTTTAAGTAACCCATGATTGATGATGTTAGACACCAGACATTGAATGTAGAAGGTCAATGTGATGGTTAACTATCATACTGAAAGTTTAAGGCATGTCACTTCAAGACATGTCATCTCAATTTGCATTTAATTTTTATCTCATTCTTCCCACCTTTCTCGTTGTTCCTCTATTTCCCCCATCAACTCTCCCCTACATGTCTATCTCTCTTATCCAGATGCCCTTGCAGAGTCCTACCCATGGGAATGTTTTGTTTTTGCATTGGCGGTCTTTGTAACCATGACTAATCAGATCCACAAGTGGTCTCACTCCTACTTCGGCCTGCCACGCTGGGTCACACTACTGCAGGACTGCCACCTAGTGCTGCCACGAAAACACCATCGCATCCATCACGTGTCGCCCCATGAGACGTACTACTGCATCACCACAGGTACTAGGAATGTCAAACGCATCAGTATGGTGGTAATAAATAATGCTAGTAAGAAAAAAGCAACATGCCTGTCTGAGAGATATTTTAATGTAAATACAGTCAGTAAATACAGAATTTGAATTCATCGAAGATGTTTTACTAGCATCAGTATCGACTCCTGAAATTTGGTGCACACGCTTGAGCGTACTTCCTTCACACTCCCCCTAACAAAAGATACAGTAAAAGCCTTTGATGACTTGTGAGACCCACGGTATCCGGCAAGTATTCTTCTGCAAGCATGGCCCTGCATCACCAGTAGCTGTAAACAGTGGGTTAAATTAACTTTGTTAAAGTCAGTGGCGCCTTTGCTTGGATGTGTGTGTGTCTGTGAAGGCATTGAAGTCCCATGATAGCTGGAGCACTCAGTATGCGACATGCGTCTCTGGGAGAGAGGGGAGCGAGGATGCTTGTGCGTCACCCTGCGCCCCAGTGGACGACAGATGTGTGTGTGTGCACACGCATGCTCCAGAGCTCAGACCGGTCCTTTTGACCCTCCTTCTTTCCTTTCCACTGCTGCTCCCTGATCCCACTGGGAGACGCTGATGAAGGGAGAGAACAGGGTCTCTCTCTCTCTTTCGGTCTCTCGCACACATGCACGCACACATGGGAGTCTCTCTGCGTGAGCCCTGCTCCTCCACCCTCCCTGCCCGAGTCCCCAGGGGCCGAGGCCCGCCTTTGTGTGTGCCAGTGGCTGACAACCTCCATGTATATTTAATGCTAACCTGCTGTCAGTGCTAACAAATAGGCCTGCATGGGGGGGTCTGTGGGTTTGACAAAGATGAAAAATCAAACAAACATGATGAGCTGTTCTGCTCTCCTCCTGAACCAAAAGGGTCACCGTTGAGAGAGGGTGTATATACACACACGGAGGTGAGATAGACAAGATTGAGATATATGAGGAATGGTGTGGTGTGTATATATGGAGCAAAATATGAACATTTTCTAGCAATAAATAATGTGCTGCTTTTTTGAAAAAGTTATTTGACGTTAGCTTAGCTTGGGTAAATATTCCGAGCATGTTGCGCTCCTGTTTGTGGTATTATTGCATATTCTTTATGTATGTTTATTTCCATGTAATCTGAAAAGTCTGGTTTATTATAGCAAATTATTTTGGTATTTTTAAATCTCAGTTTAAATCTCATTTTTTATGTTAGCTTTTAATTAATTGATTGATTGCTTTTTATCTTTGTTTTACAGTGCATAATGTCTCTTTAATCTTAATCTTTATTATGTGTTGTATCTTTGTTGTTTTAATTGTTTTTGTACAGCGCTTTGAGATGTGCACTTTAAAGGCGCTATAGAAAATAAAGTTTTTTATTATTATTATTACTATACCTGTCAGCTGCCATATTTCCTGACTAGTGTCCGATAATCCCAAGAAAAGTATATATCGCTTTAGTAGACTTCAATCTTTCTATGAGAGCATAACATTTGTGACCCTGGACCACAAAACCAGTTATAAGTCAAGGGGGTATATTTGTAGCAATAGCCAACAGTACATTGTATGGGTCAAAGTTGTTGATTTAATTTAATAAAAAAGTTGTTAATTAATGTAAAAAATCATTAGTATATTAGTTAAGATCATGTTTCAAGAAGATATTTTGTAAATTTCTTGCCATAAATATATTTTATATATATTTATATTTATTTGTCATAAGTAATATGTTGCTAAAGATTTCATTTGGACAACTTTAAAGGCGTTTTTTATTTTTTGCACCGAGATTCCTGACTTTCAAATTGTATCTCAGCCAAATATTGTCATATCCTAACAAACCATACTTCAAAAGAAAGATTAGCAGTTCGGCTTTCAGATTATTTCTAAATCTCGATTTTGAAAAATTTACCCTTATGATTGGTTTTCTGGTCTAGTGTCACATTTGCAATAATACCACAATTCTGTATGTATTATATATATTTAATAATTGTTATGTTTTCCAACCAAAGGGAGGTATAAAAAACTAATTAAACACATGAACGAAAAGCTAGGGGAAAAAGATGAGTTTTTTTTAAGAGATTTAAAACTCGTAAGTAATTTTATATTTATTGTAGTACTGAATAACTGCAAGATTTACATGGTGTTTAAATATATACCAAATAATGCAAAGGTACTACCATAGTACACGTTCAACTAAACATAATATTACCATGGTACTTTGATATATACCATAGTACTGAGTGATTTACAGTACTGTGCTACAGTCATAGGCCACCACCACCAGACTTTGTTTTAGTTGTTTTAGTAGTTTAAATGTCCATTCATATTTATTTTTCAATCTATTTTATTAAGATACAAACAGAAAATACAGGAAATATGTACAAAAATTACATTTTCAGGACTAAATGTCTTCTTTAGGCATCGTCTGTGTTTAATGTGACCTCTCTTGGCACTAAACACATCTTGAGCGTTTTTGAGCAGAATGAAGTAAAAAGACAAATTTCTTTAAAATTAGAAATTAGGATTTAATTAATAGGTTTAATAATTTAGGTTTGAGAGATCCTGGAGTTTCCTGCTATTGATCAAGTGGAAGGGGAGTTTACCCTAAAAATTTGACACATCAGTTTATACAGTTTTTAATACTAAATAAACATTTCCTGTATTTTCTGGTTGTGTTCTTATAAAGAAACTAAGAAACAATTATATATGAACACTATACAATTGCAAAAACAACAAATCTAATTCTGGCATGATAGGCTAAGACTTGTACAGTACTGTACATGGTTCATAAATATATATCAAATTATGCAAAGTTAGGTACATGTCCAAATAAACAATGGTATTACAATACAATGAGACACTGTTGCATTTAAAATGTTTGCATTTATTGAGGTGGTATTTAAAATTTGTCATGTCAAACATGTCTTGTGTGTGTGGCTGAACTGGTTTTTATGTCAACCCCAAAGGAATTCCTGTCTGAGAGGACAATTGTGTGTGTGTGTGTGTGTGTGTGTGTGTGTGTGTGTGTGTGCGTGTGTCCGTGCATGTGTGTGCGTGTGTGTGTGTACACATTGTGGAGTTTGGGCAGGCTGGCGGGTGGGGTGGGCTGGGATGCTGCTACATATTTATAGCAGTAAGTGTGTACATTACTCTACTGCTTCTGCCTGATCTTCTGTCCATCCCCTGGGATTCACCATCCAGCAGCTTCTGATGTCGCTCTCTGTGCTTCCTCTCTTTCTTCCTGTCTTGCTCTTTTGTCCTTGCTCTCTCCTTTTTGCTCGTCTTGCCCTTGCACTGTTCTCTCTCTCTCTCTCTCTCTCTCTCTCTCTCTCTCTCTTTCTTTCTCTCTCTCTCTCTCTCTCTCTCTCTCTCTCTCTCTCTCTCTCTCTCTCTTTCTTTCTCTCTCTTTCTTTCTCTCTCTCTCTCTCTCTCTCTCTCTCTCTCTCTCTCTCTCTCTCTCTTTCTCTCTCTCTCTCTCTCTCTTTCTTCAGGTGCTGGTGGTGAGTTTTTGAGTGTGTCATTCACAGAAAGAATGAATTTGTGTGTGGTTGGTTTTACACATCAAACGCCTGTTTCTCCACATCTCTCTATTCATTTTACATTTTCAGTTTTTGTCAAAGCATTTTTTTTATCATTGTTTAACATAGACTATAAAAATTCCTTGTTGCATTTACATTTTTACGTTGAATCAATTTGAAATTGCAATTATTTAAACTTTGACTAGTGAGTTGCTATAAAAAGGTAAAAATAAAGTTTTATTTTTATAATTTATAGCAATTCTTCACTAGTCCAGAAAGTTTATATAACTTGTAAATTCAAAGTTTAAAGGAAAACACCACCGTTTTTCAAAATTTTACTATGTTCTTACTTCAACTTAAACAAATTAATGTATACCTATCTTTTTTAATGCGTGCATTTAATCTTTGTACAGCGCGTCCTGAATGTGTTAGCATTTAGCCTAGCCCTATTCATTCCTTAGGATCCAAACAAGGATGAATTTAGAAGCCACCAAACACTTCCATGTTTTCCCCATTTAAAGACTGTTACATGAGTAGTTACACAAGTAAGTATGGTGGCACAAAATAAACTGTGGCGATTTTTTAAACTGATAAAAAATGAGAACTATATTGTACTTAGTTTGCAGCACTTCGACCTCGGGCGCAGTACCTCATTTTTTATTGTTTTATTTTGTGCCACCATACTTACTTGTGTAACTACTCATGTAACAGTCTGGAAAACATGGTTGTGTTTGGTGGCTTCTAAATTTATCCCTGTTTGGAGCCATAGGAATGAATTGGGCTAGGCTAAATGCTAACACATTCACGACATGCTGTACAAAGATTAAATGCACGCATTGAAAAAAGATAGGTATACATTAATTCATCTAAGTTAAGGTAAGAACATAGTAAAATATTGAAAAACGGTGGTGTTTTCCTTTAAACTTGTTGTTAAACTTTTTTACAGTGTACTCTGTTAGTGCTGAGAATTGATACACACATACAAAAAAACATTTAAAAAAAATTAAAGTTCTACATATTTTCTAGTTTAAAATATGTGTTATATGAGCCATGTGTTTTTATATGATAATGAAGTAATTGTGACCCTGTTTGAAAAAAAACAAGGCTACATTATCAGAAAGTTTGATTTCAATCTTTGACATGACCCTACTCAGTCAATATTAAAGACATCAAGGTTGTATTTTCACAGAATGCTCTTGTCTTTACATCATGTAGGATGATTTTATATAGAAAACAGTAAATCACAAAAAAATTACTTTAGCTGGGTTGTCATAGACAGGGTTACAGTTAATGTTAAAAGGTTTAGTAGTCTTATAAAAAATCTGTAGGCTAAGCAGACAAAAATTGCTTTATCACATTAAACCTTCTTAAGACAAAGTTAACACCTGCTTGTCCAACATTCTTCAAATGTACCTGAAAAACGTAATAAGTAAAGTAATACTTTCTTTCTCTCCCTCAGGATGGTTAAACTACCCGATGGACAGAGTGGGCTTCTGGAGAAGATTGGAGTGGGTGATAGAGAGATTGACAGGTCAGAAGCCACGCAGCGATGACCTTTCCTGGGCCAAGAAAACATAGTGACCAGGAAAACAGGACTGTACCTCTCCTTCAGCTGGAAAGGAGCAGAACCAGATTATGGGCCTTACCTCTGTATCCCAAACCTCCCTCACTCCTTCTCAACTTCTCCTTCTAACCCTAAACCCTTTCCTTTATAGCACAGATCACTCTTACTGTTGGGGCCTTTATCTGCCACTGATGTCGGTTACACATAAGCCATCACCTTTTCCTCATTGTCTGGCTTCTTCCTCCTAATTCTTATTTTGTAGATGTACACACATTTTTGAAGAGGTACTGTATAGACAGTAGAGAGGATGATGAGAGAGACCTTATCTCCCACAATCCTTTGCTCTATCTCTGTATCTCTGTAGTCTTGCATTGCATGAAAGAGGCGACCGCCGCTTTCTCATTGCACAGTGTGTTAAATGTATGTTTTCTGGAGGTTGGGCTCTCCAGAGGACCATAACCATGTTGTGATTTCCCAGCACGGTTTTCATAGCGGGAGAGAGGCAATTAAATGTGGATTCGATTTTGAAGTTAGATCAGAGAAAATGATTTGCAGTCGAAAGCACTTTCTCCTGGTTAAAATGTGTTTTAGAAGTGTTGTGTGTTCTCGTCACCCTTCCTTGGTTTGGACTGAAGAAAGCATTTCCCACTGAAGAGTTTTAACTTAGGGAAAGATTTTTGTTGGCCAAACAATGGGGTCAGCGCTTCACTTGACCCAAGTGAATGTTTTCCCTGAATGTCTCTTATAGCGCTTATAGGTTATTGGCCTTAACTACAAATTAATTTACAAAACTCACTCGCTTATTTCTGATCAGCTCACCAAGGGCTTTGCGAGAATAAACAATGATCACATTTATGGTGTGGTAAAGTGATGTTACAGTGATGTTATTGATAGTTTTAGTGGTTTAGTGAAGTCCTCCTATATAGTACGACAGTTCAGCAAAGGTTGTGCTAGCAAAAATCACTTTGAGTAATTAGTTATTAGGTTTTATTAAATAATTAATGATTTTTATTCTTATCGAATGATATTTGCACTAAATATTCACTTTTCAAGCAAAATTGAAGAGAGATAGCCAAATGCACTCCTTTAGCGGATTTTGACCGCAGTGACACACACACACACACACACACTTCCTGAATAAAGACTCCAGTTGTTGAACCAGTGATCAAATCAGGATGATTTGTCTCAACATGACATCTTCATAAGACAGCTTCACAATTTGAGATTCATGCTTTTGTTTTTTTATATTATTACAGTATAACATTCAGCCTTGTATTTGTTTTTACTTTCCACTTTGCAGCCAAAGCTTGCTGCTAGTCTGCCTTAAACCAATGTTTTTATTAGCTGTATGATTTAATAAATATCTAATAAATAACATTTGATATTTGTGGGGTTTTCGCTCCTTTTTTTCATGTTAAAAAAGTAAAAAGGGGCCATTTTGTTCTGTGGTAACAATTAAAGCTTGTCTTAAAAAATTGCACAGGAAATGTGCAGGGTACTTGAAGTGATTTGAGAAAATGTTTGTGGGTAGGGGGTCGTTCAGTAAATCACAAAATGGCCTCTTTAATTTCATTATTTGGTCAGAGAATTGATCGAAACTGATGATTGGCAGCATTGTAAGATGCTTACAACAGTGTTGAATAGGTAAAGAGCGTCCTCTGGTGGTTGAACAGTGTCCATACAGTGCAAAATACGTCACTGTGCTGCATTTTCAAATAATGATTTTCATGTTTTTTATGATGTGTGATACTTTTAGGGGCAGTTTCCCGTACAGGGTTTAGATTAATCCAGGACTATCTTACTTATATTAGGACATTTGAGTAGTTTTAAAGGAAAACACCACCGTTTTTCAATATTTTACTATGTTTTTACCTCAACTTAGATGAATTAATACATACCTATCTTTTTCGATGTATGCACTTTTAATCTTTGTACAGCGCTTCTTGAACGTGTTAGCATTTAGCCTAGCCCCATTCATTCCTATGGCTCCAAACAAAAGTTTTTATTTTGTGCCACCATACTTACTCGTGTAACTACTCATGTAACAGTCTTTAAATAGGGAAAAACATGGAAGTGTTTGGTGACTCTTAAATTCATCCCTGTTTGGAGCCATACGAATGAATGGGGCTAGGCTAAATGCCAACACATTCACGAGGTGCTTTACAAAGATTAAAAGTGCATGCATTGGAAAAAGATATGTATGTATTAATTCGTCTAAGTTGGGGGAAGAACATAGTAAAATATTGAAAAACGTTGGTGTTTTCCTTTAATAGATAAATCATTATCGTTTTTGTTCAGATTCATCTGTAGTCTTCTGCATTTAACAGTTATAAGCTCATAATTCATAAATTAATTAATTCCTTGTATAGATGCTGTGTAAGTTAGATACGGTATAATATTAATATTATTCCTATGAGGGTGGATGTCAAAATGAACTGTCAATGCTGCAGCTAGGTGTTGATGTTACTTTCAGATAATATTAATCTCTCGGTTAAATGAGACGGAGACTCTTAACTTTCTGTCTCCATCTTTTCTGTGTTCTGTAGTTGCCATATCACCTCTGCTAAGATATATATAACCAAAAAATGCAATAACATTGTTATATAATCACTGCTTTAAACCCCCCTCCCAAAACTCAATGAGCTTTAAAAAAATGTTCACTGGAAAAAGGCAGTGCCCTTTAAAGGTGCTATATGTACCATTGAGGGACAGACATGTATATAATTGGTACCAATATGTACCTTTTTTAGGTACAAATATGCACACTTTAGGTGCAAAGGTGTACATTTTGAAGGGGTTCCTCCCCAGTGACAGCTATAGGGGCCATTTCTGACCATTGATTATACTTTACAACAGTTCTGTACCTTGAAGACCTTTGTGAATGTCAATTTAAAAACCTTCGACATTTTCATATTTCATTATGTAAGTGAGCTGTAAGCCGTCATTTATAAAATATTTATTAGAAAAAATTCTCCTTGAAAAGGTAAGCTGTTCAGTACACAGGGCAATATCTTGCTGTGGTTAGGGGCCATAAATCTTTATAAGTTCTCTTCATGTTACGCTGATGATCTTCATTTAATGGTTGCAAACTGGTAACATTTACCTGGTTACTGTGATAAAGTGGTACTGAGATTTTAAATTTAGGCACTGATATGATGTCTCTGTCAGTGACAGGATTCATTAATCATCTATTATCTAAGCCAACACGTCTGATGCTCTTTGCTGTAGGTACCCATCTACTGATCGACGTATGAGCTTAAACGTCTTTCTTTGGTGAGCTACATGAATTTGAAGTCTATTTTGCAATTTCAGGGTACAGAAAAAGGTATGAAAGATGTCAATATGACAAAAGTACACATTTGTACCTAAAGAATCCATATTAATACCAATATAAGGGTATATATTGGAACCTCTTAGATAGGCTACACATCTGTAAATGGTGTCAAAACCTTTTGAAAGGGTACCTTCCCAGTGACAGCTTCTGTACCTTTTCCTAATTATTTCATGCCTATGTACATGTTTAATATGATATATATATAGTAATTTCAGAATTTAAAGGAGTGATGAAGTGTGTGTGTGTGGTACAAAACTACTGCTATTAAATCTTACTATACACAAATAGACTTGCCGTACAGCATGCACTGAATTAAACTGATGCTTATGTAACACATCATAAAAAAGTAATGTGTTTTCACACATTACTGTGTTTACCAGAATATTGTTAGTGTATGGATCACATTGAGTAAGAAACACATTGCTAATTTAGGCCACTAGAGACTACGGTGCTGTCAACTTTAAATTCAACAAAACTGTCACCACCAGCATCAGCACCAAGTATTCCAGATGAAGCATGAGTGCTAATGCATGTCAGTCTCCTCCAAGCCTTTAGATGGCGCTCTTGTACCTCATCTGCGTTGACGCACGCACGCGCGCACAGACAGCAGATGTTGTAGGTAATCGAGTTGCTTGTTTGAGAGGAGTGGGCAGCAGAATGTTGTATCTGTGTTGCTGACAGAGATAAATGTGAGGATGTTAAATAGGTAACGTTACAGTAGAAGGGGTCGTGGACTGCAGTTTTGTAAGCGTGTTATTTCTCCTGGCTCCTTCCCCCGTTGTCTCTCAGTCACTTGTGCAAAATGTGTTTTTGTGGTTGGGTCTTTGACAGAGTAGATGCCATATTTACCTGTAAACACCCAGTTTAAGTCTTTTTTATTCACTGTTTTCTACATAAAATCATACTGCACAATGTAAAGAACAATCTGCGAAAAAGTACCTTTAATATCGATTAGGGGAGGCCAGGTCAAAGATTGAAATCAATGGCTGGGTTTACACTTTGCATTAACATGTGATCCGAATAATCAGTTTATCAGGACCCGGCGCGTTTATGTGACTAAAATCAAACTTTAATGCTCGTATTCTCATTATTAGATTATATTTCATGGATAAAATTTATTTATTTAATTAATGGTGTATATGATAGATGTACATTGTTTGTTGACTGAGTCCTGATGTTGTTTAAATTGTCAAACCAGTGCAATATTGACAATATGTCTAGCCAAATAAATTTTAGTTACACTTTGAGGGTCACCTTCAGACATTATGTTGACTGTAACACTGCACCTGTATAAGTAAATTGTAAGGAATAGGGTTAGTCTACTAAAATTTCATTTACTTGCATAGTTGAATGTCTTTGACAGTAAATTGTTAACAGATAATAGGCAGACAGTCTGCAAATGCTCTACCTTTTAAAAAGTACACATTTGCACCTAAAGAGTTCATATTAGTACTAGTGCTGGGAAAAGATTAATCACATACAAATTAAAAGGGATTTTTAGCATAATATGTGTGTGTGTGCTGCATGTAATTATTATGTATTTAAACACACTCACATACATATATAAATTTCAGAATTTTTTAATTTATTTATATATATAAATTTATATACAATATATAAAAATATAAATAAATATATGTACACATGTAAATGTTTCTTAAATACATACATGAATGTGTGTGTACTGTATTTATATGTACATAATAATTACATACCGCACACACTTGTATATTACGCTAAAAATCACTTTTATTTTGTATGCGATTAATCTTTTCCCAGCACTAATTACTATCTCAGAGGTACATAAAGTACATTTTAGTTCCAAATTTATAAATATGTGTATACTTAAATGGTACATATTAAAGTGCACCTATTTTATTGCAAAAAACATAGTTATATTGTGTATTTGGAATAAACAATGTGTTTGCGTGGTTTATGGTTTAAAACACATTATTTTCCGCATACCATAGATTTTTGTAGCCCCAGATATACTGCTTTCCTTAAACGCTCTGATTTTGTACAAAGCTGAAAAGCGCTTTGTCCCTGATTGGCCAGCTACTCTTTACATTGCGATTGGCCTGAATACCTCTGACATCAGCCGGAAATATGACGCTCCTTACCATGTTTGAAAAATTCACTCACAATGCAATGCTAACAGGAGTTAACTTACAGGCTGTGAGTCCAAGCGGGAGAAATTATGATAATGTCGGTCTTGTCCACGTCAACAGGCCCAGGAAGTAAACTGTTGCCTACAATCCGTGTGTTTGTTGTAGTCCAAGAAAAGAGATTTACATTGGAAATGATAACTCATGGTTAAATTTGGCATATGTATCTTGCATATTGTTAACATGTACTAATACCCAAACACACACCAAGGAAATGTAAAATCGAGAATTGGACCATAGTTGCTCTTTAAAGGGATAGTTCGGCCAAAAATGTTATTAAACCCATGATTTACTCACCCCCAAGCTGTCCGAGTTGCATATGTCCATCGTTTTTCAGACAAACACATTTTCGAATATTTTAGAAAATGTTTTAGATCTTTCAGTTGATTAAATGTAATGTTACTGGGTCCACCCATAGTCCACGACCTTCAAGTCCAAAAAAAAGTGCGTCTATTCTTCACAAATTAAATCCAAACGGCTCCAGGATGATAAACAAAGGTCTTCTGAGGGTAATCCGTGCGGTGCTGTTGTAGAAATATCCATATTTAAAACATTATTAACGAAAATAACTACCTTCCGGTAGCGCCGCCATCTTAGACTCCTCTGTATTCAGGAGAGAGTATTAGCGTAGTGTACGCACTTTTCTTAGTGAAGTATGACAAATTCGGAGGGCGGGGGCACAGCAGCAGAGTAGCCTCCGTAGGCTGCGTAAGCTCTCATCTTGAATGAGGACGCGACTAAGATGGTGGCGCTACCGGAAGGTAGTTATTTACGTTAATAAAGTTTTAAATATGGATATTTCTACAACAACACCGCGCGGATTACCCTCAGAAGACCTTTGTTTATCATCCTGGAGCCGTTTGGATTTAATTTGTTTTTGAAAGTGTGCACTTTAAAGTCAACAGAATGTCAAAGGAGAGCATCAAAATTAAGTGATACCAAATGTTGGGGGGGTCAAAAAATGAAAAATATTATAAATTTAAAGAATAGTTCACCTGAAAATTAAAATTCTTTCATCATTTACTCATCCTCATGTTGTTCCAAACCTATCGAAGTTTCTTTCTTTTGTTAAATACAACAGAAGATTTTTTGATTAAAGATGGTAAGCACAGAGTTGATGGTACCCATTGACTTATATAGTACACTCTAAAAAAAATTGGGTTGTTTTTAACCCAGGGCTGGGTAACTATTGGACAGAACACATTTCTGGGTTTAAATGACCCAAATAATGGATTATTTTTACCATACTGTTGGGTTATTGTTAATCATCCATGTTGAAACAAACCAGCAGTTGGGTTAAAACAACCCATTATTTGGGTAATTTTAACCCAGAAATGTGTTCTGTCCAATAGTTACCCAGCCCTGTGTTCAAGAAAAGAAAAAAATCTTATACAGGTTTAAAACAACATGAGGGTGAGTAAAGGATGACTGAATCATTTTTGGTTGAACTGTCCCTTTAAAATATGACAGCATAATTATAAATCAAACTGCATGTTTCTTAGATTTTTTCTCACCTAGTAATCTCACTTTTGTCTCTTCTAGAGTTCCAACTGTGCTCCATGATACCACCATCTGCAAAAACAAGTGATAGTGAAAGATTTTTTTTATTCTTTCAAGACTAAAGTATCTAATAAAAGGTAAATTGACTAAGACCCTCTTTTAGCTCATAATTTTACTTTGGTCTAAACCACTATACTATCCACATTTTTTATTATAGCTTTGTAGTTTTCTGAATGTCAACAGTTGTCTATTTTGTGCCTGTTTTCTTTCTCCTAAAGCCTGGGATACACTGCACGATTTTTGGCTGTTGTTGCGATTTCTGCGGTCGTGGTCTTTATATGTTGTACAGTGAGAGAGGTTCAAAGACGTCAGTTTTCCCGGTCTTGCGACCAAAGATAGCCTACGACAGTGTCAGAAATTCAGCTTGATCAACGCACAGTGTGTTTGCTGGTACGTACCGGTATTTGTTTACCAGTAGCGCTTGCTGATGAGGTTGCACTAACGTGTATCACATGGCCGTCATAGCCTACGATTCAAAAGGTGTCATCATAGTACAGTCTACATACTTGTCATACCCAAGTTTAAAGCTTCATGTGCACAGACAGTGTGATAAGGTATAGGATGGCAAAAATCCTGCAGTGTATTCCAGGCTTTAGGGGTTTAAATCAAACCAAACTCCATTAAGTGTCCTGAGCAATATCATTTTCCTTGGGCTTGTCTGTATGGGCTTGGTACTGCATTGGTAGCTTGATAGAGAGAAAACATAAGATCAGTGAGTTAATAAAATAAATCTGGGTCTACAGGAAGTAGTGCGTGGTAGTGTACACTTCAGTACAGTATTAAGCAGTGTAATTACACTTCTAGTGTCCCCGCTGTATCTCGGTCTGTGTTCTGATTGCCACTCCAATCAGTGAGTGATTAAGTCCTCTGTTCAAAGCTTCAGGTTTGTCTGAGTCACTGGCCCCGCTGTACCCTCTTCTGGGCCCCTCTGATTGGGTTTTAATTTGGCGGTCAGAGGTTGGCATTGGTGCTTTATTAGCTCAGCGACCGGTTGAGTTATGTACAGCCCTGCTTTCTGCTATTGATCTCTGATATACCTGCTACAAGGTCAGTGTGGGAAGACAAGGGAGTGGATTAAACAACAACAAATAATTTGGTATAGGTGCACAATGAGTGTATCTGCGGACGTTAAACTTTTCCAGCACAATTCCTGTTTAATTGCTGTTTGTCTCTTCACTTATGGCATTATGTGTATGTGTCTGTCTTTAGCCTGATGGGAATTTACAGTGTGTGTCTGGAAAGTAGAAGGACAGGGTGAGAGGAATGGGAAAAATACATGTGTCATCTAATACGATGTGTCATACGCACAATGCCAGGGTGTGAGAGTGTGTATGTGTGTCACGTTGAAACCCGAGAGCTGTTGCTCAGTCAGGGTAGAAAGACAGATGATGGACCCTGAGTAAGGTGACAACACATTCCTTCTGTCGTACCTCTTGTTTCCTCACCAGAATGCGCAGATACACTCCACCTGGGCCTTCAAGGTCCCATATTCTCTCTCTTTTTCTGTGTGTATTTCTCTGTACTGTTGATACCCCCCTTAATCTTCCTTCCTCCCACAATCCTCCGCTTCCCTCATATTTCCTCATTTATCCAGACTCATTCATCCCAATTAGCTGCATGTTCGCATTTCTCAGTTTTCTCCTGGGCCGTATCTCCTCTCAATTGGCTTTCTCTCTGCTCGCTTGATTCTTTCCAAAGTGATGCCTCATGTTGTTCACATGGGTTCTTCTCTGCCATCTTCATGTAAGTGATTTTAGTGACTCACCAAACAGTGCTTAGGTAAAAAGTATGTTTAGTATGTTTACTAGATGAAAAGACAACTCATGAGTGAGTTTAAAGCAGTTGCCCGCTTCATAATGTGTAGGCAGTAAGGCATTTCACTTTGGAACAGAGCTTATATTGCAGAAAATTACACAGCCCGATTATTGCAAAGTAATGACTTTTGCTTATGAGTTGTTGTGTTTTAGCAAGCAAAGATTTCGGTCACAGATGGCTTTTCTCACTGCATGAACCATGCACCATTCCAAACATGGGACCCGTATCAAATCCTCATATAAGATGATTGTTCCTGTATTAAGGCTGTATGAGATTTCAAAATATGACCATTTTGAGTGTCTGATCCCATCAAGAGTCTTTTCAAGACCTGGAAGCTTTGTTCATGGTGGTTCATGTATGAAGTTATATACATGAATTGTTTTTCAAGCTGAAATGAGTACGTATTGGTGTTTACTCTAAGCTATGGCTATGTGAGACTAACTGAAGACAAGCATTCTGTCTGTAATATAGAAATAGTCCATTATTTATCTGTCCATTTAGGCTTTTAATTTCTCTTTTGTCCACTAGATGGCAACAATTAAATAAAATGGCTAATACTGTATCTTGGCTCCTACAAGCATAGAATGGATCTCTCTTGTTTTCCATCATATATCTGTCTATCCGTTTCCTTTCTCTGTCCTTCTTTTATTTTAGTTCATCATTGTGTGTTTGTGCGTGTATGTTTGTGTGTGTGTGTGTGCGCGTGCATGCTCTGACAGCCGTACTGAAGGCCTGTCATTAGTGACCTTTCTTCGGCTGTATGAATTTCTCCTCATTCAACTAGCAGGAGGAAGATCTGTTTCTTATCTTGCACCAGAAAAAGACAAGGAAAAGAGAGACCTAGGGGTGGAGTATATACAGAAATTTGATTATGGGCTAAGTAGAGTCTGAAATATACAGTAGTTTAGAGGCAAGCAGTCTGAATCTGAAGCTTATATGAAGTTTAAGATTGTTGCAATTTTTTATTTTACACATCAGATCTGTCAAGGTTTGGCCCGTGACCATGGATGGACCATTTAAGGTGATGCTGTAACTAAACCATCTGGGCCTCAGAAAGCATCTAAAGATCTTCCCCAGGTATTATAGACTATCTCTATATACTTATACAATACAATATTTGTCTTTGTGCCTACACTGTCAAAAATAAAGGTACAAAGCTGTCACTGGGGCAGTACCCTTTAAAAAAGGTCTTAATATGTACCATTTAGGTACTAATATGCACTTTTTGGGTACAAATTTGTACCTTTTTGAAAGGGTACTGTCCCAGTGACAACTTCTGTACCTTTATTTCTGAGAGTGTATGGCCAGCGAGAGTTTGTTGAGATAAGGGCAGCAAGGTCAAAATGGTCCAACCAACCAGGCCTACAGATAGTCTTAAAAGGTAAATACACTTAAACATTTAAATAAATGTATATTTCATTACAGTATGTGGAAGTAAAATAACTTATGTAGGGTAAATTGGGACTAGGGATGGGACGATAACCTGTTTCATGATTTACTACGATAAAATGACCTGACGGTTAGTATTATCGTTTAAATGTAATTATCATTACAACCGTGTTTAATTACCGTGATTTTGAAAACTCGCTGTAAATCCTGTCCAGCCAGAATCAATTTGACGCAGGCGTGCACATACAGCATAGTTTTTTGCACAAGGCGGCACGTAAGGGATAATGTATTGTATTTATTCACTGCAAACTTATTAGACAGATTTTTTTTTTAACCACAGAAATAATTTCAGGGACATGAAATATTAAATTGTGGTTTTCAAAAATAAAACTTGTTCAAATGTTTTCAGTGTGTGTGTTCTTTTTGAACATTTCCATCTCATTTGAACAAAACCATGATAATACTGATAACCGTGATAACTTTGGTCACTATAATCATGATATGAAATTTTCATAGCGTCCCATCCCTAATTGGGACAGTGCTTGACAGTCATCTCAATGTCCAAAAGACTTATTTTCTGAGTGGGCATGAGTAATTACAGAAATGTTACTTTTCATTAGAATAGCGAAAACAAACCATTTCTCATTTACTAACACATCAACCTTCTCAGTATGTGCACAGTCTCTCTGTTATTATACTCAGCCATTTAAAAATCATTTATTTTCCGTTTCCATGACATCACAGCTTTCCTACCTTATCATCAATGTCTTTTCCATTTTGTTATACTCCTATCATTTTCTCCTCATCCTTGCACCCCACATAACTGGAAAGTGACCTATTTAGGTCTTCAATATCTGCAATGTACAGATCTTCCCCTCTATGAATGTATAGGTTAGCTTTTCCATCGAGTTTAGTAACACTTCCGAGTGGGAGGGATTATAGGAGTGTTGTTATATTTGCGCTGCCTACTGCTGTGACATCATACAAGCGAGAGCGTCGTTGTACATTCCCATACATTCATTTATTTCTCAGTCTGCCACAAAATTAAAATTGACCACCACAAATAGATGTTTGCACATTGCGTTTTTCACTACCTTTGTCTCACATGACAGTTTCTGTACAAACACCCGTGGTGTATGTTGGTGCGCTCCGTGGAGCCTCATTTAAGTTGCATTTAAACATATATTGCGGAATATGTTGCCGCCACAAACTGTAAGTCTGGAAAAAAGTGGTATGTTGTTCCTGATTCTCAACTTGTGGGTGTTTTTCATCGCTAAAAGGGAGTTTAGGAACTTGCAGCAAAGCACAGATGACAACAGGTTTACTCGAAACAGCGCAAGCTAGCATGAAGGTAAAGCTAATCTTTTACATTATAGCATTGACGCTGGTAGTCACGATTCTCTCAGACCAACCAGTGTTTTCGCGTCACGTTTTTGGTATCAGCTCGGCTCCTTGGAACCCCAACCCAGGGTGTACTACGTACTTCACCCAGTGGAAAAGCCCCCAAAAGTAAGCCAACCCGACCCAAACCGTGGGGTACTATGCAATGGAAAGCACCATTATTATAAGGAGTGCACTATAGATAGAAACACAGTGCTCTTAAAGTGCAAAGCTGACAGGGTCAAGTTCTCTCTTTGATATTTGCATACATTTGGATTAATTAGGATGTGTGAGTCAGACACAGCTTTTTATATGCAAAATTTAATTCATATTAGGTGCATTTTGCACACTCTTAAAGTGTAAATTGTTTAGTCTCTTAGTCCCACATAAAGCTATTTTCCCAATACAGAACAAAGACAGACATTTATGACTTTGGTTGTTTGGAAACAAATAACTCCAGCACAATTTTGTTATGATAGTTTTACTGTAAAAGTCCACTTTATCATATAACTTCTGTAATCTGTCAGGGGTAATGGGTTGTAAAATACTCATAGGTGGAGGTATTGGCCAAAAAGACTATGAGAGTTTTTTTTTTTTTTAAGATATTTAAATGGTCCATTAAAGAATTATATTTGACAGCCCCACAAATTTAGCTCTACAGTACCAATGAATTCAGCCATGCACATACTTATTCTTTATTGTGGCCACAAGGAATGAATACAGAGCTTGAGACATAAACCCCCTCAATGCTGACACAACCCTAAAGCAGCAAGTGCCCCGTCCCAATGAGTCATCAGACAGGATCTGCTGGCTAGCATAGAAAGAACCACAGCATGTGTTTACATGTCTGATGCGTCTCACTGTCTTATAGTTTTCAGTATTTAACAATATTTCATAATTTCACTATTGCTCCATCAATTTGAGCATGGAGAACAAACTGTTCACAGCTCACCAACATCTTCATCTGAGCAAAATAAAGATGTGTGTGTGTATTTACGCGTGTGTGTGTGTGTGTGTGTTTGTGAGACACTGTTATTACTGATGGATCGGAAGTGAAAATTGTTCAGTTTCCCATCAGCAATGACCTGGGTATCGATCTGCTCTGTCAACACATCACTGCTATACTCTGTTTATTGAGCATACTGTATACACAGACACACACACACATCTCATGTACTAAGCGACATACCGTATCTATATGCTACAGTATAGGGAATGTTGAATGTTTACATTATAAAAAAAACCAATATGCCTTCAACAATAGACCCATGCGGTCATAAACGTTTCTCCCTATGGTCACACACAACCTGTGAATCACTGTATTACAATCACAGGTACATAGTCATGTGAACCATTTCTATTTCTTTATTGTTCCCAGACAGCAAGTAATATTTGTTTCTTACATTAGTGTACTAATTCTCCCCATGTAAAGTGAGCATATAAAGAAAAAAAATACTTTAGCATCAATGTAAGAAAGAATGAACACAAATTATGTGCCAAAATGAAATAATTTCCCCCTAAAAAAGTAAATTTGTTTGTTAGTGCATTACCGCCTAATATATCACAGTGACTTAAAAGAAAAGCCTGAATGCAAACTCTCTGTGCTCTTCAATGTATCTTATTTCTCCTCACTGTACAAATTCTCTCTTTCACACTTTATCTCTGTTTTTACACATCCACTTACATATGCTTATGATTTTCTCTCCTGTATGAAAACAAGATGACAGGTTCATTTAGTGCTGTTAAAGTCAGTTATGTCAGAAGTTTGAAGTTCTTTTTCACACCATGGTCAGAAATTACCCAGTGTATAACCTGCGAAAAACAGCCCTTTATGATTCAAAGAGCCCTAGTTTATGCCATAAATGACACAAAAATGCCATAAATGACACCATAGTGACCTGTAGCAATCAGATTAGTTTAGACATTTTGCGGTACAGTGAATGTTTAAAGGGACACTACACTTTTTTTGAAAATAGGCTCATTTTCCAGCTCCCCTAGAGTTAAACATTAGATTTTTACCTTTTTGGAATCCATTCAGCTGATCTTCATGTCTGGCGGTACCACTTTTAGCATAATTTAGCATAATCCATAGAATCTGATTAGA